>NC_141874.1:428880863-429184092 GCF_056163025.1 Triticum urartu
CTCGAAGAATGAGGAGGAACACAAGGAACATCTGCGATTAGTTCTCGAGAAGCTCAGGGAACATCATTTATATGCCAAGTTTAGCAAATGTGAGTTTTGGTTGAAAGAAGTTGGATTTCTTGGACATGTTATATCAGGAGAAGGTATAGTAGTAGACCCTACCAAGGTTCAGTCTGTCACTGAGTGGTTGGCACCCACCTCCGTAGGAGAGATCCGTAGTTTTCTAGGACTCGCATGATATTATAGGAGGTTCATTGAGAATTTATCCAAGATTGCGAAACCCATGACAGAGTTGTTGAAGAATGCACCAAGTTCAAATGGACCGAAGATTGTGAAGCCAGTTTTCAGGAGTTGAAGAAACGTTTGGTTACAGCCCCAGTGCTGATTCTTCCGGATATATGCAAGGATTTCCAAGTGTATTGCGACGCTTCTCGCCTAGGACTTGGAGGTGTACTTATGCAGGATGGAAGAGTTGTTTCATATGCCTCACGTCAGCTTCGACCTCATGAATTGAACTATGCCACACATGATTTGAAGTTAGCAGCCGTAGTACATGCGCTCAAGACCTGGAGACATTTTTTTATTGGAAACCGTTGTGATGTATATACGGATCATAAGAGTTTGAAGTATATCTTCACACAAAAGGAGTTGAATCTCGGGCATAGGAGATGGTTGGAACTCATAAAGGATTATGATATGAAGCTGCATTATCATCCAGGAAAGGCCAATGTCATAGCAGACGCCTTGAGCCGCAAAAGTTATGTCAATACCCTCGTAAGTGGAGGATTACCGCAGGAGTTAGTCGACGATCTCAAGGAACTTCGTTTGGAGATAGTTCCAAGAGGTTTTGTTGCAGCACTGGAGGTTCAGTCTACATTATTGGGAAAGATTCGAGAAGCTCAGAAGAATGATAAGGAAATTGCTGAGATAAAGGAGAAAATGAGCAAAGGAAAAGCCAAGGGTTTTCGTGAGGATGAGCATGAGACTTTATGGTTTGAGGATCGTGTATATGTGCCCAGTGAAGGAAATATGCCCTAGAGGCAATAATAAATTTATTATTTATTTCCTTATATCATGATAAATGTTTATTATTCATACTAGAATTGTATTAACCGGAAACATAATACTTGTGTGAATACATAGACAAACAAAGTGTCACTAGTATGCCTCTACTTGACTAGCTCGTTAATCAAAGATGGTTATGTTTCCTAACCATAAACAAAAGAGTTTTTATTTGATTAACGGGATCACATCATTAGGAGAATGGTGTGATTGACATGACCCATTCCATTAGCTTAGCACCCGATCGTTTAGTATGTTGCTATTGCTTTCTTCATGACTTATACATGTTCCTATGACTATGAGATTATGCAACTCCTCCTTTTCTTCTAAGTCTTGCTTCATTAAGTTACTTGCTCTCTCAGCCTCATAATAATAATCAATATTCAAATACTTTATGCTAAATTCTGTATAGCAATCAATGTCTGAGGGCATAGAGAACCTTAAGAGGATAGGAAAGTCTATTTATTTGAGACCAGTGAGGTCAGAAATTCAAGCATTCGGGTCAAGACTATAAGGCGCTATCAGGCCATACCTCAAAAGGCTCGCTACCTTCTCTAGATACTTGATTGGAAGAGAGGGTAGATGTAAGAGAGTTAAAGCACTTCGCTGGAAGAAGGGTATAATGGAAAGTCAATCAATATTTCATCCGGAACTAAATAGGTCATTTACGACTCAATGGTTTATCAATCAAATACATCAGCATTCCAAAATACTACCCGCTAATGCCCTCACTCTTTGACTTAGAGGTCTTAGCCCCACCTTTACTTATATCTTAGACTTATACTCTTCCTTACTTCCCTTCTCTGGCCATGTGGTTGAGGACCTGTTTGCCGGAGGAACACTTTGTGTGCTACCAAAGGTCACAACGTAACTGGGTGATTATAAAGGAGCTATACAGGTGTCTCCAAAGGTACATGTTGGGTTGGCGTATTTCGAGAGTAGGATTTGTCACTCCGATTGTCGGAGAGGTATCTCTGGGCCCTCTCGGTAATGCACATCACATAAGCCTTGCAAGCATTGCAACTAATGAGTTAGTTGTGAGATGATATATTATGGAACGAGTAAAGAGACTTGCCGGTAACAAGATTGAACTAGGTATTAAGATACCGACGATCGAATCTCGGGCAAGTAACATACCAATGACAAAGGGAACAACGTATGTTGTTATGCGGTCTGACCGATAAAGATCTTCGTAGAATATGTGGGATCCAATATGAGCATCCAGGTTCCGCTATTGGTTATTGACTGGAGACGTGTCTCGGTCATGTCTACATTGTTCTCGAACCCGTAGGGTCCGCACGCTTAAGGTTTCAATGACAGTTATATTATGAGTTTATGAGTTTTGATGTACCGAAGGAGTTCGGAGTCCCGGATGAGATCGGGGACATGACGAGGAGTCTCGAAATGGTCGAGACGTAAAGATCGATATATTGGACGACTATATTCGGACATCAGAAAGGTTCTGAGTGATTCGGGTATTTTTTGGAGTACCGGAGAGTTACGGGAATACGTATTGGGCCTTATTGGGCCATACGGGAAAGAAAAAAAAGGGCCTCAAGGGTGGCCGCACCCCTCCCCTTGGTCTGGTCCGAATTGGACTAGGGAAGGGGGGTGCCCCCTTCCTTCCTTCTCCTTTCCCTTCCTCTTTTCCTATTCCATATGGGAGGTGGAATCCTACTAGGACTAGGGAGTCCTAGTAGGACTCCACACTTGGCGCGCCCCCTCCTAGGGCCGGCCTCCTCCTCCCTTGCTCCTTTATATACGGGGGCAAGGGGGCACCTCTAGACACAAGTTGATCCACGTGATCATATTCTTAGTCGTGTGCGGTGCCCCCTTCCACCATAATCCTCGATAATATTGTAGTGGTGCTTAGGCGAAGCCCTGCGACGGTAGAACATCAAGATCGTCACCATGCCGTCGTGCTGACGGAACTCTTCCCCGACACTTTGCTGGATCAGAGTCCGGGGATCGTCATCGAGCTGAACGTGTGCTAAAACTCGGAGGTGCCGTAGTTTCGGTGCTTGATCGGTCGGGCCGTGAAGACGTACGACTACATCAACTGCGTTGTGCTAACGCTTCCGCTGTCGGTCTACAAGGGTACGTAGATCACACTCTCCCCTCTCGTTGCTATGCATCACCATGATCTTGCGTGTCCGTAGGAATTTTTTTGAAATTACTACGTTGCCCAAAACCCAGTAATGCGGAGATCAGGAAGTTAGTACTTCAGGAAGCTCATGACTCACCATATTCGATACACCCCGGAAACACCAAGATGTATTTGGATTTGAAGGAACGTTTCTGGTGGACAGGTATGAAGAAGGATATTGCCGAGTATGTAGCAGTATGTGATGTATATCAGAGAGTGAAGGCAGAACATCAGAAGCCAGCAGGATTACTCCAGCCTATGCCGATACCCGAATGGAAGTGGGACAAACTTGGCATGGATTTCATCACTGGATTACCCAGGACACGATCAGGATATGATTCTATCTGGGTAGTAGTTGATCACTTGACCAAGGTAGCTCACTTTATCCTAGTAAAAACCACATATACAAGCACGAAGTTGGCCAAGATATATATGACCAGGATCGTATGTCTGCATGGAGTTCCGAGGACCATCATATCAGATAGAGGGACACCGTTTACCTCGAAGTTTTGGAATTAGTTGCACCAAACTTTGGGTACTAGGCTAGATTTCAGTACAGCCTTTCATCCGCAGACAGATGGACAGACTGAGAGAGTTTATCAGATTCTATAGGACATGTTGAGAGCCTGTGCGCTAGATTATGGGTCTAGTTGGGATGATAATTTGCCTTACACAGAGTTCTCATATAACAATAGTTACCAGGCTAGTTTGAAGATGGCCCCTTTCGAAGCTTTGTATGGAAGAAGGTGCAGGGCACCGTTAACGTGGGATGAAGTCGGAGACCATCAGTTGTTTGGACCAGATTTGATCAAAGAGTCTGAAGAGAAGGTTAAGTTGATTCGTGATAGAATGAAGGTAGCTCAGTGCAGGCAGAAGAGCTATGCTGATAATAAACTCAAGGAGTTAGTCTATGAAATCGGAGACAGAGCATATCTTCGTGTATCACCACTCCGAGGAGTTAAATGATTTGGAGTTAAGGGAAAGTTAGCCCCGAGATTTGTAGGACCGTACCGAGTTTTGGAGCGTATGGGAGAAGTTGCCTACAAGTTGGAGTTACCCAAAGGTTTGTTAGGAGTGCATGATGTGTTTCACATTTCCCAGTTGAAGAAGTTCCATGCGGGGATGGCCGATATTCCTCTAAGAGATACAGTGCCCCTAGAAGCAATTCAGTTGGAGAGTGATCTGACCTACGAGGAGAACCCCGTAAAGATACTTGAGTTTGCCAGCCGAGTTACACGCAGCAAGGTTATCAAGTTTTGCAAAGTTTAGTGGAGCAACCATACCGAGGATGAAGCCACCTAGGAGCAAGAAGAAGACATACGAAAAGACCACCCGCACCTATTTTCGACCCATCCCGAATCTCGAGGGCGAGATTCATCTTAAGGGGGGTAGTTTGTAACATCCCAATTTTCAATTTGGATGTTATACATAGGTCATCATATGCTTATCATATTTTAATTGCATTTTTGGTTGCGATCCTAGAAATCTTAAGCAACTCAAGCACCCAAGCAAAGAGTCGGAGATTTCACAAAATTTTCATATTTGAAATTTCTCAAATTTGACAAGAGGATCAAATTTCATTTTAATATTTTCTCTCTAATTGTTTCTAATAAAAGAGAGAAGATAAAATGACTTCTTCAAATGAAAGGAATATTGGAGAATAAATTTTAAATCAAACTAAAATTTTATTTGTATTTTATTTACTATTTTAGTTGAATTAGAAAAAATATGCATTTTCGAAAATTGCATTTTTAGGCCAGAAAATTGTTCACCTTGTTCTAAATATTAGGTTTAGACGGTGAAAATTGTTTCTGGTATTTTTAGAATCTTTTTATTTATTAGGATTTTTCTTTTGGGTGAAATTTATTTTTTAAAAAAAGTTCGTCGCCCGACTGGGCCGAAGGCCCAACCGAGACAGCCCGTAGCCGCGCCGCCGCCTTCCTCCCAGGCGGAGGACTCTGCCTCGCTGTCGCCGCTCGAGGTAGTTCGAGCCGGACTCCCCATCGCCGCCCCTCGTCCAAGCAGCCCCCCTCTCAGGCCTTTAAACGGCGGAGCCCCGCTGCCGCCTCCACCACACACTGCCGCTGCAGCCGCCCGCCTCCTCGCCACCCGCTCCCGAGCCGCGCCGCTGCCACCCAAGTCGCCGCCGCCGCTGCCCCGCCATCTGCTGTCGCCCGACGCCACGCCGCCACCCGGAAGCCCACGCCGCCCTGCGCCGTCGTCCGTCGGAGCCGCCGCCTCGCCAGAAACCGCCACCGACCCCGCCGGTTTTTGCCGGTTTTTAGGTATAAACCTAGATCATTTTTAGGGTTTCGTCGGTTTATTTTTTTGGTTCATCGGTTTTAGATCGGTTTTTTAGGGTTCACTAGTGAGGAACGTTCACTATTTAGTTTGTTTTAATGAAAGGATTCGTTCGTTTAGTTCTGTTAGCGAACGTTCATTCGTTAGGTTTTTCTTTTTATTTTATTTTTCGGCTAGGGACCTATCTATGATTATTTTTATCACAGATTAGTCCCTGATTTTCAAACGCTCGTTACTTTTTGCTCATTCGTCCAAATCTAGTGAAACCAATGCCAAAATCTTCGTCTTGTTTCCCTCTTTCCAGATAATCAACTTGAACATGGTTTTGACAATTTAAAATTTGGTTTCAAGCAGATTTGAATTTTGAACTTCTTTTGATCATAATTTGAGTTTCGTAGCTCCGATTTGATTGATTCTTTTTTGCAAATCAAAGCTCTTTTGTTGAACTTTCAGTTTGGATCTTTTCTTTTGAGTTTCACCCTTGTATCTTATGCTTGAGTGCTTATGTATGCTATTGTTTGTTCACGATAGAGTTTCCGGAGTGCGAAGCGTGCTACTATGAGTCACTACGTTTTTCAGATCGTCAGCAAGGCAAGTAACACTTTGATCATACTTTTCATACCCAATTTTTATGCATTAGTTTCAACCCCCAAACATTGCATGAGTAGGTTTGATAACATGTGGGTATTGGGAACTAGTTGATGAGGTAGGAACCTATTGTCTTTATTTCAAACCCTGGGAGTTACTTCTATGTTATGCTTATATAGCTATGCTATGCTTGTAGACGTGGATTGGTTTGAGTGATCCATGACAAATGTGAGAGTTATTTTTTAATTAATGGTTAAACTTAAGGTGGCTACTTTAATACATATCTCGGTTGATTGATTGAGGCGCCCTGGAGCACCCAGTGGTTGTTTGGGCACCTGGAACAATCCAGTGTTGTCCTAGGATATCCCGAAGTACCCATGTGATCATCCTATGGTTTGCCACCTAGGCTCAAAGGGATTGTAAGATTATTCATGCTAGAAACTTCCGTCTGGAGCCACAAGCCATTATGGGCTCTGGCATAGTTGAGTATATAGTGTGACCTCTTTCATGAAAGATATATGCCCTAGAGGCAATAATAAAGTTGTTATTTATATTTCCTTATATCATGATAAATGTTTATTATTCATGCTAGAATTGTATTAACCGGAAACTTAGTACATGTGTGAATACATAGACAAACAGAGTGTCCCTAGCATGCCTCTACTAGACTAGCTCGTTAATCAAACATGGTTAGGTTTCCTAGCCATAGACATGTGTTGTCATTTGATGAACGGGATCACGTCATTAGAGAATGATTTGATGGACAAGACCCATCTGTTAGCTTAGCACTATTATCGTTTAGTTTATTGCTATTGCTTTCTTCATGACTTATACATGTTCCTGTCACTATGAGATTATGCAACTCCCGAATACCAGAGGAATACTTAGTGTGCTATGAAATGTCACAACGTAACTGTGTGATTATAAAGATGCTCTACAGGTGTCTCTGATGGTGTTTGTTGAGTTGGCATAGATCAAGATTTGGATTTGTCACTCCGATTGTCGGAGAGGTATCTCTGCGCCCTCTCAGTAATGCACATCACTATAAGACTTGCAAGCAATGTGACTAATGAGTTATTTACGGAATGATGCATTACAGAACGAGTAAAGAGACATGTCGGTAACGAGATTGAACTAGGTATGGTGATACCAATGATCGAATCTCGGGCAAGTAACATACCGATGACAAAGGGAATGACGTATGTTTTTATGCAGTTTGACCGATAAAGATCTTCATAGAATATGTAGGAGCCAATATGACATCCAGGTTCCGCTACTGGTTATTGACCGGAGATGTGTCTCGGTCATGTCTAGTTGAAGACAAGGTGACGATGTGTGTTGGAAATAATTCCAAGGTTGATAAGATCACCATCAAATGCTCCTTTTTACCTGCGGGGTTAGTGTTGAACCTAAAATAAATGTTATTTGGTGTTTGTGTTGAGCATGAATATGATTGGATCATGTTTATTGCAATACATTTATTCATTTAAGTCAAAGAATAATTGTTGTTCTGTTTACATGAATAAAACCTTCTATGGTCATACACTTAATATAAATGGTTTATTGAATCTCGATCGTAGTGATACACATTGATGCCAAAAGATGCAAAGTTGATAATGATAGTGCAACATACTTGTGGTACTGCCATTTAGGTCATATTGGTGTAAAGCGCATGAAGAAACTCCATGCAGATGGACTTTTGGAATCACTTGATTATGAATCATTTGATGCTTGCGAACCATGCCTCATGGGAAAGATGACTAAGACTCCGTTCTTCGGAACAATGGAGCGAGTCACTGAGTTATTGGAAATAATACATACCGATGTATGCAGTCCGATGAGTGTTGAGGCTCGCGGCGGGTATCATTATTTTCTGACCTTCACAGATGATTTGAGCATATATGAGTATATCTACTTAATGGAACACAAGTTTGAAACGTTTGAAAAGTTTAAAGAATTTCAGAGTGAAGTGGAGAATCATCGTAACAAGAAAATAAAGTTTCTACGATCTGATCACGGAGACGAAATATTTGAGTTACGAGTTTGGCCTTCAGTTGAAACAATGTCGAATAGTTCCACAACTCATGCCACCTGGAACACCACAGCGAAATGGTGTGTCCGAATGTCATAACCATACTTTATTAGGTATGGTGCAATCTATGATGTCTCTTACCGATTTACCACTATCGTTTTGGGGTTATGCATTAGAGACAGATGCATTCATGTTAAATAAGGCACCGTCTAAAAATCCATTGAGACGACACTGTATGAACTGTGGTTTAGCAAGAAACCTAAGTTGTCGTTTCTTAAAGTTTGGGGTTGCGATGCTTATGTGAAAAAGTTTCAACCTGATAAGCTCAAACCCAAATCGGAGAAGTGCGTCTTCATAGGATACCCAAAATAAACTGTTGGGTACACCTTCTATCACAGATCTGAAGGCAAGATCTTTGTTGCTAAGAGTGGATCCTTTCTAGAGAAGGAGTTTCTCTTAAAAGAAGTGAGTGGGCGGAAAGTAGAACTTGATGAGGTAATTGTACCTTCTCCCTTATTGGAAAGTAGTTCATCACAGAAATCAGTCCCAGTGATTCCTACACCAATTAGTGAGGAAGCTAATGATGATGATCATGAAAAACTTCTGATCAAGTTACTACCGAACCTCGTAGGTCAACCAGAGTAAGATCCACACCAGAGTGGTACAGTAATCCTGTTCTGGAGGTCATGTTACTTGACCATTACGAACCTACGAACTATGAGGAAGCGATGATGAGCCCAGATTCTGGAAAATGGCTTGAGGCCATGAAATCTGATATAGAATACATGTATGAGAATAAAGTGTGGACTTTGGTGGACTTGCCCGTTGATCGGCAAGCCATTCAGAATAAATGGATCTTCAAGAGGAAGACGGACGCTGATAGTAGTGTTACTTTCTACAAAGCTCGACTTGTCGCAAAAAGTTTTCGACAAGTTCAAGGTGTTGACTACGATGAGATTTTCTCACTCGTATCGATGCTTAAAGTCTGTCCAAATCATGTTAGCAATTGCCACATTTTTTGAAATCTGGCAAATGGATGTCAAAACTGCATTCCTTAATGGATTTATTAAAAGAAGAGTTGTATATGATGCAACCAGAAGGTTTTCTCAATCCTAAAGGTGCTAAAAAGTGTGCAAGCTCCAGTTATCCATCTATGGACTGGTGCAAGCATCTCAGAGTTGGAATATATGCTTTGATGAGTTTATCAAAGCATATTGTTTCATACAGACTTGCAGTGAAGCATGTATTTACAAGAAAGTGAGTGGGAGCACTACAACCTTTCTGATAAGTATATGTGAATGACATATTGTTGATCGGAAATGATGTAGAATTTTCTAGAAAGCATATGTTTGAAAAGGAGTTTTTCAAAGAAAGACCTCGGTGAAACTACTTACATATTGGGCATCAATATCTATAAAAATAGATCAAGACGCTTGATAAGACTTTCAATGAGTACATACCATGATAAGATTTTGAAGAAGTTCAAAATGGATCAGTCAAAGAAGGAGTTCTTTCCTGAGTTGGAAGGTGTAAAGTTGAGTAAGACTCAAAACATGACCACGAAAAAAAATAGAAAGAGAATGAAAGTCATTCCCTATGCCTCAGCCATTGGTTCTATAAAGCATGCTATGCTATGTACCAAACCTATTGTGTACCTTGCCATGAGTTTGGCAAGGGGGTATGATATTAATCTAGGAGTGGATCACTGGACAGTGGTCAAAATTATCCTTAGTGGAATAAGGAAATGTTTCTCGATTCTGGAGGTGACAAAGAGTTCATCGTAAAGAGTTACGTCGATGCAAGCTTTGACACCGATCTAGATGACTCTAAATCTCGATCTAGATACATATTGAAAGTGGGAGCGATTAGCTAGAGTAGCTCCGTGCAGAGCATTGTAGACATAGAAAATTTGCAAAATACATACGGCTTTGAATGAGGCAGATCCATTGACTAAACTTCTCTCACAAGCAAAACATGATCACTCTTTGGGTGTTAATCACATAGCAATGTGAACTAGATTATTGACTCTAGTAAACCCTTTGGGTATTAGTCACATGGAGATGTGAACTAATCACATAAAGATGTGAGCTATTGGTGTTAAGTCATGGCGATGTGAACTAGATTATTGACTCTAGTGCAAGTGGGAGACCGAAGGAAATATGCCCTAGGGGCAATAATAAAGTTGTTATTTATATTTCCTTATATCATGATAAATGTTTATTATTCATGCTAGAATTGTATTAACTGGAAACTTAGTACATGTGTGAATACATGGACAAATAGAGTGTCCCTACTATGCCTCTACTAGACTAGCTCGTTAATCAAAGATGGTTTAGTTTCCTAGCCATAGACATGTGTTGTCATTTGATGAACGGGATCACATCATTAGAGAATGATGTGATGGACAAGACCGATCCGTTAGCTTAGCACTATGATTGTTTAGTTTATTGCTATTGTTTTCTTCATGACTTATACATGTTCCTATGACTATGAGATTATGCAACTCCCGAATACCGGAGGAACACTTACTGTCCTATCAAACGTCACAACGTAACTGGGTGATTATAAAGATTCTCTACAGGTGTCTCCGATGGTGTTTGTTGAGTTGGCATAGATCAAGATTAGGATTTGTCACAATGATTGTCGGAGAGGTATCTCTAGGCCCTCTCGGTAATGCACATCACTATAAGCCTTCAAAGCAATATGACTAATGAGTTAGTTACGGGATGATGCATTACGGAATGAGTAAAGAGACTTGCCGGTAACGAGATTGAACTAGGTATGGAGATACCGACGATCGAATCTCGGGCAAGTAACATACCGATGACAAAGGGAACGACGTATGTTTTTATGCGGTTTGACCGATAAAGATCTTTGTAGAATATGTAGGAGCCAATATGAGCATCCAGGTTCCGCTATTGGTTATTGACCGGAGATGTGTCTTGGTCATGTCTACATAGTTCTCGAACCCGTAGGGTCCTCACGCTTAACATTCGATGACGATTTATATTATGAGTTATGTGATTTGATGTACCAAAGGTTGTTCGGAGTCCCGGATGAGATCACGGACATGACGAGCAATCTCGAAATGGTTGAGACGTAAAGATCGATATATTGGAAGGCTATATTCTTGAAAGAAATATGCCCTAGAGGCAATAATAAAGTTTTATTTATATTTCCTTATATCATGATAAATGTTTATTATTCATGCTAGAATTGTATTAACCGGAAACTTAGTACATATGTGAATACATAGACAAACAGAGTGTCACTACTATGCCTCTACTAGACTAGCTCATTAATCCAAGATGGTTTAGTTTCCTAGCCATAGACATGTGTAGTCATTTGATGAACGGGATCACATCATTAGAGAATGATGTGATGGACAAGACCCATCCGTTAGCTTAGCACTATGATCGTTTAGTTTATTGCTATTGCTTTCTTCATGACTTATACATGTTCCTATGAATATGAGATTATGCAACTCCCGAATACCGGAGGAACACTTAGTGTGCTATCAAACGTCACAATGTAACTGGGTGATTATAAAGATGCTCTACACGTGTCTCCGATGGTGTTTGTTGAGTTGGCATAGAGGATTTGTCACAATGATTGTTGGAGAGGTATCTCTAGGCCCTCTCGGTAATGCACATCCCTATAAGCCTTCAAAGCAATGTGACTAATGAGTTAGTTACGGGATGATGCATTACGGAACGAGTAAGGAGACTTGCCGGTAACAAGACTGAACTAGGTATGGTGATACCGACGATCGAATCTCACGCAAGTAACATACCGATGACAAAGGGAACGACGTATGTTTTTATGCGGTTTGACCGATAAAGATCTTCGTAGAATATGTAGGAGCCAATATGAGCATCCAGGTTCCGCTATTGGTTATTGACCGGAGATGTGTCTTGGTCATGTCTACATAGTTCTCGAACCCATAGGGTCCTCACGCTTAACATTCGATGATGATTTATATTATGAGTTATGTGATTTGATGTACCGAAGGTTGTTCGGAGTCCCGGATGAGATCACGGACATGACGAGGAGTCTCGAAATGGTTGAGTCGTAAAGATCGATATATTGGAACGCTATATGCTTGAAGGAAATATGCCCTAGAGGCAATAATAAAGTTGTTATTTATATTTCCTTATATCATGATAAATGTTTATTATTCATGCTAGAATTGTATTAACCCGAAACTTAGTACATGTGTGAATTCATAGACAAACAGAGTGTCACTAGTATGCCTCTACTTGGCTAGCTCGTTGAATCAAAGATGGTTAAGTTTCCTAGCCATAGTCATGAGTTGTCATTTGATTAATGGGATCACATCAGTAGAGAATGATGTGATTGACTTGACAAATCCGTTAGCTTAGCGCGATGATCGTTTAGTTTGTTGCTATTGCTTTCTTCATGACTTATACATGTTTCTATGACTATGAGATTTTGCAACTCCCGAATATCGGAGGAACACTTTGTGTGCTACCAAACGTCACAACGTAACTGGGTGATTATAAAGGTTCTCTACAGGTGTCTCTGATGTTACTTGTTGAGTTGGCATAGATCAAGATTAGGAGTTGTCACTCCGATTATCGGAGAGGTATCTCTGGGCCCTCTCGGTAATGCACATCACTATAAGCCTTCAAAGCAATGTGACTAATGAGTTAGTTACGGGATGATGCATTACGGAACGAGTAAAGAGACTTGCCGGTAACGAGATTGAACTAGGTATGGTGATACCGACGATCAAATCTTGGGCAAGTAACATACCGATGACAAAGGGAACGACGTATGTTTTTATGCAGTTTGACCGATAAAGATCTTCGTAGATTATGTAGGAGCCAATATGAGCATCCAGGTTCCTCTATTGGTTATTGATCGGAGATGTGTCTCGGTCATGTCTAGTTGAAGACAAGGTGACGATGTGTGTTGGAAATAATTCCAAGGTTGATAAGATCACCATCGAATGCTCCTTTTTACCTACGGGGTTAGTGTTGGACCTAAAATATATGTTATTTGGTGTTTGTGTTTAGCATGAATATGATTGGATCATGTTTATTGCAATACAGTTATTCATTTAAGTCAAAGAATAATTGTTGTTCTGTTTACATGAATAAAACCTTCTATGGTCATACACTTAATATAAATGGTTTATTAAATCTCGATCGTAGTGATACACATTGATGCTAAAAGATGCAAAGTTGATAATCATAATGCAACATACTTGTGGTACTGCCGTTTAGGTCATATTGGTGTAAAGCGCATGAAGAAACTCCATGCAGATGGACTTTTGGAATCACTTGATTATGAATCATTTGATGCTTGTGAACCATGCCTCATGGGAAAGATGACTAAGACTTCGTTCTATGGAACAATGGAGCGAGTCACTGACTTATTAGAAATAATACATACCGATGTATGCAGTCCGATGAGTGTTGAGGCTCGTGGCGGGTATCATTATTTTCTGACCTTCACAGATTATTTGAGCAGATATGAGTATATCTACTTAATGGAACACAAGTCTGAAACGTTTGAAAAGTTTAAAGAATTTCAGAGTGAAGTGGAGAATCATTGTAACAAGAAAATAAAGTTTCTACGATCTGATCGCGGAGACAAAATATTTGAGTTACGAGTTTGGCCTTAAGTTGAAACAATGTCGAATAGTTCCGCAACTCACGCCACCTGGAACACCACATCGTAATGGTGTGTCCGAACGTCATAACCATACTTTATTAGATATGGTGCGATCTATGATGTCTCTTACTGATTTACCACTATCGTTTTGGGGTTATGCATTAGAGACAGTTGCATTCATGTTAAATAGGGCACCGTCTAAAAATCCATTGAGACGACACTGTATGAACTGTGGTTTAGCAAGAAACCTAAGCTGTCGTTTCTTAAAGTTTGGGGTTGCGATGCTTATGTGAAAAAGTTTCAACCTGATAAGCTCAAACCCAAATCGGAGAAGTGCGTCTTCATTGGATACCCAAAATAAACTGTTGGGTACACCTTCTATCACAGATCTGAAGGCAAGATCTTTGTTGCTAAGAGTGGATCCTTTCTAGAGAAGGAGTTCTCTCGAAAGAAGTGAGTGGGAAGAAAGTAGAACTTGATGAGGTAATTCACTACAAATAAATACACTTCCGTGATGATACGTGTTTGTCACAGTAGGTCACGTTTTCTGTCATGCATGTACATCCATGACAAATTTATGACAGAATCAAGATAGTCATACATGTGCTGTCGTAGAAGTGTTCCATGACATTAACAAAATTATCATCACAGAAGTGTCCATTTTCATGACAATAAATCGCGCATCACAGAAGTGCTTTCGTCAAGGGTGACCGACACGTGGCATCCACCGTAACGGAACGCCGTTAAGCTATCGGGTCGGGTTTTGGATCCAATAACCCGTTAACAGCCCCGAGTAATGGGGTTTTTCCACGTGTAAAATCATCATTGGCTGGAGGAAACACGTGTCGGCTCATTGTTGGGACAGATGGAAACTACTCATTGGACGGAAGGCGCCGATGATACGTCGACACGTGGTACGGCCCAACAGAGGCCCATTCCTGTAAAATACCGGCCCGTTTGACTTGGTTAAAAGCTGGCGGGCCGGCCCATGGAAAGCCTGTTAACGGCCTGTTCGAATATAGCCCATTTACAGCCCGCTAACCCAAGGCCCGTTACGCCCTATCTGAATTAGGCCCAGTAGCGTCATCTGGGCCATCCAATATGATTCCAGCCCGTTTTCACTTCTGGCCCATGTATGGCCCATGACGTCTTTCGGCCCATATGAGGCCCTATGTAACTCTTGGCCTACTAACGGCCCATGGTGAAACTGGCCCGTAATGAATAGTGTATCACTTTATACCCATTAACGGCCCGTTATTCCGTTGGGCCGTTTCCAGCCCATGTTATCTTTCGGCCTTCTCAGAGCCCATTTATTCTTGGGCTCATTTCCAGCATTCGTTTACTTACGGCCCGTTACTGTCATTTTCTGCTTGTGGTCCAAATTCAGCCCGTGGTTACAGTCGGCTCGTTTGTGGTCCGTTAATATGTTGGGCCAATTTCATAGCGTCATCAAATACGGCCTATTAAGATGGCCCGTTATGGTCAGCCCATGAACGGACGATTCCAACTCTAGCCCGTTTATGGCCATAATGCGGTATGTTTGGCCCATGTTTGGCCAATCGATTATACGGCCCGTATAAGGCCCATTGATAATACGGTCCGCAGAAGGCCCATTGTTTCTACGGCCCGTAGAAGGCCCATTGTTTCTACGGCCCATAGAAGGCCCACTGTTTCTACGGCCAGTAGGAGGCCCAGTGTCACTATAGTAAATATTAGCCCATGGTTATTGTGGCCTAGTTTTAAAAAATAGGTTATTGCAGCCACTAGCTAACCGCGGAAAAAGAACTTCGATGACTACAAGCAAACAAATAAACAAGACAACAAGGAAATAAATAAGCAAGCAACTAACGCTAGGCTATCACGGCTATTACACATATTACATCCACTGGGCATCGAAGTTCGCCACCAGTGCAAATATAGGGAACAAAGCAGCATATCATATACACTGGTTGTCAAAGTTGGCGACCAGCGCAAATAAACGCCGCATGAAAACAAATCCAGAACTGAAACCACTTCAGAAGATCTCAAGAAACAATATCCTGGGTACCCATAATGCTGGCAAGATGCTTAGCAAGCTTATTCACTTTCTCTTGTTTGGCGCTTAAATCCTCCAATGCTTGCTGTTGCACCAGAAAATATGCATCTGAATTTTGCAGGGACTTCCTCAGTCCTTCAGCTTCCTGTTGCAGCACATCTAATCGATGTCTTTCAACTTGAAGTTGAAACTCAAGAAGACGAACTAATTCAGGCAACGAGTTCGAAGAGCTTGTGCCAGCAGTAGTGGCCAGTAACTCGAACACTACATCAAGACAGGACTTTTGGGTTCCCTCACTGTCGTCAAGATAGTTTTTATTAGCTTTCTTGGAGACCAACAGGGATGTCTCACTATCTTGAACCTTATCTGCATTACTTCCTTTACCATTGGATAACGCGGTACTGTTCTCCAATATTTTGTCTTCATTCTAAAAGAGAAACAAGCAGACACATAACATGTTTACCATGTTGTATATGAAACTCATTTTGGTAAATGACTTCAATAGTAAAGTGGACAGGATAACAGCATGAAACAAACATATATCTATGAACCATGGTCACTTTATGGTCTATATCATTCTAGTTTTTGTTGCCAAATCAAGATAGAGACATAGTTTAGATAATATTTGTTCAAGACAAAGCAGAATAGACAGAATATAAGTGTGGGTAACTATAGAGCAATAACAACACTTGTAATGTGCATGACATGAGAACATAACTGTTTATTCAATTGAGACTGAAATCAACATAGAGCAGGTTACAACAGCAAACCAGTTAAAGAAACAGGTTTAAAATATACCTGTTGCGCCATTGGAGTTTCAATTCCATCCTTCAAATTTGAAAATAGTTGGTATGAGTTAATACAGTCATGCAAGAGCAAAGGAGTATGAACCATAGCTACAGAACCCGACCTGAGAACAAATCTTTTTCTCCTTTAAGCGTTGAGTTGGGATTCAGAGTGGTGGTCCTCGTGCTTTGGGCACTGCAGTTCCCTTACTAACTGCTCGTGTTTGGATGCTCTGTGGTGGAGACGGTGTTGTGTCAATTGGAACTGGGTTACTATCTGCCGGGGTTGGGGTTAGAAGGGGTGTAGCTGGTTCTCTGTCCAACTGGGTATCGGTACAATCTGCGAGAGTCTGGGTTATGCATGGTGGGTCTGGTCCTTGGGCAAGTACAACCGTGGTTCTATCTGCATCAACTGGTAGCACTATCTTTTCTGAAGACCGTGTTGTTACTCCCTTAGATACTGCCATCACGCTCTCCAATTCAAATGGCTGATAAACAAGAAAAGTAATTGAAAGTATAGACATTGTATGATAGATAGGTGCAATTGATAGTGGGGAATAAAAGAGGGCATGAAATAATTCATATTTATGTTGTCTAACCAAACAGGATAGCATGACACAATTTCACATATATGATGGCTAACTAAATAGGATTGCATGACACAATTTCACATTATGATGGCTAACTAAAAAAGATGGAAAGACATAGTTCAAAATATGAGACTATGTAAATAGGATGACATGACATAACTATATAATGTCTTTATTAAATAGGTTGGCATGCCATAATTCACATACATTCACGGATAGAATGCCATAATTCAAAATATGATGACTGTAAACACTAAACAGGATGAGATGATATAACTATATGATGTCTTTATTAAATGGGTCGGCATGCCATAATTCAAATAGATGATGTGTATGTACTATGTAAACACGATGGCATGATATAATTCAAATATATGATTTATATAGTAAGCAAGTAAGTAGATGGCAATCCATATATGATGTAAAAACTAAGCAATGCAAGACAACATGCATGACATGGGTAATATAACCCTGCCAAGTTTGAGCATAGACCTTAGGGGGGAAATAAGACTGGTCATCAGTCTCTGAATTCTCCTCTGAGGAGCTCTCTGTAACCAGCAAGATGTCTGCTTCAGCAGGTAGCATTATCTGCTCTGAATACCTTGTTTTCACTCCATATACTTCCATCACCGCTTCAAATGGCTGATGCACAGGAACAGTAGTTGAATATACAAACATTGTCGACAAATGGAACATGTAATACAAAAAATGATAGCATGATATAATTCACATACATGATGATTGGCTAAACAGCATGGCATTGCATAATTCACATATATAATGCCTTTGCAACAAGATAGCATTGTATAATTCACATATATAATGTATTGCAACAAGATGGCAATACATAATTCACATATATGGTAATTAGACACTAAACAGGTGGCATTCACACAAAGCATGTCTAAACTAATCAAATGACATAGCAATGCGAGACACCATACGCACGATATGAGCAACATAACCCTGCCAAGTTAGAGCATACACCTTGAGGGGGGAGGAATAGGACTGGTCATCTGTCTCTGAATCCTCCTCTGAGGTGCTATCCGTAACCAGCGAGATATGCGCTTCGTCAGATAGCATAGTCTGCTCTGAAGACCTTATTTTCACTCTAGAATTTTCCATCACCGTGTCAAATGGTTGATGCACACGAAGAGCAGTTGAATGCAATAACATTGTTGACAAATGTAATATGTAACGAAAAAAAGGATGGCCTGATATAATTTACATATAAGATGACTGGCTAAGCAGGATGGCATTGCAAAATTCACATATATGATGCCTGGCTAAACAAGATGGCGTTGCATAATTCACATAAACGATGAATAAACTAAACAGATGGCATTCGCACAAAGGATGTCTAAACTAAGCAGATGACATATTTGATGTATAAAGTAAGCAATGCAAGACACCATATGCATGATATAACCAACATCAGCATGCCAAGTTAGAGCGAAGACCTCAGGGGGTAAATAGGAGTTGTCTTCTCCTTCTGAATCCCCCTCGGAACAGATATCTTCCTCTCAATTACAATCTGAAATGTGTGGAGGGGGGCTGCCTTTGCGCCTACCATGGAGCGACGTCTGCATGAAATTTTATTGCCACGCAAGGCTCGTCTCTTTTGCTCTACATGTTCAGTTCCATTGTTTACAATAATTCTCATGCATAGGAATAAAACATAGTGAGATTATGTAAGGAGTGCATGCAGAAATCCAGAGTGATGGTAGCAACCTGTGGATAGACCCAAAACCAATAATAGTAGGCAGATAATGGCTTCAGTTAAAAATACAGATAATGGCTTCTTTACTATTTGTTTCCTACCCAACATGAAACTCATAGTAGACACTCGAGATTAACCAAATAGTAGATAGATACTATTGATAGCGGCCCCGATATGTACCCCACAACCATTTAAAAACTCAAGTTTGACCATTAGTTTGGAGCTGACTCAGAGTCTAATCGGTGAACAGGATGATAAAGTAGCATGTAATATTAAGCGATGCATAACGTAAGCAGACATGAAAGAGTGCGACCTCTCTTGCGGACCCGTGTAGTCCTCAAGGTCATCTGCTCGGTTGATGATGGTAATGCAGTTTTCATGGCTGCCACCGGCGGGGAAGAAGATCTGAGGTGGCGAAAGACAGTCCGGAGGCCGGATCCCTGCTGTGCTGGACCCTTCTGTCGTTGGAGCAGCTGAGCTGGGGTGGACGACGCAGCAGGAGCGGGACAAACCACGCAAGGTTTTCTTTGACAACTATCTGTAAGAGAAGTAATTCTGCAAGGGCTCGTTTGAATTGGAGGATTCCAACAATGCAGGGATAGGAAATAGACAGGAATAGGATAGGAATGCACGTGCAAAACAGAGAATTTAAAAACACAGGATTTCTACCAATCTGGGTGTTTGATTCACAACAATTGGAAGATCACAGGATGCAAAGAAGCATGGTGAGATTAAGTCAAACCACAAGAAAATGTACGGTTATAATGCTATTATGCTACTATCTCTTAGTCTTGTGCTTCATGAATAGGAATTTAAAAAGGAGGACAAGTGAAAATTAAAATTATTACATTTTTTCTTTCAAGGAGACACTAAAGGAACAAATCCATGTGCTCGATGGGCAATATATATAACATGTAGAGTAAAAAAGAGATGCAACAAGTGTACAACCTCTTTGGCGAAGCCATCTCGATCTCAGTGTGATTGGCTTGGCCGGTAAGGATGCTCCGGCTGACTTGGCTATCGGAGGAGGGGAAGAAGATCTTAGGCGTCTGGAGATGGAGCCCGAGGTACTGCTCCGCTGTGATGGAGGGTTTCATCGTTGGAGCAGCTCCGGTGAGTTGTACGACACCGAGGCTGAAGCAGGACAAGAGAGACAACGAACAACGTTAACCTGAGTGGAATTCTAATAGCATCTCCAATACATGACATAAAACACAAAAACACAAAGTTCTAGATGTAAAATACATCAGCCGCTCATCTCTGAACTTAACTGTCGAAACTAAATTTAACTGTCGAAACTGAACTTAACTGTCGAAATTGAATTTTGCTGTCGAAACTGAATTTTGTTGTCAAAACTGAATTTTGCTGTCGAAACTGAACGCACTAGCAAGGTGAGGCTACACGTCGGTCGACTGACTTTTTCATCTCTGGTCAGTCGATTTTGCAGCCGTTGTATAATAAATCAAGGGCCTGCGGTTCATCTTCAACCTCCACCCCCCTGAGTCGGCCAAACAGCAGCCCCCTGCCGCCCGCGACCGGCGGTGCGCCGCCCCACCCGCCCCGAAAACAATCCCCACTGCAGGTCCACCGTCGCCCCGGCCATCCCTCTAGGCCCCCCCGTGCCGAGCTTTTTCTCCGGTGATCCCCACGCCACCGCCCCGCCAACGCCCCGCCACCGCCGGCGACCACCGCCCCCATCCTGAACCCTAAGATAGATAGTGGCATACCTCTCCGGCGAGCCCCCCTCCCCGCTGCGGCTGGTTCTTCCTTCACCCCGGCGGCATCAGAGTGAAGTGTAGTAAATCGGAGCAGCAGCTCGAGCAAGAGCAATAGCAAGAGTAGACCAGGCAGGGGACCGAGAGCAAGAGCAGAGCAACAGCGCAAGCGAGAGCTAAAGCAGCAGCAGGTCCTACTGATGTGGACGTCACCGCTGAGGAGCGACGCCATGGAGGAAGTGGCCGACGACGTCGCCGTGGATGGAGCCACGCCGTGTCGGCTCGGGACCGAGCGCCAGCAGCACCATGAGATCGAATCAAGAAGAAAATGCAGCGATTAGTGTACAACCTCTGTCGTGGCGCCGATTAGGCCGCAGCTTCATCCGAGGAAACGGTGATGATTATGCTCTTCCGGTGGTGCAGGTGAAGACGATGGTGTGGGAATGGAGGTGGCGCGAAAGACGAGGGGAACGTTGGGGCAGCTCCTTGGAGGTGGAGGACGGGGTGGCTGAACTGGCGGGATGATGAGATCGACGACGGCTCCTCATTAGGTACGGTGGATGAGGGACGTCGAGGTGTTGCTATGGACGACGTCGTCGGGGAGGAGGCTCTGGCTGGGTGGCGGACAGAGCAGGGTGTGGGGTTTCATCGTGGGTTTCCGCGGCCTCGGTGTACGAATGGGTGGGCGGATGGTATGGCAGTGGGGAACCATGTCTTAGAGACGCGCTTGTCCGAAATGTGGGGTAAGTTACGAAAGTACCCCCACCGATTTGAGGCGGTTCTTTTGATTCAGGGGTACCACGGGCATTTCGCGTGTCGGGATTTCACAGGAGGTGGGAGTTTTCGTGCGCGTTGTAATTTCAGAATAGCAAGGCGCGGGTTGAGATGGAGGGAGTTGTCAGAGCACAACGAGACAAAGATATATCTTAAACAATGTTGGGGATATCGCTTATCGGGAACTTATCAGTCGACCCATGATAAAGGGTAAATCAGCCAGTTTATCGGCATATCGGCCGATTTATCGCCATATCGGCTGATTTATCGGCCGATTTATCTTATCGGTCTGACAGCGGTAAGCGATAAATTGACCGATTTATCGGCATATCGGAAGATATCTTGAACAGTGATCTTAAATATTTCGGGCTAACAAGGCGCGGGTTGAAATTCCCGGACAAGCCTAACGTGTACTATACCAAATCAATGCGCCCTACAAATGACATTCAAAACTTTGAATTCATGTTATGTTCAATTAAAATATTTCGCTACGTGTATAATGCATGCAACCTACTACTCAAATGAACGTTTTAGTGCATTCCAAATGTATATACTACCGCTTCAATATGAACTAAATTTGAATTCGTTTCTCTATTTGAAAAAGATCTACAATAATGATTGTTGTGAAGTCAAAGCATTTGAATTCGTTTCTCTGTTTTAATAAGATCTACAATCATCATTATTGTCAAGTTAAACCATCATTTGTGTATTATCTTCACAGCACACCACATGATTAGTCTCGAGTTACATATGAACTCGAACTAGATTTTTTAAATCCACTTTATTTTGATTTCAAATCACATTACATTTCTAGCTCTAGCTAGATCTTCATAATCTAAACCATGTCTCATATGTATAATGTGTTTATCACATTATGTATGGTGCCCCGCCCCCTACGCCTACAAGTATTTAGATGTGAGTTGCAAACACCACACATTACCACAAATTCAAATAAAATGTGAGAATGTTCGATATATAGTATTGTTTAGATTGTTCAATATTTAGTTGTAATGTAACGCCCTCGATGCGGCTATATCTCCCACGTGTCGAAGCACGACTTAGAGGCATAACCGCATTGAAAGCAATGTCGCAAGTGAGGTAATCTTCACACAACCCATGTAATACATAAGGGAAAGAGATACATAGTTGGCTTACAATCGCCACTTCACACAATTACATGAATAAAGCATTACATCAACCAGATACAATCAAGGTCCGACTACGGAACCAAAATAAGAGAAGACTACCCCAAATGCTGCACAGATCCCCGATCATCCCAACTGGGCTCCACTACTGATCAACTAGAACGAAACAACGCAAAGGACAAGATCTTCATCGAGCTCCTCTTTGAGCTTGGTTGCGTCACCTGCTCGGTTCAACGGCACCTGGAAGCTGGTTTTGGAAGTATCTGTGAGTCACGGGGACTCAGGAATCTCACACCCTCGCGATCAAGACTATTTAAGCTTATGGGTAAGGTAAAGGTATGATGTGGAGCTGCAGCAAGCGACTAGCATATATGGTGGATAACATACGCAAAAGGAGAGCGAGAAGAGAAGGCAACAGCACGGTCGAGAAACTATGATCAAGAAGTGATCCTAGAACAACCTACGTCAAGCATAACATCAACACCGTGTTCACTTCCCGGACCCCGTCGAGAAGAGACCATCACGGTCACACACGCGGTTGATGTATTTTAATTAAGGTCAACTTCAGGTTTTCTACAACCGGACATTAACAAATTCCCATCTTCCCATAACCGCGGGCATGTCTTTCGAAAATTCAAATCCCTGCAGGGGTGTCCCAACTTAACCCATCACAAGCTCTCACGGTCAACGAAGGATATTCCTTCTAGCGGGAAGACCCGATCAGGCTCGGAATCCCGGTTACAAGACATTTCGACAATGGTAAAACTAAACCAGCAACACTGCCCGAATGTGCCGACAAATCCCGATAGGAGCTGCACATATCTCGTTCTCAGGGCACACCGGATTGTCCAAGGTACGGGTAGGCCAGCCCAGAGTTGCCCCTGGTGGCCACCGGCAGCTAACAGGTTGGACCAACACTCAGAGGAGCACTGGCCCGGGGGGGTAAAATAATGATGACTCTCAGGAGCGCAACTCCCAAGGGAAAAGAAAAGGCTAGGTGGCGAATGGTAAAACCAAAGTTGGGCATTGCTGGAAGAGTTTTATTCAAGGCGAACTGTCAAGGGGTTCCCATTATTACCCAACCGCGTAAGGAACACAAAATCCAGGAACATAACACCGATATGACGGAAACTAGGGCGGCAAGAGTCGAACAAAACACCAGGCATAAAGCCGAGCCTTCCACCCTTTACCAAGTATATAGATGCATTAATTAAATAAGAGATATTGTGATATACCAACAAGTAAACATGTTCCAACAAGGAACAACATCTCCATGTTCCAACAAGGAACAAAACTTCGATCTTCACCTGCAACTAAC
Source organism: Triticum urartu (assembly GCF_056163025.1). Classification (NCBI taxonomy): domain Eukaryota; kingdom Viridiplantae; phylum Streptophyta; class Magnoliopsida; order Poales; family Poaceae; genus Triticum; species Triticum urartu. The sequence continues at coordinate 428,904,715 of NC_141874.1, forward strand.
AACGCTATAAGCGGGGCTGAGCAAAGCGGTAACATAGCCAAACAACGGTTTGCTACGACAAGGTGGGTTAGAGGCTTGGTTCAACAATATGGGTGGCATGATAAGCAAGTGGTAGGTATCGCAGCATAGGCATAGCAAAAGAGCGAGCAACTAAGCAAGCAAAGATAGAAGTGATTTCGAGGGTATGGTCATCTTGCCTGAAATCCCGCAAGGAAGAAGAACGAGTCCATGAAGAAGATACATGGACGTAGACGAACGAATCCTCACAAACACGACGTTACCGGATTACCGACAAGAAGTACACCGGAAAGAAAGCAAACAACATAGTGAACAACCACCACATAAATATGGCATGATGCACAACCAAGTATGATGCATGTCCGGTTTAATGAAGCATGGCATGGCAAAATGCACAAACAATCCTACAAATTAAGTGGAGCTCAACATACAACTCCGTTGCATATTAACGAAACACCACGCTACTTATTTAGTTCTCTCTCGTTTATGTACCCAACAATATTAAATGTTGTTAAACATGGCAAGAGGGTGAAGCAAAGCAAAACTACCTATCTAGTCAAGTTTAAATGAGGCCGGGAACAACAAACAACAAATCCGGAAACTCCTCATGTGCATATATTAGGTTATTTCCTGTTCTGCCCTAAACCATATTTTAGAGTTGTTTAACATGCAAAGCGATGTCACCATGATAAACTAGGCAAAATTCTACCCCACTTACATATAAAGATTATTAAAATCGGAGCTACGGTTATTTAGTTACGAATTAAAGCATTTTAACATGGCATAGGAGTAAATTTAACCAAACATCATTTTAAATATTTTAAACATAGATGGAAATGACATAATATAAAACTACACACAATTCTAAGCAACTTTCATATTAAGTTTGTTTTAGTCCGATGCTCGGTTATTAAATTATTATATGCATGAAGTTTAGGGACCTTCCTGTGAAAACTGCAGTCTCAGGATAAAAAGCTAAAATCGCAACAGGGAAATAAAAACACACTGGGCCGAATCCAGTCGTGGGCCTAACAGGAACAGGCGCTGGGAGGGGGATTTCTCACCATGGGCTATGGCCCAGGTCGGTGGAAGAGGCCAAGGCAGGACGCAGCAGGCTGAGGCCCACCCGGATGTATGCAGGCCGGGCGATCTGGCACGGGAGGCCGAACGAGGCCGGGTTAATAGGCGCCCGTCGAGGCTTGCAGAAGGCAGGGCGCAGTCAACGTGATCTCGACCAGGATGAGCAGAGGACGCCTCGGTTGCAGAGGAGGCAGGAAACGGGGCACTCCGACGAGGAAGATGGCCGGCGCGGGCTCTCAGGCATGGGGATACTCGGAACGAATAGATCCAGGGCGTGGGAAGCCCGTTCCTGGTGGCGGTGGGCTTGACGAAGAAGACCAGCAGCGGACATTAGCGGTCCTAGGAGGGGAAATTGGCGAGGGGTTCTGCAGGCACGAGAACACCGGAGATGGCCGGGGACGCGGGGACTGCATCAGATCCGGCCGGAGGGAGCCCTTCTCTGAAGATGGTGGCGCCGGCTGACTTCAGGCGCAGGGAAGGGGCACCTGGCATGGATTACGAGGAAGCTAGAGGGCGAAGTGCTGGGGTGTGAGCTCGAGCTCGAGGAAGACGACGAGGAGGCAGTAGCCTCGGGCAGGGAGGAGCTCTGGTGGGGGTCGCGGCTCCACGTCCAGCGATGGGGTGCTCAGGTTTTGCTGTTGCTGCGGGCACGAGGAGAAACAGAGGAGGCCAGCGACACGAGGTGGCTCTTTTCTTCTGTGGAGCTTGCTCCGGCGAGGCAACCAGAGGCGTTGGTGGTGCTAGGAGCTCGGGAGGCTGGCTATAGCGGGGAACGAAGGCATGGGCGTGATGCAGATCGGGCACCGGGCGAGACAGGGAGGAGGAGAAAAGGACGCGGGGCATGGCGCTGGTTGGTTGGGCACGGAGATAAAGGGGAAAAATGGCGATGCCTGGTAGGTGGATGGAGAGGGGAGCTGGTGGTTGGCTAGATCAGGAAGTATCCCAATGTAGATGGTGGGAAAAGTGGCGGCGGCGGGTGAGGGGATGGAAGGGACAAGTGCCCTAGGTTTTAGGGTTTGTCCAAAATAGTCTAGGAGTGGACTATATATATGGAAAAGAGGGAAGTTTAGGGGCTAAACCGTCCCTCCAATTAAAATCGAGCGGTCGAGAAAAAAACACTAGGAAGTCCAAATAAGAAAACGGTGATGGTTTGTAGACGTTTGGGGATGATCCGGACACAACGGTGACGACTGCTCGGGTCGGGTTCGGGACAACTTCCAGACGCGTGCGAGGGGTTCGATGCACTGAGCAGAGAGGGTTTCGGACTGTGCGGTCGCATCGGACAACTCCAGAAGCGAAGAGGGGAAGGAGGATGGACTAGGTGGGCTGTGGCGAGATTGCGAGGGGGAGAAGAGAGAGAGAGGGCCCGGCATCTGTTTCCGGAGACCGAAAACGTCCGACGTTAGACCGGCTATAATGCCGCTATAGTTATCCGTTGGGGCATCAAACGATCTCCGAATGCGATGAAACTTGATAGGCGGTCTATCTACACTATAATAAGACCACACGTCAACTCTCATCCCATTCCGAGAACATTTTCCGGTCACTTATAAAATACTATTTCGGACATGCCGCGGGCGCGTGCAAGTGTCTCTGGGCTCAGAACAGACAACGAAGAGAACGAGGAGCCGGGACGGATGCAAGTTTTGAAAACGTGATGATGCAATGAACATGATGACATGATAAGATGCAACACGCAAGCAAATGACAAGCCAACAACAGCAAAATAAGCGGAGGACACCTGGCACATCGGTCTCGGGGCATTACATGTAAGCTGCAAATGCCACACATTATCACAAATTCAAATAAAATGTGAGATTGTTGATGTGTAGTATGGTTTAGATTGTTCGGCATTTAGCTGTGAGCTGCAAACGCCATGCATTATCACATTATGGTATAACATGTGCACAGCACGTGTATCACCGCTATATTCATGCATGCAATGTTTAAAACACTATGATCTCCTATTCAAATATATGAATCTGCTTTCATATCAAATTATGATCTTTGTTAGTCTCTTACACCCACACAATCCTCTAACCTTTGTAGCTACCACTAAATTTCTCTCGTGCATGCACACGCCCTCCTCGCCCTCCCCCTCCCTCGGCATTCTATCCACCGGGCACATTCATTTTTTTCTTTAGGTCATTCTCCCAGAGTCTCCACAACTCCTTTCTGACACACACCGATCGATAAACCTCTCCAGCGATGCCTGCCTATGACATACAAACACACCTTCAATCTCCTCCTTTATGTGTCCTTGCCTCGTGTCTCTCATACGGTCAGACACACGTGTAAACTCTCGCCCCTCTTTTCATCGCTCTCACAACTGCACACTCCTCCCCCTATCTAGCTTGTAGCTGGGCCCCTCGCACCACCTCCTAGCTCCATTTTCTCTGTCTATCCATCTCGCCAGGCCTTATTTGCCTCTAACAAATGGATGTACACCGACCGATCTCCCGCTATACATATAGCTAGGTAGGTCCTTATAACTCATTTTCCCCCACGCGTCGATCGATCTACCTCATTAGTTATGTCTCTCCCTTCCTCCGACAAACAATAATTGATCTACCTCATTAGCTATGACCCCTCCCTCTCTTCTCGTGGATTGCCCGACCCTCTATGTATGATATGGATAGGCCTCCATTTCACACACATTGCATGCAAAATTTTGTTTGAGATGTCATCGACACATATTCCCACAAATAATTCACGAAATCAACCCCCCACCCCACCCCCACCCCAAAACAAAAAACACTCACAAACACTGTTTGTATCTCTCACACACACCCACGTAGGTGGGGGACGTGCATGAAGAGAAGAGGTGCATGCACGGTGCACGTACTCCCGTCTCTTTCCCAACCACACCCGCGCGGGTACACGGTGGATCTCATTTCTATATGAAAAAGGCAGCCCATGTGATAATTTGACACGTATACTGGTTGTCCACTTGGTGGAGGGAGGATCGTGTACCACGGGTGAACAAACAAATTGCGACTTGACGTGTTATGTTAAAAAAAGAGGCAAACCATGTGGGGCCTACCTTAGAGGCAAGGCTCTATACACTGGAGTACTTTTGATGTGTCCCGTCAACTCACAGAACGAGGAGAAGCTTGCTTAGTACGCCGTCTCCCCCGCCCACGGGCGCAGTGGCTCGCATGATGAGGTGAAGCCTGCTTAATATGCCTTACGCCCGCTCCCTCGCCCATGCACGCGGTGGCTCGCAGGACGAGGAGAAAATTTTACTACTCCCTCCGTTTACTCCTCGTCCCTACTACCTTGGTTATAGAGATTATATCATATTGTTTGGAATATATATGTCCTTTAGTAGATTTCAATATGAACTACTAGTACATACTCCAAACACTGATGTATATAGACGTATTTTAGAGTGTAGATTCACTCATTTTGCTCCGTATGTAGCACTCTCCCTCGCCCCTCGACCCTCGCCCACGTGGTGGACGTGCAGCAATTCATTCAGTCTCATATAGCCAGAACGATATATACTTCACTACCATTATTGCTCGACTTCCCGAAGAGGCGAAGAGCCAATCATAAGGTTAATATTTTGGAGATGTCAAGCGCAAGGTTATAGGAGAACGATTAGTAGGTGCCACGTCATTTATAAATAAAGTTTTTTTCTTCAGTGGCATGTACGCAATATGATAGGTTCATATGGAGAGAAAAGGAAACCGCTCCACTATATACATAGTCAGGACGGGCCAGCCTACACGGTTGCTTGCTGGGGTTGCTCTCTTCACACTCTCTCGCACAAAACGACTGTGGCCACATCTCTAACATCCCGGCAGATCATGTCCACTTGTGGAAGGGGTGGATGCTTAGTGTAGATGCGGTGGCCGTCGCCGACGGCGAAAACCCACTATCGGCACGTCCCGATCAGGGGTCCCGCCGTTCTCTCTCACAAAGCCTGTGAGGTTGCCTTCGTCCCTTGCTCACTGCCGCGGCGTGGGCAGTTGCCGCCTCCCGCTGCCCTCCTCAAGGTTGAGCTACGTCCCTCGGGTACAACTCCCTTTACAGCCAGCTTGCACCACTGCTCCAGCTGCCCACATCACTCCCTGTGGATATTTCTCTACTTCTTTGCCCCGCACATACCTCTACTGGCTTCTACGTACTGTATTTGTGATGAGTTTATGTCTCATCAACTAGTCCCAGTAATCTTATTCTAATCACGCTTTTTCAATTTCTTTGCCACAGGGATGCTCATCTCAATTTTGGTGAAACTGCACAAAATGATCCGATGGTCAAAAGGTTGCAAACTTCATTTATTAGGAATCTTGAACGTTGCCAGCAAATTGAAGCCTGGTTCAAGGGCTAGGGACTACACGGATCATTTTTTTCTTTAGCTGCCTCTGTTCCAAAATAAGTGTCAACTTTAGTAGTAGTACAACTTTGTACTAAAGTTTGCACAAAGTTGAGAAACTTATTTTGGAACGGAGGGAGTACATATTTGCTATGATCTGTCAATCATTGAGATGCAATAGCATGCATGTTAGTCTCCTTTGTATTTGATGAAATGTTGCAACGGGCAACCTTGGACGCAAGATACATGTAACAGAAGCTGGAAGCTTCATAGCATTGTACAAATATATCTCGCTGATAAATTACAGTACGTACTATACTAGTACTTCCTCCGTTCCTAAATATAAGTCTTTGTAGAGATTTCACCATGAACCACATGCGGATGTATATAGATGCATTTTAAGTGTAGATTCATTCATTTTGTTCCGTATGTAGTGGAATCTCGACAAAGACTTATATCTACTAGTAATAGCTAGCCCCCACTACTAGGAATTCTCTATCCTCTCCTTGAGCCACGTCATCAAAATTGATGTAGCCGTTAGATGAAGTAAATCAGTCCATAATAGCCGTCTGATCTTGACGTTGAGAGGCTCCGCACTAAGCCACATGCAAGCATGCAGAAATACCATGCCACATGCATGTGAGTGGGTTTTAAATCACATCAACATGTCTGCATGCAAGCATGCACCGGTAGCATGCATGTAAGTGAGATTTTAAGTCCCATTAACATGTCAAAAAGAAAAATATAATCCCATTATGCAGTAGGAGTTGGCTGATCTTTTTTCCTTACGTGGGATGATCTAAATGATGATGGGAGTTTACTTAGTTTGGCTACCACATTTGTCATGCGGTTATAGAGGTTTTTTTCTTCTATGAAATCGATAATTTTGCATAGAGAGATATACCGCTGTTCCGCGCCAACGCGCGGGGACTCATCTAGTAATATTTAGGAACGGAGGGAGTACTATGTAAAGAGTTAGGTGTCGCGCGGTGATAGTGTGAGGTGGGCCATGTAATCACCGAGCCTGCGTGTTTTCACTGCTCTTGCATGCCTCCGTTGTAAGAATGGAGAAAATTGTAATCTAGTAGTAGTATACCTCCTTTCGCCGAAAGCGTGGGACATCTAGTAGTCCTACCACCTTAGTAATAAAGAACAATGAGTCGACAAATCACATAGACCCAGCAGTAAGTTGGATGGACGAAGCAACCATCACTCTTGCGCCAGTGAGAGGTCGCGTCCGCTCTGCCCGGGCATGAATGCGGCACCGATTCTTTGGAGCGGTGTTGACCATTTCGGGCAGGAAGCGCGCGCGGGCGATGGAGGGGCTTTGGGTGGGCCAGGCTGGTCAGGAGCGGGCGTGGCAGCTGTCCGATAGGGACACGCCCGGAAACGAGAGGATGCACCGACTCTCGCGGCTAAAATCATACACTACAAAACATCTCTCTATAGGAGTAGGTCGATCTGTTGCTCTCTCGAACACACACATGGTGTTAAATACACACACACACACACACGCACGCACGCACGCACCTTGGTCCCGTTGCACCTTCTAACGTGACTTATTACACCTAGACGGAGGGAGTAGTAAGTATACGAGATACGGTGTCACACTGACTTAAGTCTAATACAAGTGCCCAAAATTTGTGTGCATGTTATAATAAGGATTCACTTAAAATAGTATGTGAGCGAACAGAGGGATCAATCGGACAGTGTTCCCGAGCAGTAGCGAGATGTGTGAGGTAAGATACACCGTTGGCGCTTTTAATTTTTCTTATTAATTTGTTTGTGTCACCCTCTGACTGGTGGGACCCAACATACTACATGGAGAGAGGTAAGGTGACTAAGGCTGCATTATTTCTGCACCACTATGGATAGTCTTACCACCAAAGCCACATGACACGATTATGATTGAAATCCCAATGACTCCCACACACACACAAAAACACGGCATGCTTTTCACACGAATGCACGAATGTATAAAAGGTTATTTCCCTCTCGTTGAACATAACGGGAGGGTTGTGTAGCTGGTTAGCCTGTTCGCTCATCAAACTTGAGGTCTCGGGTTCGATAACTACACTTGAGCATAATTTGTGCTAGGAGGATTCTTTGACTGGTCAAAATGTTTTCTAGGGTTTGCACGATTCACACTCTCTCTCCAGTATATATATATATACACGCTGGAGCCTCAGCGCTTGTAGTTTCTCTCTTCACACTCCCTCGCCCTCTCCCGCTGGAGCCTCAGCGCTTGTAGTTGCTCTCTTCACACTCTCTCGCCCTCTCCAGATCTAAAGTTGCTCTGGAGACGTCCACATTTGTAGTTGTTCACTTTCCACCCAACGGCGACGCGGGAGGGCCTCCGACCCCTTCTTCTTCGTCGCCGTCCCGTCGCCCACAGAACCACGCCCCAAGAACCTTAAGGTATAATTTACTTACTCCACATGCATTGCCCTAGCTGCATGTATACCATGAATCTAGGACGTGGTTCAAAGAGGAAAGGAGTGGGGGAAAGTAGTGGGAAAAGTTGTATATAGCATGAATCTAGGACGTGGTTCAAAGAGGAAATGAAGGGGGAAAGTTGTATAGCATTAATCTAGGACGTGGTTCAAAGTGGAAAGGAATGGGGGAAAGTAGTGGGGAAAGTTGTATCGCATAAATCTAGGACATGGTTCAAAGAGGAAAGGAAGGGGCGAAAGTACTTTTTCAAAAAGGAAAGGAAGGGATAAGGCTGTAGAGTTTGAGCAGGACTAGATTTGCTGCGCTTACATAGGGAAAGGCGTCTAAAGATAACAAAACTGGGACCAACACAAATATGCTCCTTGGTTGTTTGTTCTTTGTTGCAATAGATTGTGCATGACCATAGTACATCGGTAGATGCACATGGTGCTGGTGCATCCACTGTCCCGTACAACTCTTTAGCTGTTGTTAATCTAAGGCCATGTTTGGTTAAAAACTCCCTAGTCCCTACCTGCTGGGTTCCAGGGACTAAACATGGACTAGAGGTTATTAAATGACATGCTAAAAGACCATGTTACCCCTAGTAATGAAATAATAGAGACAAGGTGCGATGCGTGGCAGGGGCAACTGTTGGAAAAAGTCCCAAAAAGACTCCCTCAGGGTCTTCTTTCTTTAGTCCCAAATGCCCACTTTTAGTCCCTAAAAGTCCCTCCTCTTTGGTTTAGATGGGACTGACACGGAGTTTTTTAGTCCCTACACCAAAATGTCCTTGTAAACAAACACCCTCTAATAATGCTACTGGAAAATTGATGCAATGCCACCGTTAAAAGCAAATTACATGTTTAACGAAATTTGTTGTTAATATAATCTCTATGTTAATATTAATCAATGCCACAGTTTGAGAAATGCTACTGTCTTGCTTTCTTTCCCATTTAGATAAGGTAGATGCTTCTTTTTGTTGGCTTCTGTGCCATCCACCGTTATTGACCACTAATTGTTTCCTTTGCACCTCTGTGTAAACAGGGTTATCTGCTTCACCTCGTTGCCATTGTGACCTTTTGTTGCACTGCACAAAACACTTTTGTTTTAAGAGTCTTTTGTGTAGTTCAACCAAAATGTCACACCTACAACGTTGCTTGATTGCTTGATCTTAGTGGAACTGCACAAGAGGAGATCTTACTTCCTATCCGTTAAGGCGAATTTGGTTCAGATCTTCTTCTTGTGAGTTGTTTGAATTCCGCATCATGAGAGGTCAGTACTAGCCTTCTTTCACATGATTCTGCAGTGTGCATTCATATGTTGTGCTACTTGTACGATAATGTTTCTTGATTTTAGTGAACTGCACAAATGGAGACAAGACTTCCAATCTGTATGTGCACCATAATATCCCATTGAGGTAAGATAAGGATATTTCACAACTGCTGGCCTGTATTTTGCCACTTTCATTAGAAAATTAAGTTTAGTACTATACCTGTGGTCCCTAATTGACATGACAAATCTTAGATTGAAGGCGAAGCTTGTTTGTTATTGAACCAAGTGATGAAGGGGAAGAACAAGGGGAAGAAAAACAAAAATCAACTCCTGGTGCTGTAATGAAGCACTGGAACTGTGATGACACAAGTAATGATATAGTTTTGCATCTTAATTTATTGCTATGGCTGGAACGAGCAATTGTTTTGCCACTGATTTGATGCCACTCTTAATGTAATATGTAATTATCTCTACTTGTGCAAACAAGGATCTTCTTTGAAGATACCATATATTTTAGTGGAACTGCACAAGAAGATGTTGGAAACATTAAACTAATCGAGGGGTATATAGTAAGCATGTCCACCACCGCAGATAGCAACAGATGGTTCCGGAGAATTGCTTCATCCGTATGCTCTGCACAATAAGCCTCCTGACAAAGGTTGGTACTCGCCCACTGATTTCATCCATATGATTGAGCTTTGTCATCTCTATTGGTGTTGTGCTACTGTTTAGATACTATCATGAAAAAGTGGTATTGTCCTTGAGAAGTGCTTCATCTATGCTATTTTAAATATTTCCTTTCCTTTTTTTCGAGAAAATAGTGATGCTAGCATTTAGTAGTCCTCTTTTCTTTGCACAACAGGATCATCTTCCTCTAAAGAAGAATATGGAGTACGTGAAGTGACTAGTTCCGATTATGCCAGGATGAACAAGCCCTGTCTATCTTATCATCAGAAGGAGCAGTTGAAGGATGGTTACATTACTCCCCACAAGACCAAACTAACTTCAGCTCAGAAGGACTGACAAAATCTCCATTTTTTGTTGTGATGCGCGAGTACAATGTTGTTCTAGGATTCTTTCTGGTGAGTTCCATTTTTCTAAAAGTGTGCTCTACATGGACCATGTATGTGCCTGTTGAAACTATGAATTCATAGTACAGTTTGCTCTATATTAATCACTTTTTTGTATTTGTGCAAACAGGGGTGCTCAGCTTGATTTCAATGGGAACTGCACAAAATGTTCATGAATACATCAAATCATTCATTTCCACCACAAGAAAGGAGGTGCCGATAAGTTCAAGGCGTTGCAACATATTAGGGAGAAATCATACAAGCTACGCGCGAATTTGGTTGATTTTGGTGGAACTGCACAAAAAGAACAACTGGTTTATTTAGCACAAGGTACCATGTCAATGTCTGAACTGATGGCAAACCCTGCCCATTCCACAATCGTAGGCATTTGATATTTTGGAACGGGACAACCTTGTCAAATTTTCCTCATTGATTTTAGCAAGACATGCGTTTGATATTTTCGAATGGGACACCCTTTGCTGTCAGCAACGTCGATCAATTTTTTCTTTATTCTTTAGTTGTGAAGTAAATATTGCCTCTAACATGTGAGTCGCTGAGATGCATAATCATCGATTGTTTTGAATGTTCTCTATGAATTGTCAGGCCTGTGTGTTTGATTGCAATGTACAGAATCGCTAAAAAGCTGCTCAAACTCTTTGTACTCATTCTGTTCCTTTTTACTTCGCACATTGTGAAAGTGCATACTTTTTTGTAAAGATTGGTCAAAGTAGAGATACTTTGACTGCAGACAAAACTTGTATGCAGACTAGAAAGGACCGGAGGGAGTACATGTGAATCTGCTGCAAACGAGGTGATCACCCTGGGAATAATGCTAGTATGTATTGTTTTGCATGTTCATACAATGCCAGTGATACAGGAATTTGAACTAATCGAAATAAGTTCATTCATACACGGTCGGATTTCATATAAACATGCCAGATTTCATTGCATTTCATACATTCTTCAACTAAAAAGGGGTGCGCTGGAGGTATAATTAATTAACCAAAGCTACGCACCTGTGTCCCGCTGAGCCGAACAGAAGCTTCGGTGACTTAACTACAGGTGCAGTTGCGTAACTGACGTGTGGCCTGTTGGGCCCACGTGTCAGTCAGCCAACTGCACCAGCAATTAAGTAGAAGCAGTGTCATTCTCCAGCAGAACTCCCCGACTCCACGTCGCCGCCAAGAAGCTAACCGGCCGTCAATGGTCAACCCGCCTAGCTTGGCTTCAACAGGAAGGTAGCAGCGGTGGCCTTACTTGGACCCGAGCGGCGGCGACCTACCGTGTTCTACTCTTCCATGTTTTCTGTGTGGCGCGGCCTCGTTGGCAGCGGGGTGGGGCCTCGGCGGAGCCGGCGATGTCCTCTGTCTCATTGCCGGCGGGCGGCGCCTCAGCGGAGCAGTGGAAATCCTCCCCCGCGTTGCCGGCAGGGTGGGGCCTCGGCTGAGCCGGCGATGTCCTCTGCCTCGTTGTTGGAGGGGCGGGGCCTTGGAGGAGCCGGCGGTGTCCTCTGCCTCGTTGTTGGCGCCGTAGGGCCTCGGCGGAGCAGGGCCTCGTCGACGCCAGCAAAGCGGGGACTTGTCGGAGCCGGCATTGTCCTCTGCCTCATCCTCGGTCTCGCCAAACAACGCCTCGCCCGCTTCATCACCCTCTTTGCTAGCCTCTTTGTAGGCGGCCGCCGCCTCCTGCACCCGCATGCGGTACCGCCAGCGCTTGAGGCGGCCCTTGCGGGCGGAGCGGTACAAGTCGAGTAGCGCCTCCTGCTCCTTCTCCTGCAGGTGCTCCTGGAGGAGATGGTGGTTGTAGGCGGCGTCAGCCTGCGCCTCCCGGAACTGCTCCTGACGCATCTGCCTCACACTGTCCATATATTGGGCACGCACTTCACCGATGGTCATGGTGCAATGCACCGGCGAGGATGGCGTGGAGGAGGGGGTTGGCACTGGATCGTTGACTACCATGTTTTCCATTGGGACGTCGTCGTCCTCCGACTGCCTGCCGGCCAGCCGGTCGGCAGCAATGGTTGCCATCTCCTTGTGGTCCGTCGTCCGCCCATCCCGAAGTGCGCTGGAGCGCGAGGAAGCCATGGTGGGCAGTAGTGGTATGGATAGGAGAAAGGGAATGGATGCGGATGACTGCGGCTATGGCTGGCACAGCAATTTATATAGCAATGGTGGGCAGGCGGAGGGACGGACGTGTGGCGCCGGAGTAGCCGTCTCGGCAACCGCGTATCATTAATGTGGGCGGCAGATGGACGGACGGACGGACGGCACTTGTGTCGTTTGAAGGCAGAGCAATCGCCTGCACCGGGAAGCAGGGCGGGCGGCGCTGACTATTTCTGGCGGAAAGCGTGCGCGGGCGAGGAGATGACTTTACTTGGAGAGGATGACAATGGGGACCCCCCAGGTCCATAGCCTCACGTACGCAAGTGCCTCCTTATTATATATATGTATATATATGTGCGTGTGTGTGTGTGTATAAAACTATACTCCCTCCGTGTAGGTGAATAAGTCGTATTAGAAGGTGCATCACGACCTAGCTGCAAGCAGATTGGTGGAAAAGAAGAATATTTCTCTCTTCTAAACACAACATTTAATCACAGCAGTTAAGAGGATGCCTTATTAGCTACCCATGCAGGCCATCGTAATTCATAGCATGCAAAGCGCTTTTATTTCTTGCCTAATAACCGCATGGACGTGCTGCATGCATTGGTCCTTGCCCGAGCAAAAAAAGGGAGGAAAGGGGTTTCCACGGGAGACAACGAGGCAGAGGTGGAAGCGCTCGCAGGAGTAATTTATTTTGCTTCCCCTCTGGTTTCCTGACATCATGGTCCCACACCATTTTCAACCTATGTAGTAGTCAATAAATGAGAGAACTGCACAAGAAGCGGCCGACAGCTGGGACCAAGCAGCTCGAGCAGTATTTGTGTTTTTGAGGTGTGAGCACTGCAGAGTTTTTCGATGTTTAGCCCAGATATTAATTTTTCTCCTCTGAACAACAACGAAAACATCGCTACAGGTATTAACTCGGTGGGTTGTGGCCCGTCTAGCCCAGGCCAGATATCCAGTCCAGATATTAATTTTTTTCAAGCTGAAAATGGCTAGCCCAGCTATACTTTTTTTAGGAATACCCAGGCAAGGTCAAGTTGTTATTCTCCGCCCCACTGGGCTGCAAATCTTTCCTAGGAGGGATGCATTAGGCTTACCAAGAAAATGGGCTTTAAGAAATAATAAATGGGATGTAATTATAAAAACTGGGCAGTAACTATAAAAAAATGCACCAAACATGTGATTACTTTATAATATATTATTTTTGGATATTGAAAATTTTAATTTCATTAATTGTTGCGAGCGCAATGTTTCGTTGGATTTTTACGCAATATAAATTTATATTGAAATTGTATTTAATCTGACTAGAAATTTCGGGATAAAAATATTTCGAATCCCATCAAAATGTGGGAAATTTTATTGAATTCTGTTTTGAACAGTTGGTTGAAATGGGCTGTACTTTTAACAAACTGTAAATGGGTTGTAGTAAATTCCATTAGAATTCAAAAATGGGCTACACATTCTTACAAATCTCAAATGGGTTATAAGTTCTCTGCCACACACTTCTGGCTTTACTAAGTTGACGCGTCCCCTAAAAAAACAGAGTTGACGCGTATGCAAGGCTTTCTCAACTTATAGTCAACACACGGTTCTAGCAGCAGTGGCCATTGGATGTCCATCCAACGGATGCCGTGCTTCTTCTTCAATCTCGAATATTCTAGCTTCACCCACCCAAAAAATGATTCCTCCCCCTGACATCTGGGGTGCACCGTTTCGGAAGCTGAACTATGGGCCTACTAAGTTGACGTACCAAGGGCTTTGTCAACTTAGTCGATATAAACGATTCTAGCTGCAGTGATCGTACGATGTCCATCCAACGGCTGTGGTGCTTCTTCAACCTCTGGTCTTCTTGCTCCAGCCGCCCAAAGCAGCGCCGGTCGTGCCGCCTGCTCCTGCCTACCGTGGCTGGCTGTGCTGTCGCGGAGGCCTCACCGCCCCCTACTATTCCCACCGCTAGCCAGGCCCAGCGGCGATGGCATCCTCACACTGCAGCCGAACGAGTGAACCCTCATACTCCTCTCCGCGTGGGCATCCATTGCCGCGTCTTCACTGGCTCCGCGTCGTCCCCTTCCTAGGCCTCGCCGTCGTCCACCGCCCTGGTGCTCTCGGCGCGGCATGGTCAATGTGGTCAAGGAACGACTTCCATTGGACATGGACTGTACGTGGAGAGGCTGACAGCTGGGTCCATGGCGGCAGCAAGGAAGTGCCTCCTTATTAGGCAGAAAATAATGATTCCTCCACCTGACAGCAGGGACCCATCGGACGGGCCACCGGTATTTTGCGAAAAAAATCGTTTCCCCTTGATTACCAGGACCCATCGCACGGGCCACCGTATTTCACAAAAAAACGTTCCCCCCGCTGTCAGCTCGGACCCACCGGAAGTGCCTCCTTATTACGCACAAAAAAATGAATACTCCCCCGGCTAGCTGGGACCCACCTTGCTGGGAGGCTGACTTGTGGGCCTACTAAGTTGATGGGGATGAAGGGCTCTGTCAACTTAGTCAATATGAACGATTCTAGCTCCAGTGACCGTACGATGTCCATCCAACGGCCGCAGTGCTTCTTCAACCTCTGGTCTTCTTGCTCCAGCCGCCCAAAGCAGCGCCGGTCGTGCCGCATGCTTCTGCCTCCCGTGGCTGGCTGTGCTGCCGCAGAGGCCTCACCGCCCCCTACTATTCTCACCGCTGGCCAGGCCCCGCGGTGACGACAGCCTCACACCGCAGCCGAACCAGTGAACCCTCTTAGTCCTCTCCGCGCGGGCTTCCACTGCCGCGTCGTCCCCTTCCTAGGCCTCACCGTCGTCCACCGCCGTGGTGCTCTCCGTGCGGCTTGGTCAACGTGGTCAAGGAACGACTTCCATCGGAAGAGTACTGTACGTGGAGAGCCTGACAGCTGGGTCCACAGCTGGGTCCATGGACTGGTGCAAGCATCTCAGAGTTGGAATATACGCTTTGATGAGTTTATCAAAGCATATCGTTTCATACAGACTTGCAGTGAAGCATGTATTTACAAGAAAGTGAGTGGGAGCACTGCAACCTTTCTGATAAGTATATGTGAATGACATATTGTTGATCGGAAATGATGTAGAATTTTCTAGAAAGCATAAAGGAGTGTTTGAAAAGGACTTTTTCAAAGAAAGACCTCGGTGAAACTACTTACATATTGGGTATCAATATCTATAAAAATAGATCAAGACGCTTGATAAGACTTTCAATGAGTACATACCATGATAAGATTTTGAAGAAGTTCAAAATGGATCAGTCAAAGAAGGAGTTCTTTCCTGAGTTGTAAGGTGTAAAGTTGAGTAAGACTCAAAACACGACCACGAAAAAAAATAGAAAGAGAATGAAAGTCATTCCCTATGCCTCAGCCATTGGTTCTATAACGCATGATATGCTATGTACCAAACCTATTGTGTACCTTGCCATGAGTTTGGCAAGGGGGTATGATATTAATCTAGGAGTGGATCACTGGACAGTGGTCAAAATTATCCTTAGTGGAATAAGGAAATGTTTCTCGATTCTGGAGGTGACAAAGAGTTCATCGTAAAGAGTTACGTCGATGCAAGCTTTGACACCGATCTAGATGACTCTAAATCTCGATCTAGATACATATTGAAAGTGGGAGCGATTAGCTAGAGTAGCTCCGTGCAGAGCATTGTAGACATAGAAAATTTGCAAAATACATACGGCTTTGAATGAGGCAGATCCGTTGACTAAACTTCTCTCACAAGCAAAACATGATCACTCTTTGGGTGTTAATCACATAGCAATGTGAACTAGATTATTGACTCTAGTAAACCCTTTGGGTATTAGTCACATGGAGATGTGAACTAATCACATAAAGATGTGAGCTATTGGTGTTAAGTCATGGCGATGTGAACTAGATTATTGACTCTAGTGCAAGTGGGAGACCGAAGGAAATATGCCCTAGGGGCAATAATAAAGTTGTTATTTATATTTCCTTATATCATGATAAATGTTTATTATTCATGCTAGAATTGTATTAACTGGAAACTTAGTACATGTGTGAATACATGGACAAATAGAGTGTCCCTAGTATGCCTCTACTAGACTAGCTCGTTAATCAAAGATGGTTTAGTTTCCTAGCCATAGACATGTGTTGTCATTTGATGAACGGGATCACATCATTAGAGAATGATGTGATGGACAAGACCGATCCGTTAGCTTAGCACTATGATTGTTTAGTTTATTGCTATTGTTTTCTTCATGACTTATACATGTTCCTATGACTATGAGATTATGCAACTCCCGAATACCGGAGGAACACTTACTGTCCTATCAAGCGTCACAACGTAACTGGGTGATTATAAAGATTCTCTACAGGTGTCTCCGATGGTGTTTGTTGAGTTGGCATAGATCAAGATTAGGATTTGTCACAATGATTGTCGGAGAGGTATCTCTAGGCCCTCTCGGTAATGCACATCACTATAAGCCTTCAAAGCAATATGACTAATGAGTTAGTTACGGGATGATGCATTACGGAATGAGTAAAGAGACTTGCCGGTAACGAGATTGAACTAGGTATGGAGATACCGACGATCGACTCTCGGGCAAGTAACATACCGATGACAAAGGGAACGACGTATGTTCTTATGCGGTTTGACCGATAAAGATCTTCGTAGAATATGTAGGCACCAATATGAGCATCCAGGTTCCGCTATTGGTTATTGACCAGAGATGTGTCTTGGTAATGTCTACATAGTTCTCGAACCCGTAGGGTCCTCACGCTTAACATTCGATGACGATTTATATTATGAGTTATGTGATTTGATGTACCGAAGGTTGTTCGGAGTCCTGGATGATATCACAGACATGACGAGGAGTCTCGAAATGGTCGAGACGTAAAGATCGATATATTGGAAGGCAATATTCTTGAAGGAAATATGCCATAGAGGCAATAATAAAGTTGTTATTTATATTTCCTTATATCATGATAAATATTTATTATTCATGCTAGAATTGTATTAACCGGAAATTTAGTACATGTGTGAATACATAGACAAACAGAGTGTCACTAGTATGCCTCTACTTGACTAGCTTGTTGAATCAAAGATGGTTAAGTTTCGTAGCCATAGTCATGTGTTGTCATTTGATTAATGGGATCACATCAGTAGAGAATGATGTGATTGACTTGACCCATCTGTTAGCTTAGCGCGATGATCGTTTAGTTTGTTGCTATTGCTTTCTTCATGACTTATACATGTTTCTATGACTATGAGATTATGTAACTCCCGAATATCGGAGGAACACTTTGTGTGCTACCAAACGTCACAACATAACTGGGTGATTATAAAGGTTCTCTACAGGTGTCTCTGATGTTACTTGTTGAGTTGGCATAGATCAAGATTAGAAGTTGTCACTCTGATTATCGGAGAGGTATCTCGGGGCCCTCTCGGTAATGCACATCACTATAAGCCTTGCAAGCAATGTAACTAATGAGTTAGTTGTGGGGTGATGCATTACGGAACGAATAAAGAGAATTGCTGGTAATGAGATTGAACTAGGTATTGTGATACCGACGTTCGAATCTCAGGCAAGTAACATACCGATGACAAAGGGAACAACATATGTTGTTATGCGGTTTGATCAATAAAGATCTTTGTAGAATATGTAGGAACCAATATGAGCATCCAGGTTCCGCTATTGGTTATTGACCGGAGATGATTCTTGGTCATGTCTACATAGTTCTCGAACCCATAGGGTCCGCACACTTAATGTTCGGTGACGATCGGTATTATGAGTTTATGTGTTTTGATGTACCGAAGGTTGTTCAGAGTCCCGGATGAGATCAGGGACATGACAAGGAGTCTCAAAATGTTCGAGACGTAAATACCAATATATTGGAAGGCTACATTCAGACATCAGAAAGGTTCTGAGTGGTTCGGGTATTTATCGTAGTACCGGAGAGTTACGGGAATTCGCCGGGGAGTATATGGGCCTTATTGGGCTTTAGGGGAGAGAGAGAGGGGCTGCCTAGGGCAGGCCGCGCACACCCCCAAGGCCTAGTCCGAATTGGACTAGGGGGAGGGGCGGCGCCTCCTCCTTCCTTCTCTTCTCTCTTCCTCTTCCTTCTCTTCTCCCTTCCCCTTCCTTCTCTCCTACTCCTACTACTTGGAAAGGGAGGAATCCTACTCCCGGTGGGAGTAGGACTCCCCAGGGCGCACCATAGTAGAGGGTCGGCCCTCGCCCTCCTCCACTCCTTTATATACGGGGAAAGGGGGCACCCCATGGACACACAAGTTTATCATTGATCTTTTAGCCATGTGCGGTGCCCCCCTCCACCATAATCCACCTCGGTAGCATCATCATCATCGTCATCACACTGTCATGCTAACGAAACTCTCCCTCGAAGCTCTATTGGATCGTGAGTTCGCGGGACGTCACCGAGCCGAACATGTGCAGATGGCGGAGGTGCCGTACTTTCGGTGCTAGATCGGACTATCATGAAGACGAACGACTACATCAACCGCGTTGTCATAACAATTCCGCTTATGGTCTACAAGGGTACATAGACGATACTCTCCCCTCATGTTGTTGTGCATCACCATGATCTTGTGTGTGCGTAGGAATTTTTTTGAAATTACTGCGTTCACCAACAGTGGTATCAGAGCCAGGTTTATGCGTAGATGTTATATGCACAAGTAGAACACAAAGGAGTTGTGGGCGTGGATATATACATATTGCTTGCCATCACTAGTTGTTTGTTGATTCGGCGGTATTGTTGGATGAAGCGGCCCAGACCAACATTACGCGTATGCTTACGCGAGACTCGTTGTACCGACGTGCTTCGCACACAGGTGGCTAGTGGGTGTCTGTTTCTCCAACTTTAGTTGAATCGGATTCAATGAACAGGGTTCTTTCTGAAGATCAAAAAGCAATCACTATACCGCATTGTGGTTTTTGAAGCGTAGGTAAGAACGGTTCTTGCTTAGCCCGTAGCAGCCATGTAAAACTTGCAACAACAAAGTAGAGGACGTCTAACTTGTTTTTGTAGGGCATGTTGTGATGTGACATGGTCAAGACACAATATAAATTGTTGTATGAGATGATCATGTTTTGTTAAAGTTATTGGCAACTGGTAGGAGCCTTATGCTTGTCTCTTTATTGCATAAGATGCAAGCGCCATATAATTGCTTTACTTTATCGCTATGCGATAGCAATAGTTGCAACAGCAATAATTGGCAAGACGAGCATGTGACGAGACGTTGATAAAGATCAAGATGATGAAGATCATAGTGTCATGCCGGTGACGATGGAGATCATGACGGTACTTCGGAGATGGAGATCAAAGGCACAAGAAGATAATGATGGCCATATCATGTCACATATTTTGATTACATGTGATGTTTATCTTTTATGCATCTTATTTTGCTCAGTACGACGGTAGCTTTATAAGATGATCCCTTAATAAAATTTCAAGGTATAAGTGTTCTCCCTAAGTATGCACCGTTGCGACAGTTCTTCATGCTGAGACACCACGTGATGATCAGGTGTGATAAGCTCTACGTTCATAAACAACGGGTGCAAGCCAGTTTTGCACATGCAGAATACTCGGGTTAAACTTGACGAGCCTAGCATATGCAGATATGTCCTTGGAACACTGAGACCGAAATGTCGAACGTGAATAATATAGTAGATAAGATCAACATAGAGATGTTCACCATTGAAAACTACTCCATCTCACGTGATGATCGGACTTGGTTTAGTTGATATGGATCACGTGATCACTTAGATGATTAGAGGGATGTCTATCTAAGTGGGAGTTCTTAAGTAATATGATTAATTGAACTTAATTTATCATGAACTTAGTCCTGATAGTTTTTGCATATCTATGTTGTAGATCAATAGCTTGCGATGTAGCTCCCCGTTTATTTTTTGATATGTTCCTAGAGAAAAATAAGTTGAAAGATGATAGTAGCAATGATGCGGACTGGGTCCATGATCTGAGGATTATCCTCATTGCTGCACAGAAAAATTATGCCCTTGATGCACCGCTAGGTGACGGACCTATTGCAGGAGCAGATATAGACGTTATGAACATTTGGTAAAGCTCGGTATGATGACTACTTGATAGTTTAGTGCACCATGCTTTACGGCTTAGAACCAGGACTTCAAAAACACAGAGCATATAAGATGTTCTAAGAGTTGAAATTGGTATTTCATACTCATGCCCGTGTCGAGAGGTAGAAGACCTCTGACAGTACTTTGCCTACAAGATGGAGGAGAATAGCTCAACTAGTGAGCATGTGCTCAGATTGTCTGGGTACTACAATTGCTTGAATCAAGTGGGAGTTAATCTTCCACATAAGATAGTAATTGACAAAGTTCTCTGGTCACTATCACCAAGTTACTAGAACTTAGTGATGAACTATAATATGCAAGGGATAACGAAAGTAATTCCCAAGCTCTTCGCGATGCTGAAATCGGCGAAGTTAGAAATCAAGAAATAGCATCAATTGTTGATGGTTAACAAGACCACTACTTTCAAGAAAAGGGGCAAAGGGAAAAAAGAGGAACTGCAAAGAAGGATAGCAAGCAAGTTGCTGCTCCCATGAAGAAGCTCAAAGCTAGACCCAAGCCTGGAACTGGGTGCTTCTACTGTAGAGGAAATGGTCACTGGAAGTGGAACTGCCCTAGATACTTGGCGGATAAGAAGGATGGCAAAGTGAAAAAAAAGTATATATTTGATATACATGTTATTGATGTGTACTTTACTAGTGTTTATAACAACACCTCAGTAGTTGATACTGGTTCAGTTACTAAGAATAGTAACTCGAAACCGGAGTTGCAAAATAAACAGAGACTAGTTAAGGGCGAGGTTATGATGTGAGTTGGAAGTGATTCCAAGGTTGATAAGATCACCATCGCACACTCCCTTTACCTTCGAGATTAGTTTTGAACCTAAAATAAATGTTATTTGGTGTTTGCGTAGAGCATAATATGATTGGATCATGTTTATTGCAATACGGTTATTCATTTAAGTCAAGGATAATTGTTATTCTGTTTACATGAATAAAACCTTCTGAGGTCATACACCCAAGGTGAATGGTTTATTGAATCTCAATCGTAGTAATACACATATTCATAATATTGAAGCCAAAAGAAGCAAAGTTAATAATGATAGTGCACCTTATATGTGGCACTGCCGTTTAGGTCATATTGGTGTAAAGCGCATGAAGAAACTCCATGCTGATGGGCTTTTGGAATCACTTGATTATGAATCACTTGATTATGAATCACTTGATGCTTGTGAACCATGCCTCATGGGCAAGATGACTAAGACTGTGTTCTATGGAAAAATGGAGCGAGCAACTGACTTATTGGAAATAATACATATTGATGTATGGTGTTTGATGAGTGTTGTGGCTCGCGGCGGGTATCGTTATTTTCTAACCTTCACAGATGATTTGAGCAGATATGGGTATATCTACTTGATGAAACATAAGTCTGAAACATTTGAAAAGTTCAAAGAATTTTAGAGTGAAGTGGAAAATCATCGTAACAAGAAAATAAAGTTTCTACGATCTGATCGCGGAGACAAATATTTGAGTTACGAGTTTGGTCTTCATTTGAAACAATGTGGAATAGTTTCGCAACTCACGCCACCTGGAACACCATAGCATAATGGTGTGTCCGAACATCATAATCGTACTTTATTAGATATGGTGAGATCTATGATGTCTCTTACAGATTTATCATTATCGTTTTGGGGTTATGCATTAGAGACAGCTGCATTCACGTTAAATAGGGCACCATCTAAATCCGTTGAGACGACACCATATGAACTGTGGTATGGCAAGAAACCCAAGTTGTCGTTTCTTAAAAGTTTGGGGTTGCGATGCTTATGTGAAAAAGTTTCATCCTGATAAGCTCAAACCCAAATCGGAAAAATGTGTCTTCATAGGATACCCAAAGGAGACAGTTGGGTACACCTTCTATCACAGATCCGAAGGCAAGACATTCGTTGCTAAGAATGGATCATTTCTAGAGAAGGAGTTTCCCTCGAAAGAAGTGAGTGGGAGGAATGTAGAACTTGATGAGGTAATTGTACCTTCTCCCAAATTGGAAAGTAGTTCATCACAGAAATCATTTCTAGTGATCTCTACACCAGTTAGTGAGGAAGCTAATGATGATGATCATGAAACTTCCGATCAAGTTACTACCAAACCTCAAAGGACAACTAGAGTATGGTCCGCGTCAGAGTGGTATGGTAATCCTTTCTGGAAGTCATGTTACTAGACCATGGCGAATCTACGAACTATGAGGAAGCAATGATGAGCCCAGATTCCGCGAAATGCCTTGAGGCCATGAAATCTGAGATGGGATCCATGTATGAGAACAAAGTATGGACTTTGATTGACTTGCCCATTGATCGGTGAGTCGTTGAGAATAAATGGATCTTCAAGAGAAAGACGGACGCTGATAGTAGTGTTACTATCTACAAAGTTCGAATTGTCGCAAAATGTTTTCGACAAGTTCAAGGTGTTGACTACGATGAGATTTTCTCACTCGTATCGATGCTTAAAAGTATGTTCGAATCATGTTAGCAGTTGCCGCATTTTATGAAATCTGGCAAATGGATGTCAAAACTGCATTCCTTAATGGATTTCTCAAAGAAGAGTTGTATATGATGCAACCAGAGGGTTTTGTCAATCCTAAAGGTTCTAACAAAGTGAGCAAGCTCCAGCGATCCATCTATGGACTGGTGCAAGCATCTCAGAGTTGGAATATATGCTTTGATAAAGTGATCAAAGAATATGGTTTTATACAAACTTGCGGTGAAGCCTGTATTTTCAAGATAGTGAGTGGGAGCACTACAACATTTCTGATAAGTATATGTGAATGACATATTGTTGATCGGAAATAATGTAGAATTTTCTGGAAAGCTTAAAGGAGTGTTTGAAAGTAGTTTTTCAAAGAAGGACCTTAGTGAAGCTACTTACATATTGAGCATCAAGATCTATAGAGATAGATCAAGATGCTTGATATATTTTCAATGAGTACATACCTTGACAAGATTTTGAAGTAGTTCAAAATGGAACAGTCAGAGAAGGAGTTCTTTCCTGTGTTGCAAGGTGTGAAGTTGAGTAAAGACTCAAAACCCGACCATGGCAGAAAATAGAAAGAGAATGAAAATT
The DNA here is from genome assembly GCF_056163025.1 of Triticum urartu. NCBI lineage: Eukaryota > Viridiplantae > Streptophyta > Magnoliopsida > Poales > Poaceae > Triticum > Triticum urartu. The sequence continues at coordinate 428,928,175 of NC_141874.1, forward strand.
CATTCCCTATGCCTCAGTCATAGGTTCTATAAAGTTTGACATGTTGTGTACCAGACCTATTGTGTACCTCACCATAAATTTGGTAAGAGGGTACAATAGTGATCCAGGAGTGGATCACTAGACAGCGCTCAAAAATATCCTTAGTGGAATAAGGAAATGTTTCTCGGTTATGGAGGTGACAAAGAGTTCGTCATAAAAAGTTACATCGATGCAAGCTTTGACACCGATCTGGATGACTGTAAGTCTCGATCTAGATACATATTGAAAGTGGGAGCGATTAGCTAGGGTAGCTCCATGTAGAGCATTGTAGACATGGAAAATTTACAAAATACATACAGCTCTAAATGAGGGAGATCCTTGACTAAACTTCTGTCACAAGCAAAACATGATCACTCTTTGGGTGTTAATCACATAGCAATGTGAACTAGATTATTGACTCTAGTAAACACTTTGGGTATTAGTCACATGGAGATGTGAACTAATCACATAAAGATGTGAACTATTGGTGTTAAATCACATGGCGATGTGAACTAGATTATTGACTCTAGTGCAAGTGGGAGACTAAAGGAAATATGCACTAGAGGCAATATTAAAGTTGTTGTTTATATTTCCTTATATCATGATAAATGTTTATTATTCATGCTAGAATTGTATTAACCTGAAACTTAGTACATGTGTGAATACATAGACAAATAGAGTGTCCCTAGTATGCCACTACTAGACTAGCTTGTTAATCAAAGATGGTTAAGTTTCCTAGCCATAGACATGTGTTGTCATTTGATGAACGGGATCACATCATTGGAGAATGATGTGATGGACAAGACCCATCCGTTAGCTTAGCACTACGATCATTTAGTTTATTGCTATTGCTTTCTTCATGACTTATACATGTTCCTATGACTATGACATTATGCAACTCCCGAACACCGGAGGAACACTTAGTGTGCTATCAAACGTCACAACGTAACTAGGTGATAATAAAGATGCTCTATAGGTGTCTTCGATGGTGTTTTTTAAGTTGTCATAGATCAAGATTAGGATTTGTCACTCCGATTGTCGGAGAGGTCTCTCTGGGCCTTCTCGGTAATGCACATCACTATAAGCCTTGCAAGCAATGTGACTAATGAGTTAGTTGCAGGATGATGCATTACGGAATGAGTAAAGAGACTTGCCGGTAAGGAGATTGAACTAGGTATGGTGATACAGACAATCGAATCTCGGGCATGTAACATACCGATGGAAAAGGGAACGACGTATGTTGTTATGCGGCTTGACCGATAAAGATCTTCGTAGAATATGTAGGAGCCAATATGAACATCTAGGTTCCGCTATTGGTTATTGACCGGAGATGTGTCTTGGTCATGTCTACATAGTTCTCGAACCCGTATGGTCTGCACGCTTAATGTTCGATGACGATTTATATTATTAGTTATGTGATTTGATGTACTGAAGGTTGTTCGGAGTCCCGGAGGAGATCACAGACATGACAAGGAGTCTCGAAATGGTCGAGACGTAAAGATCGATATATTGGAAGGCTATATTCATGAAGGAAATATGCCCTAGAGGCAATAATAAAGTTGTTATTTATATTTCCTTATATCAAGATAAATGTTTATTATTCATGCTAGAATTGTATTAACCAGAAACTTAGTATATGTGTGAATACATAGACAAACAAAGTGTCACTAGTATGCCTCTACTTGACTAGCTCATTGAATCAAAGATGGTTAAGTTTCCTAGCCATAGAGATGAGTTGTCATTTGATTAACGGGATCACATCATTAGAGAATGATGTGATTGACTTGACCCATCCGTTAGCTTAGCGCGATGATCATTTAGTTTGTTGCTATTGCTTTCTTCATGACTTATACATGTTCCTATGACTATGAGATTATGCAGCTCCCAAATACCGGAGGAACACTTTGTGTGCTACCAAACGTTACAACATAACTGGGTGATAAAGGTGCTCAACAGGTGTCTCTGATGGTATTTGTGGAGTTGGCATAGATCAAGATTAGGATTTGTCACTCTGATTGTCGGAGAGGTATCTCTAGGCCCTCTCGGTAATGCACATCACTATAAGCCTTTCAAGCAATGTAACTAATGAGTTAGTTGCAGGATGATGCATTATTGAACGAGTAAAGAGACTTGCCGGTAATGAGATTGAACTAGGTATTGAGATACCGAGATCGAATCTCGGGCAAGTAACATACCGATGACAAAGGGAACAACGTATGTTGTTATGCGGTTTGACTGATAAAGATCTTCGTAGAATATGTAGGAACCAATATGAGCATCCAGGTTCCGCTATTGGTTATTGACCGGAGATGAGTCTCGGTCATGTCTACAGAGTTCTCGAACCCGTAGGGTCCGCACACTTAACCTTCGGTGATGATCGGTGTTATGAGTTTATGTGTTTTGATCTACCGAAGGTTGTTCGGAGTCCCGGATGAGATCAGGGACATGACGAGGAGTCTCGAAATGTTCGAGACATAAAGATCGATATATTGGAAGGCTATATTCGGACATCGGAAAGGTTCTAAGTGGTTCAGGTATTTATCGGAGTACTGGAGAGTTACGGGAATTCAAGGGGAGTATATGGGCCTTATTGGGCTTTAGGGGTGAGAGAGAGGGGCTGCCTAAGGCAGGCCACGCACCCCCCCCCCCGAAGGCCTATTCCGAATTGGACTAGTGGGAGGGGCGGCGCCCCCTCCTTCCTTCTCTTCTCTCTTCCCCTTCCTTCTCTCCTACTCCTACTAGTTGGAAAGGCGGGAATCGGGAGTAGGATTCCCCAGGGCACGCCATAGTAGAGGGTTGGCCCTCCCCCTCCTCCACTCCTTTATATATGGGGGAAGGGGCACCCCATGGACACACAAGTTGATCATTGATCTTTTAGCCGTGTGCGGTGCCCCCTCCACCATAATCCACCTCGGCATATCGTAGTGGTGCTTAGGCGAAGCCCTGTTCCGGTAGCATCATCATCACCGTCATCACGCCGTCATGCTAAATAAACTCTCCCCCGAAGCTCTACTAGATCATGAGTTCGCAGGATGTCACCGAGCCGAACGTGTGCAGATCACGGAGGTATCGTGCCTTCGGTGCTAGATCGGTCGATCGTGAAGACGTACGACTACATCAACCGCATTGTCATAACGCTTCCGCTTACGGTCTACAAGGGTATGTAGACGATACTCTCCCCTCTCGTTGCTATGCATCACCATGATCTTGCGTGTGCGTAGGAAATTGTTTGAAATTACTGCGTTCACCAACAGCGGTATCAGAGCCAGGTTTATGCGTAGATGTTATATGCACGAGTAGAACACAAAGGAGTTGTGGGCGTGGATATATACATATTGCTTGCCATCACTAGGTGTTTCTTGATTCGACGGTATTGTTGGATGAAGCAGCCCAAACCGACATTACGCGTACGCTTACGCGAGACTGGTTCTACCGACATGCTTCGCACACAGGTGGCTAGTGGGTGTCTGTTAATCCAAATTTAGCTGAATCAGATTCAATGAACAAGGTTCTTTCTAAAGATCAAAAAGCAATCACTATACTGTGTTGTGGTTTTTGATGCGTAGGTAAGAATGGTTCTTGCTCAGCCCGTAGCAGCCACGTAAAACTTGCAACAACAAAGTAGAGGACATCTAACTTGTTTTTGCAGGGCATGTTGTGATGTGATATGGTCAAGACATGATGAGATATAAATTGTTGTATGAGATGATCATGTTTTGTTAAAGTTATCGGCAACTGGCAGGAGCCTTATGGTTGTCTCTTTATTGCATAAGATGCAAGCGCCATATAATTGCTTTACTTTATCGCTATGCGATAGCAATAGTTACAAATGTAATAATTGGCGAGACGACCATGTGATGACACGTTGATAAAGATAATATGATGGAGATCATAGTGTCATGCTGGTGACGATGGAGATCATGATGGTACTTTGGAGATGGAGATCAAAGGCACAAGATGATGATGGCCATATCATGTCACATATTTTGATTACATGTGATGTTTATCTTTTATGCATCTTATTTTGCTCAGTACGACGGTAACTTTATAAGATGTTCCCTTACTAAAATTTCAAGGTATAAGTGTTCTCCCTAAGTATGCACCTTGCGACAGTTCTTCGTGCTGAGACACCACGTGATGATCGGGTGTGATAATCTCTACGTTCACATACAACAGGTGCAAGACAATTTTGCACATGCAGAATACACGGGTTAAACTTGACGACCTAGCATATGCAGATATGGCCTCGGAACACTAAGACCGAAATGTCGAACGTGAATCATATAGTAGATATGATCAACATAGAGATGTTCACCATTGAAAACTACTCCATCTCACATGATGAACGGACATGGTTTAGTTGATATGGATCATGTCATCATTTAGATGATTAGAGGGATGTCTATCTAAGTGGGAGTTCTTAAGTAATATGATTAATTGAACTTAATTTATCATGAACTTAGTCTTGATAGTTTTTGCATATCTATGTTGTAGATCAATAGCTTGCAATGTAGCTCCCCATTCATTTTTTGATATGTTCCTAGAGAAAAATAAGTTGAAAGATGATAGTGGCAATGATGTGGACTTGGTTCGTGATCTGAGGATTATCCTCATTGCTGCACGGAAGAATTATGTCCTTGATGCACCGCTAGGTGACGGGCCTATTGCAGGAGCAGATACAGACATTATGAACGTTTGGTAAAGCTCGGTATGATGACTACTTGATAGTTTAATGCACCATGCTTTATGGCTTAGAACCGGGACTTCAAAAACGTTTTGAACGCCACAAAGCATATAAGACGTTCTAAGAGTTGAAATTGGTATTTCATACTCACGCCCGTGTCGAGAGGTAGAAGACCTCTAACAGTACTTTGCCTACAAGATGGAGGAGAATAGCTCAACTAGTGAGCATGTGCTCAGATTGTCTGGGTACTACAATTGCTTGAATCAAGTGGGAGGTAATCTTCTAGATAAGATAGTAATTGACAACCTTCTCTAGTCACTATCACCTAGTTACTAGAACTTAGTGATGAACTATAATATGCAAGGGATAACGAAAGTAATTCCCAAGCTCTTCGCGATGCTGAAATCGGCGAAGGTAGAAATCAAGAATAGCATCAAGTGTTGATGGTTAACAAGACCACTACTTTCAAGAAAAGGGGCAAAGGGAAAGAAAGAGGAACTGCAAAGAAGAATAGCAAGCAAGTTGCTGCTCCCATGAAGAAGCTCAAAGCTAGACACAAGCCTGGAACTGGGTGCTTCTACTGTAGAGGAAATGGTCACTGGAAGTGGAACTGCCCTAGATACTTGGCGGATAAGAAGGATGGCAAAGTGAAAAAAGTATATATTTGATATACATGTTATTGATGTGTACTTTACTAGTGTTTATAACAAAACCTCAGTAGTTGATACTGGTTTAGTTACTAAGAATAGTAACTCGAAACGGGAGTTGCAAAATAAACAGAGACTAGTTAAGGGCGAGGTTATGATGTGAGTTGGAAGTAATTCCAAGTTTGATAAGATCACCATCGCACACTCCCTTTACCTTCGGGATTAGTGTTGAAACTAAAATAAATGTTATTTGGTGTTTGCGTAGAGCATAATATGATTGGATCATGTTTATTGCAATACGGTTATTCATTTAAGTCAAGGATAATTGTTATTCTGTTTACATGAATAAAACCTTCTGAGGTCATACACCCAAGGTGAATGGTTTATTGAATCTCGATCGTAGTAATACACATATTCATAATATTGAAGCCAAAAGATGCAAAGTTAATAATGATAATGTGACTTATATGTGGCACTGCCGTTTAGGTCATATTGGTGTAAAGCGCATGAAGAAACTCCATGTTGATGGGCTTTTGGAATCACTTGATTATGAATCATTTGATGCTTGCGAACCATGCCTCATGGGCAAGATGACTAAGACTCCGTTCTTCGGAACAATGGAGCGAGCAACTGACTTATTGGAAATAATACATACTGATGTATGGGGTCCGATGAGTGTTGAGGCTCGCGGCGGGTATCGTTATTTTCTAACCTTCACAGATGATTTGAGGAGATATGGGTATATCTACTTGATGAAACATAAGTCTGAAACATTTGAAAAGTTCAAAGAATTTTAGGGTGAAGTGGAAAATCATCGTAATAAGAAAATAAAGTTTCTACAATGTGGAATAGTTTCGCAACTCATGCCACCTGGAACACCACAACATAATGGTGTGTCCGAACGTCATAATCGTACTTTATTAGATATGGTGCGATCTATGATGTTTCTTACTGATTTATCATTATCGTTTTGGGGTTACACATTAGAGACAGCTGCATTCACGTTAAATAGGGCACCATCTAAATCCATTGAAACGAGACCATATGAACTGTGGTTTGGCAAGAAACCCAAGTTGTCGTTTCTTAAAAGTTTGGGGTTGCGATGCTTATGTGAAAAAGTTTCATCCTGATAAGCTCAAACCCAAATCAGAGAAATGTGTCTTCATAGGATACCCAAAGGAGACAGTTGGGTACACCTTCTATCACAGATCCAAAAGCAAGACATTCGCTGCTAAGAATGATCCTTTCTAGAGAAGGAGTCTCCCTCGAAAGAAGTGAGTGGGAGGAATGTAGAACTTGATGAGGTAATTGTACCTTCTCCCAAATTGGAAAGTAGTTCATCACAAAAATCAGTTCTAGTGATCTGTACACCAGTTAGTGAGGAACCTAATGATGATGATCATGAAACTTCAGATCAAGTTACTACCGAACCTCGTAGGACAACCAGAGTATAGTCCGCAACAGAGTGGTACGGTAATCCTTCCTGGAAATCATGTTACTAGACCATGACGAACCTATGAACTATGAGGAAGCGATGATGAGCCCAGATTCCGTGAAATGGCTTGAGGCCATGAAATCTGAGATGGGATCCATGTATGAGAACAAAGTATGGACTTTGATTGACTTGCCCGTTCATTGGTGAGTCATCGAGAATAAATGGATCTTCAAGAGGAAGGCAGACGCTGATAGTAGTGTTACTATCTACAAAGCTCGAATTGTCGCAAAATGTTTTCGACAAGTTCAAGGTGTTGACTACGATGAGATTTTCTCACTCGTATCGATGCTTAAAAGTCTGTCCGAATCATGTTAGCAGTTGCTGCATTTTATGAAATCTGGCAAATGGATGTCAAAACTGCATTCCTTAATGGATTTCTCAAACAAGAGTTGTATATGATGCAACTAGAAGGTTTTGTCGATCCTAAAGTTGCTAACAAAGTGAGCAAGCTCCAGCGATCCATCTATGGACTGGTGCAAGCATCTCGGAGTTGGAATATATGCTTTAATAAAGTGATCAAAGCATATGGTTTTATACAGACTTGCGGTGAAGCCTGTATTTATAAGAAAGTGAGTGGGAGCACTACAGCATTTCTGATAAGTATATGTGAATGACATATTGTTGATCAGAAATAATGTAGAATTTTCTAGAAAGCATAAATGAGTGTTTGAAAGGAGTTTTTCAAAGAAAGACCTCACTGAAGCTACTTACATATTGATCATCAAGATTTATAGAGATAAATCAAGACGCTTGATATATTTTCAATGAGTACATACCTTAACAAGATTTTGAAGTAGTTCAAAATGGAACAGTCAAAGAAGGAGTTCTTGCGTGTGTTGCAAGGTGTGAAGTTGAGTAAAGACTCAAAACCCGACCACGGCAGAAAATAGAATGAAAATGAAAATTCATTCCCTATGCCTCAGTCATAGGTTCTATAAAGTATGCCATGCTGTTTACCAGACCTATTGTGTACCTCACAATAAGTTTGGCAAGAGGGTACAATAGTGATCCTGGAGTGGATCACTGGACAGCTGTCAAAAATATCCTTAGTGGAATAAGGAAATGTTTCTCGGTTATGGAGGTGACAAAGAGTTCATCGTAAAAAGTTACGTTGATGCAAGCTTTGACACCGATCTGGATGACTCTAAGTCTCGATCTAGATACATATTGAAAGTGGGAGAGATTAGCTAGAGTACCTCCGTGCAAAGCATTGTAGACATAGAAAATTTGCAAAATACATACGGCTCTGAATGTGGAAGACCCGTTGACTAAATTTCTCTCACAAGCAAAACATGATCACTCTTTGGGTGTTAGTCACATGGAGATGTGAACTATTGGTGTTGAATCACATAACGATGTGAACTAGATTATTGACTCTAGTGCAAATGGGAGGCTGAAGGAAATATTCCCTAGAGGCAATAATAAAGTTGTTATTTATATTTCCTTATATCATGATAAATGTTTATTATTCATGCTAGAATTGTATTAACCGGAAACTTAGTACATTTGTGAATACATAGACAAACATAGTGTCATTAGTATGCCTCTACTTGACTAGCTTGTTGAATCAAAGATGGTTAGGTTTCCTAGCCATAGACATAAGTTGTCATTTCATTAGCAGGATCACATCATTAGAGAATGATGTGATTGACTTGACCCATCCGTTAGCTTAGCGCGATGATCGTTTAGTTGTTTGCTATTGCTTTCTTCATGACTTATACATGTTCCTATGACTATGAGATTATGCAACTCCCAAATACCGGAGGAACACTTTGTGTGCTACCAAACGTCACAACGTAACTGGGTGATTATATAGGTGCTCTACATGTGTCTCCGATGGTACTTGTTGAGTTGGCGTAGATCAAGATTAGGATTTGTCACTCCGATTGTCGGAGAGGTATCTCTGGGCCCTCTCGGTAATGCACATCACTATAAGCCTTGCAAGCAATGTTACTAATGATTTAGTTGCGGGATGATGCATTACAGAACGAGTAAAGAGACTTGCCGGTAATGAGATTGAACTAGGTATTGAGATACCGACGATCGAATCTCGGGCAAGTAACATACCGTTGACAAATGGAACAACATATGTTGTTATGTGGTTTGACCGATAAAGATCTTTGTAGAATATGTAGGAACCCATATGAGAATCCAGGTTCCACTATTGGTTATTGACCGGAGATGAGTCTTGGTCATGTCTACATAGTTCTCAAACCCGTGGGGTCTGCACACTTAACGTTCGGTGACGATCGGTATTATGAGTTTATGTGTTTTGATGTACCGAAGGTTGTTTGGAGTCCCGGATGAGATCAAGAACATGACAAGGTGTCTCTAAATGTTTGATACGTAAAGATCGATATATTGGAAGGCTATATTCGGACATCGGAAAGGTTCTGAGTGGTCTGGGTATTTATCGGAGTACCGGAGAGTTACGGGAATTCATCGGGGAGTATATGGGCCTTATTGGGCTTTAGGGGAGAGAGAGAGGGGCTGCCTAGGGCAGGCCGCGCACCCCCCCCCCCTCCCAAGGCCTAGTCCGAATTGGACTAGGGGGAGGGGCGGCGCCCCCTCCTTCCTTCTCTTCTCTCTTCCCCTTCCTTCTCTCCTACTCCTGCTACTTGGAAAGGGGGGAATCCTACTCCCGGTGGGAGTTGGAGTCCCCAGGGCGCGCCATAGTAGAGGGCCGGACCTCCCCCTCCTCCACTCCTTTATATAAAGGGGAATGGGGCATTGAGGGAGTCCTGTACTAAGGGGTCCTCCGGTGTCCGGTCTGTTGGCCATGGGCCGGACTGATGGGTTGTGAAGATACGAAGACCGAAGACTGCACCCGTGTCCGGATGGGACTCTCCTTGGCGTGGATGGCAAGCTTGGCAACCGGATATGTAGATTCCTTTCTTTGTAACTGACTTTGTGTAACCCTAGATCCTCCCAGTGATTATATAAACCGGAGGACTTAGTCCGGAGGGGGGATATTCATTACCATAGCCATACAAGTTATACCTCTACAGTTTAGCTATTACAATATCGGGGTAGATCAACTCTTGTAATACTCGTACTCATCAATATCAATCAAGCAGGACGTGGGGTATTATCTCCATAGAGAGGGCCCGAACCTGGGTAAACATCGTGCCCCTTGTCTCCTGTTACCATCGACCTTAGACGCACAGTTCGGGGCCCCCTACCCGAGATCCGTCGGTTTTGACACCGACATTGGTGCTTTCATTGAGAGTTCCATTGTGCCGTCGACGAAAGGTTCGATGTCCCCTCCAATCGTCGATAGTGACGTTGTCCAAGGAGAAACTTTCCTCCCTTGACAGATCTTCGCGTTCGGCGGCTTCGCACTGCGGGCCAACTCATTTGGCCACCTAGAGCAGATCGATAGCTACGCCCCTGGCCATTAGGTCATATTTGGGAGTTTGAACTATGTGGCGGACATCGGTGGAGATTTAATATTCGCCGGATTCGAGACCGCGGCGACTGCTCCCGGTCACCCCGATGATCACGACCTAAATCTGTCATCAGACCGCATCTAGGATATTGCTCCTGTAACTGCTCTAGCCTTAGAGCCGGAGCAGACTGCGCCATCCGAGGACGGGAGGATCAACCCCACCACGGAGGCCACAGATTCCACGGTGTTGGAGTCGCACATAGACTTAACCTCTCATGATGTTTTTGTCACCGGAACTCCGGACTCGTCTCCGGCCGTAAGTTCCGAACCACGTGAGCCCACGGACGCCGAACTTGATCGCTTATCGATCGTCGAGTTCAGCGCCACAGACATCTTCCAGCACTCGCCTTTGGGCGATGTGCTAAACTCGTTAAAGAACATGTCCTTGGCAGAGGACTCACAGCCGAACTGTATTCGGTTCGAACTAGGGGCTGACGATGGAGAATTTTGCTTCCCACCCGCCACGCACTTCATAGCCACTGTCGAGGATTTAACCGACATGCTTGACTATGGCTCCGAAGACATCGCCAGTACGAACAACGATGCCGACAAGGAGCAAGGCCAAAACCCGCCATTCACTGGACGATGGACGGCCACTTCTTCCTACGACGTATACATGGTGGACACGCCAGGAAAAACTAACAACGATGACAAAGAGGATCAAGTTGAGGATAAACCTCCTGAGAGACAGCCCAAGCGCCAACTTCCGAGACGCCGCTCTAAGTCACGTCGTTCCATAGACTGTAGTACGGGCACTAGGAAAAATAATACTCCGGACAATGCCGAAAATAATAAAGATCCTGTCAAGGCAACCCTCCAAACAGGGGGAACGGGATAGCGGGCAAGTTAGCCCTGATGAACAGGCCATACACGGAGATTCGGAGGACATTAATTATCTTCCGCTCTCCGAGGAAGAGGAGAGCCTTAGCAACGAGGATTTCATCGTGCCTGAGTAACCTCTCGAGCAGGAGCGCTTCAAACACCGGCTAATAGCCACTGCAAGGAGCCTAAGAAAGAAGCAGATGCAGCTTCAAGCGGACCAAGATCTGCTCAATGACAGATGGACCGAAGTCCTGGCCGCCGAAGAATACGGCCTTAGTGGCCCAGCCAAAAACTACCCGAAGCGCAGATTGCTACCTCAGTTTGATGACCCGGCACTGGAGCCCGTACCATCATTGCACGATGCGGCAGGTTGACCACAACTTGGTTCGAATAAAGCAGCAACTCAAGACGAACACCAGATCGCCCCACCTCGCCGTAAAGGCAATAATAAAACAGCTCGGGGTTGTACATACGACCTTCGACAGGACTTGGACAGTAGAGCAAGACACGCAAGATCGATCTACGGATCGCGAGGACGTGCATCGACACGCGACAACGGCTACCTATTCGGACGTGACAAACCTAGCCATGCCCAGGACGAAAACCACAAATGAACTCCATCAGAGGTACGTCGCAGTGTGGCCCAACATAGAGGTGCCGCACACCCTCTTTGCTTCATAGATGAAGTAATGGAGCATGAATTCCCAGACGGGTTCAAACCCATGAATATCGAATCATACGATGGAACAATGGATCCCGCGGTATGGATCGAGGACTTCCTCCGACATATCCATATGGCCCGTGGAGATGACCTTCATGCCATCAAATACCTACCACTAAAACTCAAAGGACCAGCTAGGTACTGGTTAAACAGTTTGCCGGAAAATTCTATTGGCAGCTGGGAAGATTTGGAAGACGCCTTTCGCGAAAACTTCCAAGGAACATATGTCCAGCCACCGGACGCAGATGACTTAAGTCACATTGTCCAGCAGCCCGGCGAGTCATCCAGGAAGCTCTGGACTAGGTTCTTAGTCAAAAAGAACCAAATTGTGGACTGTCCGGATGCGGAAGCCCTTGTGGTCTTCAAACACAGCGTCCGGGATGAATGGCTTGCACGCCACCTCAGTCAAGAAGGACCTAAATCCATGACAGCCCTCACCGCTCTAATGACTCACTTTTGTGCGGGAGAAGACAATTGGCTCGCTCGTAGAAAAAACAGCGCCAGCGACTCGGGCAATTCCGAAATCCGAGACAGCAATGGCAAGCCACGACGAAGCAAACACAACAGTCGCAATGATAATGAAAGATCACGGGACACAACGGTCAACATCGGATTCAGCAATCCCAAACCTGGTCAACAGAAAAAGCCATTCAAGGCGAACCAAGACGGACCATCCAACCTAGTCAGGATATTGGAATGACCCTGCCAGATTCACGGGCACCCCGATAAACCAGCTAATCATACCAACAGAAGCTGTTGGGTCTTCAAGCAGGCCGGCAAGCTCAACGCTAAACACAAGGGGAGGAGGCCACTAGGCGATAGGGACGACGGAGAGGTTCACCAACCAAATACCAGGGGTCAAAAGCAATTTCCCCCCGAGGATCGATCAATCCCGGAGCAGAAATAGCAGTCCGGCTTCTGCTACCCACTTCGTATACTCGCTCAATCTGTACCGCGCATACATCACTACGCACTTAAGATACCATGGGCATTGGCGGAAGCACAATACGGACAAGCCGACAAGCATTCCCGTAACATTTTTATCTACTTTCCTTTTTCTTTCTTCATTATCTCTTCAAAGCAGGTGGCGCAAAGGAGAAACATCTAAAACCGACCCCATCGGAGTTCGGATCCGTACACTCACCTACGGGGCTCTTTTCGTCGAGGAGTCAGTTGCCCCAAAGTTCAACCCTTGGTCCTCATGTCCGATCACCTTCGATCGCAGGGACCACCCCACTAGTATCCGTCACGGCGGATTCGCCGCACTGGTCCTAGACCCAATCATCGACGGATTTCACCTCACTCGAGTCCTTATGGACGGCGGCAGCAGCCTGAACCTGCTTTATCAGGACACAATGTGCAAAATGGGTATAGACCCCTCAAGGATCAAACCCACAAAGATGACCTTTAAGGGCGTCATTCCAGGCGTAGAGGCCCACTGCACAGGCTCAATTACACTGGAAGTGGTCTTCAGATCCCCGGATAACTTCCAAAGCGAAGAGTTAATCTTCGATATAGTCCCGTTCCGCAGTGGTTATCACACGCTGCTCGGACGAACCGCATTTGCTAGATACAATGCGGTACCACATTATGCATACCTCAAGCTCAAGATGCCAGGACCTCGCGGAGTTATTACAGTCAATGGAAACACAGAGCGCTCTCTCCGAACAGAGGAGCACACTGCGGCCCTCGCAGCAGAAGCGCAAAGCAGCCTCTCAAGGCCATCTACCAGTTCGGCATTCCAAAGCTCGGACACCTTCAAGCGTGCTCGGGGCAATCGGCAAACAGACCGCCTGGCGCGATCTGAGCTCACGTAGCAATACGGCGGCCAACCCAATCCCAGCCCAACGGCGTTGTTCGTGCCGCGCGTACATAATTACGCATTAAAAATACCATGGGCACAGGTGGGGAGGGGGGCACAGCTACGGCACGCCCCAAAATGCGGCCTAAACCGCACCAGGGGCTTCCCGTTTGGTTATTTTTCTTTTTCTTTCAGGACTTCAATCTCTGGAAACACTGTCCGGTAGCTCTATTGCCGAACACATGATACAGCAACCAAGGAGGCCGACAACTATGGGATTCCCAGGTGGATTACAGATTTCATATAATTCCTCAGCTCGCCCTTGGAAGGGACATAGTCCTACTCTTTTGCTTATTACACTTTCTGTATCACTCTGCTTTAATGCAATTTTTTAATATACAATATATGACGTTACGACTATTATCGCATTTTATATATATATACATATCTATGTGTTCATTGATGATGCCTAGCAACCGTACACTCTGGTATGGCTAATGCACCAGGGTCTTACGTACCCACAATATGGTGTGAAAAGTATGAACACTTTCACAAGTGCGGCACCCCAAACTTATAGCATTATATGCATCAGCTCCGAATCATGTCTTTGGTCAAATGTTGGGTTTGCCTGGCTCCTATGTTTTGGTAACTTACGTTCCGCTCTATCGGCTAAGGTAGCGCTAGGAGAACTACTGCGATTGTGCCCCGGTTCTGCCGGGCCGAGCACCTCAGTAGAAAAAGCTAAAACTGACTGTCATGATAAGGCAAGAGACTGGTCGCTGTTCGGCGAGGTTTTTCGAGTCCCTAAAGACTTATGCCTCTTAGGGCGAGGGGCCGGCTTCGTCCGGCTTACAGGCGTGTATCGTGCCCCGAATTCGGCCTTCCGAATACCAGGGGCTTCGCCGAAATTTAAAATTATAGAGTTCTATGGCTAAGTGAGAGTGATAAAGCAATATTAGTCAGGTTGCCTTGTTCGTTGTGCTGAGCACCTCCCTCGAAGGACCCAAATATGGGAACAAGAGTGCTCAGGTTTATCCCGAACACCCCAGCACTAGCGGCATGGGGGCAGAAGCCGAGGACTAGCCATCTCTTAGATTGGATAAACACCCAAACAAAAGGTAATATTTTAAATTCAAACAAGTGTTGCGTGGCACATAAGAAACAAGTTTTCACACATACAGGACAAAACGAGCAAGTCTCATTCAAATATTACATTTTGTGAACACTCATCCGCGATAAGACGGGCACCCGGCAGAACACCCTCGTAGTACATCTCGGGGTGGCGGTGCTCCTTGCCCTCCGGTGGCCCCTCCTTGATCAGCTTCACGGCGTCTAGCTTGACCCACTGCATTTTTACACGGGCGAAAGCCCGGCGTGCACCTTCTATGCAGACGGATCGCTTGACGACCTCCAGCCGAGGGCAGGCATCCACAAGCCGCCTCACCAGGCCAAAGAAGCTGTTCGGAAGGGCGTCGCCAGGCCACAACCGGACTATGAAGCCCTTCATGGCCTGATCGGCCGCCTTATGTAGCTCGGCCATCTGCTTCAGCTGGTCACTCATTGGCACTGGATGTTTGGCCTCAGCATACCGAGACCAGAACAATTTCTTTGTCGAGCTTCCGTCCTCGGCCTGGTAGAATAGTGCGGCATCGGACACACTGCAGGGCAAATCTGCAAATGCTCCTGAAGAGCTCCGGATTCGGGCAAGTAATCGGTAATTCACCTCTACATGCTTGCTTTGCATATAGAAAGCCTTACTCGCCGCTATCTTCTTCAGCGCATCGATCTCCTGAAGGGCCTTCTGGGCCTCGGCCTTGGCACTCTTCGCGCTCTCATGGGCCGCGGCAAGCTCAGACTCTCGCATCTTCAAGTCAAGCTCCAACGCCTCGTGCTTCGTCATGAGAGCCTGGAGCTCTCGCTGCACCTCACCCACCCGAGCCTCGTGCCTCTCTCGCTCGGTGCGCTCCTTGGCCGCTGTATCTTCGGCCTTGGTCAGCGCTTGCTTCAGGGTCGCCACCTCGGTCGTGGCCCCTGGCAAAACATACAATGATCCTATCATTTTACAATCGCGTCCTTTTTATATACATATATCTATAGACGGGGTATTACTTACCTTCGTTCTCCTCGAGCTGCCTCTTGACAAGGCTGAGCTCTTTCTTGGACCCATCGAGGTCCTGCTTCAGTACGGCGACCTCCGCAGTTAGTGCGGCGGACGCCAGCAGAGAAGCCTGCATATGCATATTGACATACTTATATTAGACTCATGTGATATTATTTGATCCTCTGTTCAACTTTTCTTTGCGAACATCGAACAAAGCATCAGGGGGCTACTGTCTATGCGGTAATACTTCTACTACATTTTAAAACACTTACCTTGAAGCATGTTAGAAGGCTAGTATAGGCTTCAGTCAATCCGCTCTTGGCGGACTGCACCTTCTGGATCACCGCACTCATGATAGTGCGGTGCTCCTCCTCGATGGAAGCGCTGCGAAGCGCTTCCAACATAGTGTCCAGCGCCTCTGGATGGACAAAGGTCACCGGCACAGGCGTCTCACCTCCCTTAGAAGGGGACCGCCTGCCCAAGCTTGAAACCGTTGGAGAGTCCGGTGCTGTGTTCGGCTGAGGGACGAACTCGGAGCTCTCAGGGACCCCGTCCCCTCGGCTCCCGGAGTCCGGAAGGTCGCCTTGAGGCGCCTTCGGGACTGTCCCCCGTCGATCCGGTGCCTCTTGAGACAGCACCTCGGCGTCGTCGGCTGGATGAGGGTAGGTGGTGTTGGGGAACGTTGCAGAAAACAAAAAAATTCCTACGGTTTCACCAAGATCCATCTATGAGTTCATCTAGCAACGAGTAATCGGATTGCATCTACATACCTTTGTAGATCACGCGCGGAAGCGTTCAAAGAACGGGGATGAGGAAGTCGTACTCGACGTGATCCAAATCACCGGAGATCCTAGCGCCGAACGGACGGCACCTCCGCATTCAACACGCGTACGGTCAACGTGACGTCTCCTCCTTCTTGATCCAGCAAGGGGAAAGGAGAGGTTGAGGAAGATGGCTCCAGCAGCAGCATGACGGCGTGGTGGTGGTGGAGCAGCAGTACTCCGGCAGGGCTTCGCCAAGCTCTATGGAGGAGGAGGAGGTGTTGGATAGGGAGAGGGAGGCACCAAAGGCATGGGGTGTGAAGCCCTTCCTCCCCTTCCCACTATATATAGGGGGCCTAGGGGGGCGGCGGCCAAGGGGGTAGAGTGCCCCCCAAGGCAAGTGGGGAGCCCCCCCCCACCCTAGGGTTTCAACCCTAGGCGCAAGGGGTGGGCCTTGGGGGGCGCACCAGACCACTATGGGCTGGTTTCCCTCCATACTTCAGCCCATGGGGCCCTCCGAGATGGGTGGCCCCACCCGGTGGACCCCCGGGACCCATCCGGTGGTCCCGGTACAATACCGGTGACCCCCGAATCTTTCCCGATGGCCGAAACCTCACTTCCTATATATAATTCTTTACCTCCGGACCATTCCGGACCTCCTCGTGACGTCCGGGATCTCATCCGGGACTCCGAACAACTTTCGGGTTACTGCATATTCATATCTCTACAACCCTAGCGTCACCGAACCTTAAGTGCGTAGACCCTACGGGTTCGGGAGACATGTAGACATGACCGAGATGACTCTCCGATCAATAACCAATAGCGGGATCTGGATACCCATGTTGGCTCCCACATGCTCCTCGATGATCTCATCGGATGAACCACGATGTCGAGGATTCAAGCAACCTCGTATACAATTCTCTTTGTCAATCGGTACGTTACTTGCCCGAGATTCGATCGTCGGTATCCCAATACCTTGTTCAATCTCGTTACCGGCAAGTCACTTTACTCGTACCATAATGCATGATCCCGTGACCAGAAACTTGGTCACTTTGACCTCATTATGATGATGCATTACCGAGTGGGCCCAGAGATACCTCTCCGTTATACGGAGTGAAAAATCCCAGTCTTGATCCGTATCAACCCAACAGACACTTTCGGAGATAACCGTAGTATACCTTTATAGTCACCCAGTTACGTTGTGACGTTTGGTACACCCAAAGCACTCCTACGGTATCCGGGAGTTACACGATCTCATGGTCTAAGGAAAAGATACTTGACATTGGAAAAACTCTAGCAAACGAACTATACGATCTTGTGCTATGTTTAGGATTGGGTCTTGTACATCACATCATTCTCCTAATGATGTGATCTCGTTATCAATGACATCTAATGTCCATAGTCAGGAAACCATGACTATCTATTGATCAACGAGCTAGTTAACTAGAGGCTTACTAGGGACATGTTGGTGTTTATGTATTCACACATGTATTACGATTTCCGGATAACACAATTATAGCATGAATAAAAGACAATTATCATGAACCAGGAAATATAATAATAATCCTTTTATTATTGCCTCTAGGGCATATTTCCAACAGTCTCCCACTTGCACTAGAGTCAATAATCTAGTTACATTGTGATGAATCGAACACCCATGGAATTCTGGTGTTGATCATGTTTTGCTCTAGGGAGAGGTTTAGTAAACGGATCTGCTACATTCAGTCCGTATGTACTTTACAAATATCTATGTCTCCATCTTGTACATTTTCACGAATGGAGTTGAAGCGACTCTTGATGTGCCTTGTCTTCTTGTGAAACCTGGGCTCCTTGGCAAGTGCAATAGCTCCAGTGTTGTCACAGAAGAGTTTGTTCGGCCCCGACGCATTGGGTATGACTCCTAGGTCGGTGATGAACTCCTTCATCCAAATTGCTTCATGCGCTGCCTCCAAGGCTGCCATGTACTCCGCTTCACATGTAGATCCCGCCACGACGCTCTGCTTGCAACTGCACCAGCTTACTGCCCCACCATTCAAAATATACACGTATCCGGTTTGTGACTTAGAGTCATCCAGATCTGTGTCGAAGCTAGCGTCAACGTAACCTTTTACGACGAGCTCTTCGTCACCTCCATCAACGAGAAACATTTCCTTAGTCCTTTTCAGGTACTTTAGGATATTGTTGACCACTGTCTAGTGTTCCTTGCCGGGATTACTTTGGTACCTTCCTACCAAACTTACGGCAAGGTTTACATCAGGTCTGGTACACAGCATGGCATACAAAATAGAACCTATGGCCGAGGCATAGGGGATGACACTCATCTCTTCTATATCTTCTGCTGTGGTCGGACATTGAGCTGAGCTCAATTTCACACCTTGCAACACAGGCAAGAACCCCTTCTTAGACTGATCCATGTTGAACTTCTTCAATATCTTATCAAGGTATGTGCTTTGTGAAAGACCTATGAGGCGTTTTGATCTATCTCTATAGATCTTGATGCCCAATATATAAGCAGCTTCTCCAAGGTCCTTCATTGAAAAACTCTTATTCAAGTAGGCCTTAATGCTGTCCAAAAGCTCTATATCATTTCCCATCAAAAGTATGTCATCTACATATAATATGAGAAATGCTACAGAGCTCCCACTCACTTTCTTGTAAACGCAGGCTTCTACATAAGTATGCATAAACCCAAACGCTTTGATCATCTCATCAAAGCGAATGTTCCAACTCCGAGATGCTTGCACCAGCCCATAAATCGAGCGTTGGAGCTTGCACACCTTGTCAGCATTCTTAGGACCGACAAAACCTTCCGGCTACATCATATACAATTCTTCCTTAAGGAAACCATTAAGGAATGCCGTTTTGACGTCCATTTGCCATATCTCAGAATCATAGAATGCGGCAATTGCTAACATGATTCGGACGGACTTTAGCTTCGCTAACGGTGAGAAAGTCTCATCGTAGTCAACCCCTTGAACTTGTCGATAACCCTTAGCGACAAGTCGAGCTTTATAGATGGTCACATTACCATCCGCGTCTGTCTTCTTCTTAAAGATCCATTTATTTTATATGGCTCACCGCTCAACGGGCAAGTCAGTCAAAGTCCATACTTCATTTTCATACATGGATCCTATCTCGGATTTCATGGCTTCCAGCCATTTGTCGGAATCCGGGCCCGCCATCGCTTCTTCATAGTTCGAAGGTTCACCGTTGTCTAACAACATGATTTCCAAGACAGGGTTGCCGTACCATTCTGGTGCGGAACGTGTCCTTGTGGACCTTCGAATTTTAGTAGAAACTTGATCTGAAGTTTCATGATCATCATCATTAACTTCCTCTCTAGTTAGTGCAGGCACCTCAGGAACATTTTCTTGAGTTGCGCCATTTTCCGGTTCAAGAGGTAATACTTCATCAAGTTCTACTTTCCTCCCACTTACTTCTTTCGAGAGAAACTCCTTCTCTAGAAAGGATCCATTCTTGGCAACAAAGATCTTGCCTTCGGATCTGAGGTAGAAGGTATACCCAATAGTTTCTTTAGGGTATCCTATGAAGACGCATTTTTCCGACTTGGGTTCGAGCTTTTCAGGTTGAAGTTTCTTGACATAAGCATCGCATCCCCAAACTTTTAGAAACGACAGCTTAGGTTTCTTCCCAAACCATAACTCATACGGTGTCGTCCCAACGGATTTTGACGGAGCCCTATTTAAAGTGAATGCGGCAGTCTCTAAAGCATAGCCCCAAAAAGATAGTGGTAAATCGGTAAGAGACATCATAGATCGCACCATATCTAATAGAGTGCGATTACGATGTTCGGACACACCATTACGTTGAGGTGTTCCAGGCGGCGTGAGTTGTGAAACTATTCCACATTTTCTTAAGTGTGTGCCAAATTCGTGAATCAAGTATTCTCCTCCACGATCTGATCGCAAGAATTTGATTTTCCTGTCACGTTGATTCTCAACCTCACTCTGAAATTCCTTGAACTTTTCAAAGTCTCAGACTTGTGTTTCATTAAATAGACATACCCATATCTACTCAAGTCATCAGTGAGGGTGAGAACATAACGATAGCCACCGCGAGCCTCAACACTCATTGGACCGCACACATCAGTATGTATGATTTCCAATAAGTTGGTTGCTCGCTCCGTTGTTCCTGAGAACGGAGTCTTGGTCATTTTACCCATGAGGCATGGTTCGCACGTGTCAAATGATTCGTAATCAAGAGACTCTAAAAGTCCATCTGCATGGAGCTTCTTCATGCGTTTGACACCTATGTGACCAAGGCGGCAGTGCCACAAGTATGTGGGACTATCATTATCAACCTTACATCTTTTGGTACTCACACTATGAATATGTGTAGCATTACGCTCGAGATTCATTAAGAATAAACCATTCACCATCGGAGCATGACCATAAAACATATCTATCATATAAATAGAACAATCATTATTCTCGGATTTAAATGAGTAGCCATCTCGAATTAAACGAGATCCTGATACAATGTTCATGCTCAAAGCTGGCACTAAATAACAATTATTGAGGTTTAAAAATAATCCCATAGGTAAATGTAGAGGTAGCGTGCTGACGGCAATCACATTGACCTTGGAACCATTCCCGACGCGCATCGTCACCTCGTCCTTCGCCAGTCTCCGCTTATTCCGCAGCTCCTGTTTTGAGTTACAAATGTGAGCAACCGCACCGGTATCAAATACCCAAGAGCTACTGCGAGTACTGGTAACGTACACATCAATTACATGTATATCACATATACCTTTCGTTTTGTCGGCCTTCTTGTCCGCTAAGTATTTGGGGCAGTTCCGCTTCCAGTGACCACTTTCCTTGCAATAAAAGCACTCAGTCTTGGGCTTGGGTCCATTCTTTGGCTTCTTCCGGGCAGCTTGCTTACCGGGCGCGGCAACTCCCTTGCCGTCCTTCTTGAAGGTTTTCTTACCCTTGCCTTTCTTGAACTTAGTGGTTTTATTCACCATCAACACTTGATGTTCCTTTTTGACTTCTACCTCTGCTGATTTCAGCATTGCAAATACTTCAGGAATGGTCTTTTCCATCCCCTGCATATTGAAGTTCATCACAAAGCTCTTGTAGCTGGGTGGAAGCGACTGAAGGATTCTGTCAATGACCGCGTCATCCGGGAGATTAACTCCCAGCTGAGTCAAGTGGTTAGGTAACCCAGACATAGTGAGTATGTGCTCACTGACAGAACTGTTTTCCTCCATCTTACAGCTGAAGAATTTGTCGGAGACTTCATATCTCTCGGCCCGGGCATGAGCTTGAAAAACCATTTTCAGCTCTTCGAACATCTCATATGCTCCGTGTCTCTCAAAACGCTTTTGGAGCCCCGGTTCTAAGCTGTAAAGCATGCCGCACTGAACGAGGGAGTAATCATCGGTACGTATCTGCCAAGCGTTCATAACGTCTTGTTCTGTAGGGAGAAGAGGTGCGTCACCTAGCAGTGCTTGTAGGACATAATCTTTCTTGGCAGCTATGAGGATGATCCTCAGGTTCTGGACCCAGTCCGTATAGTTGCTGCCATCGTCTTTCAGCTTGGTTTTCTCTAGGAACGCGTTGAAGTTGAGGACAACGTTGGCCATTTGATCTACAAGACATGTTGTAAAGATTTTAGACTAAGTTCATGATAATTAAGTTCATCTAAATCAAATTATTCAATGAACTCCCACTTAGATAGACATCCCTCCAGTCATATAAGTATAACATGATCCGAGTTAACTAGGTGGTGTCCGATCATCATGTGAGACGGACTAGCCAACATCGGTGAACATCTTCATGTTGATCGTATCTTCTATACGACTCATGCTCGACCTTTCGGTCTTCTGTGTTCCGAGGCCATGTCTGTACATGCTAGGCTCGTCAAGTCAACCTAAGTGTTTGCATGTGTAAATCTGTATTACACCCGTTGTATGTGAACGTCGGAATCTAACACACCCGATCATCACGTGGTGCTTCGAAACAACGAACAGTCGCAACGGTGCACAGTTAGGGGAACACTTTCTTGAAATTATTATGAGGGATCATCTTATTTACTACCGTCGTTCTAAGTAAACAAGATGCAAAAACATGATAAACATCACATGCAATCAAATAATAATAGTGACATGATATGGCCAATATCACATAGCTCCTTTGATCTCCATCTTGGGGCTCCATGATCATCTCGTCACCGGCATGACACCATGATCTCCATCATCATGATCTCCATCATCGTGTCTCCATGAAGTTGCTCGCCAACTATTACTTCTACTACTATGGCTAACACGTTTAGCAATAAAGTAAAGTAATTTACATGGCGTTTCTCAATGACACGCAGGTCATACAAAAAAATAAAGACAACTCCTATGGCTCCTGCCGGTTGTCATACTCATCGACATGCAAGTCGTGATTCCTATTACAATAGCATGAACATCTCATACATCACATATATATCATTCATCATTCATCACAACTTTGGTCATATCACATCAAAAAACACTGCTGCAAAAACAAGCTAGACGTCCTCTAATTGTTGTTGCAAGTTTTACGTGGCTGCAATAGGGTTCTAGCAAGAACGTTTTCTTACCTACATCAAAGCCACAACGTGATTTGTCAACTTCTATTTACCCTTCATAAGGACCCTTTTCATCGAATCTGCTCCAACTAAAGTGGGAGAGACAAACACCCGCCAGCCACCTTATGCAACTAGTGCATGTCAGTCGATGGAACCGGTCTCACGTAAGCGTACGTGTAAGGTTGGTCCGGGCCGCTTCATCCCACAATACCGTTGAAGCAAAATAAGACTAGTAGCGGCAAGAAAGTTGACAACATCTACGCCCACAACAAATTGTGTTCTACTCGTGCAAAAGGAACTATGCATAGACCTAGCTCATGATGCCACTGTTGGGGAACGTTGCAGAAAACAAAAATTTCCTATGGTTTCACCAAGATCCATCTATGAGTTCATCTAGCAACGAGTGATCGGATTGCATCTACATACCTTTGTAGATCACGCGCGGAAGCGTTCAAAGAACGGGGATGAGGAAGTCGTACTCGACGTGATCCAAATCACCGGAGATCCTAGCGCCGAACGGACGGCACCTCCGCGTTCAACACACGTACGGTTAGCGTGACGTCTACTCCTTCTTGATCCAGCAAGGGGAAAGGAGAGGTTGAGGAAGATGGCTCCAGCAGCAGCACGACGGCGTGGTGGTGGTGGAGCAGCAATACTCCGGCAGGGCTTCGCCAAGCTCTATGGAGGAGGAGGAGGAGGAGGAGGTGTTGGAGAGGGAGAGGGAGGCACCAAAGGCGTGGGGTGTGAAGCCCTTCCTCCCCCCCACTATATATAGGGGGCCTAGGGGGGCGTCGGCCCTAGGAGATGCAATCTCCTAGGGGGGGCTGCGGCCAAGGGGGTAGAGTGCCCCCCAAGGCAAGTGGGGAGCCCCCCCCCCCCACCCTAGGGTTTCAACCCTAGGCGCAAGGGGTGGGCCTTGGGGGGCGCACCAGCCCACTATGGGCTGGTTCCCCTCCCCACTTCAGCCCATGGGGCCCTCCGGGATGGGTGGCCCCACCCGGTGGACCCCCGGGACCCATCCGGTGGTCCCGGTACAATACCGGTGACCCCCGAATCTTTCCCGATGGCCGAAACCTCACTTCCTATATATAATTCTTTACCTCCGGACCATTCCGGAACTCCTCGTGACGTCCGGGATCTCATCCGGGACTCCGAACAACTTTCGGGTTACTGCATATTCATATCTCTATAACCCTAGCGTCATCGAACCTTAAGTGTGTAGACCCTACGGGTTCGAGAGACATGTAGACATGACCGAGATGACTCTCCGATCAATAACCAACAGCGGGATCTGGATACCCATGTTGGCTCCCACATGCTCCTCGATGATCTCATCGGATGAACCACGATGTCGAGGATTCAAGCAACCCCGTATACAATTCCCTTTGTCAATCGGTACGTTACTTGCCCGAGATTCGATCGTCGGTATCCCAATACCTCGTTCAATCTCGTTACCGGCAAGTCACTTTACTCGTACCGTAATGCATGATCCCGTGACCAGACATTTGGTCACTTTGAGCTCATTATGATGATGCATTACCGAGTGGGCCCAGAGATACCTCTCCATTATACGGAGTGACAAATCCCAGTCTTGATCCGTATCAACCCAACAGACACTTTCGGAGATACCCGTAGTATACCTTTATAGTCACCCACTTATGTTGTGATGTTTGGTACACCCAAAGCACTCCTACGGCATCCGGGAGTTACACGATCTCATGGTCTAAGGAAAAGATACTTGACATTGGAAAAACTCTAGCAAACGAACTATACGATCTTGTGCTATGTTTAGGATTGGGTCTTGTCCATCACATCATTCTCCTAATGATGTGATCTCGTTATCAATGACATCTAATGTCCATAGTCAGGAAACCATGACTATCTATTGATCAACGAGCTAGTTAACTAGAGGCTTACTAGGGACATGTTGGTGTCTATGTATTCACACATGTATTACGATTTCCGGATAACACAATTATAGCATGAATAAAAGACAATTATCATGAACAAGGAAATATAATAATAATACTTTTATTATTGCCTCTAGGGCATATTTCCAACAGGTGGTGACCAGGACTGGATCGCTATCCATGTCCGACGAGCCCAGGGAGCCGTCCGAGGATACCTCGATATTGGCTCGGGGCGGCCTGCACAATTGAGTTCGGCGTTAGGGAAAGCAATGCGACAAAGGAATCCTATGGGTTACTTTGGTATCCGAATACTTACGATCTCCCCTGGGGCTTGGCCATGGGCAACCACTCGTCTTCACTTTCATCGGCGGCGGTGGAGCTATCCGGAAGGAGTGTCCTTCCCTTCTTGGACCCTCCGGCCTCCCCAGTTGGGGCGGCCTTCCTTTTCTTGTCTCCCCCAGTCGGTGGGGGTGCCTCTTCTTCCTCTTCCTCGTCTTCGGGGGAAGAGTGCGCCGCAGAGTCATCGGACGGTGAGTCCGACGACGCCTGGCGTCGGGAACTCTTTCGAGCTCCCTTGGCCTTCTTGGTCTTCTCCGGCACCTTATAAGGGGCCGGAGTCAACATCTTCGCCAGAAGGGCGTCCGCAGGGCCTTCGGGCAAGGGTGCCGGACAGTCGATTTGTCCGGCCATCTTCTGCCAGTCCTGTTAATGGCACGGGAGTTTAGATCCCGCATAGAGTCAATCTATATAGAAAACAAGTATCCTGTAAAAGGTAAAACAGCTTACCGCACTGGCTTGGCGCTTCGCGCTGAATCCGCGATCCTTAGTAATGGGGGGAGGGACCGTGGCACCCCTGAACAGCACCCTCTAGGCATCTTCATGAGTCGTGTCGAAGAGCCTGTTCAGAGTTCGGTGCTGCGCTGGGTTGAACTCCCACAAGGTGAACTCCCGTTGTTGGCATGGGAGTATCCGGTGGACGAGCATAACCTGGACTATGTTGACGAGCTTGAGCTTCTTGTCCACCATGTTTTGAATACATGACTGGAGTCCGGTCAGCTCTTTTGAATTACCTGAGGACAGGCCCTTCTCTTTCCAGGAGGTGAGCCGCATGGGGATGCCAGATCGGAACTCGGGGGTCGCTACCCATGCGGGGTCGCGCGGCTCGGTGATATAGAACCACCCCGATTGCCACCCCTTTATGGTATCCACGAAGGTGCCCTCGAGCCATGTGATGTTGGGCATCTTGCCCACCATGGCGCCTCCGCACTCCGCCTGGCGGCCACTCACTACCTTCAGCTTGACATTGAAGGTCATCAGCCATAAGAAGAAGTGGGGCTTGATGCGGAGGAAGGCCTCGCACACGACGATAAACGCCGAGATGTTGAGGATGAAGTTCGGCGCCAGATCGTGGAAATCCAGGCCATAATAAAACATGAGCCCCCAGACGAAGGGATGGAGAGGGAATCCCAGACTGCGGAGGAAATGGGTGAGGAATACCACCCTCTCATGGGGCTCGGGGGTGGGGATGAGCTGTCCCTCATCTCGGAGCCGGTGTGCGATGTCGTCGGGCAGGTATCCGACTCTCCTCAGTTTCTTGACGTCTCCCTCCGTGACGGAGGAGACCATCCACTTGCCTCCTGCTCCGGACATGGTTGGAGAAGGTTGAGATGGAAGTGAGAGCTTGGGCGCTAGAGCTCGAGTGTGCGGGAGCGGATGAGCAGAGGAGGAAGAAGGCGTGAATGGAAAGGTGAATCCTTATCCCTTTATATGGGTGGACAAAATTAAGCGTCCCCACTTGCCTGATAAAACTCGCTTATCCCCCAAGCGCCGCAATTGATGGTGCGGTTGGGTTACCCACGCCCGTATTGATGAGAATCCCGTAATAAGGGGACACGATCTCTGCTTTGACAAGACGTGTCGAAAAACTGCCTCGCGTTATGTGCAGGGCTGGTTAAAAGAAACGGTTCGAATAATCACCGGGCCATGACGTAACGTCATGCTGCCGAAACAAGCTAGCAAATTAGATCTGCGAAAACATTATTCTCTCTACGGTGGAATGTGGAACTTATTTTGCAGGGTCGGACACTATCCTCGTATTCAAATTCTTCTGTGACGTATTCGGAGAAGGAACCCGCCTTGCAATGCCGAAGACAACTACGCGCTGGATTCATCGTCATTGAAGCCTGGTTCAGGGGCTACTGAGGGAGTCCTGGATTAGGGGGTCTCCGGACAGCCGGACTATCTCCATTGGCCGGACTGTTAGACTATGAAGATACAAGATTGAAGACTTCGTCTCGTGTCCGGATGGGACTCTACTTGGCGTGGAAGGCAAGCTAGGCAATACGTATATGGATATCTCCTCCTTTGTAACCAACCTTGTGTAACCCTAACCCTCTCCGGTGTCTATATAAACCGAAGGGTTTTAGTCCGTAGGACAACAATCACAACATACAATCATACCATAGGCTAGCTTCTAGGGTTTAGCCTCTCTGATCTCGTGGTAGATCTACTCTTGTAACACCCATATCATCAATATTAATCAAGCAGGACGTAGGGTTTTACCTCCATCAAGAGGGCCCGAACCTGGGTAAAACTTCGTGTCCCTTGTCTCCTATTACCATCCGGCCTAGACGCACAGTTCGGGACCCCCTACCCGAGATCCGCCGGTTTTGACACCGACAAGTCCCTTCACCGAGGACAGGCGGCGCAAACGTGCGACAGGAGGTCCAAAATTACTTTTTGTAGACCGCAGTCTCTATTTCGAGCCTGTAAAGTGCCTTTTTCCTCCACCTTCGACCCCTAGCATATCAAATAGCCGGGGTTGCGGCTTTGTTATCTATATATACGATTGGCACATCACTCTGATCCCATTAAAAATAATCCATTCTTTTCTAAAGGACCGAGTTTTGCCCATACGGTTGTTTCAAACATACACCTCGGCATAACTTGCCCAGGGCTCGGTATGGGAACAAATGAGTTGCTGACAAGTCCGAATAGCTCTATAGCGTACTTCAGCGTCACGAGTTTGGCCTTATATGCATCAGCTCCGAATCATGTCTTGGGGCAATAGTTGGGTTGCCCGGCTCCTATGCTTGCTATCCGACGTTCCGCTCTATCGGCTAGGGTACTAAAGGGAGAACTACTGTGATTGTGCTTCCGGTTCACCTGGTTAAGCACCTCAGTAGAGAAAGCCAAAAACGGACTGTCATGATGCAGGGAGAGCTGTTCAACCACTCGATGACTTATCGGAATCTTTAGCGATTCCTCCGTGTCACATGAAGGACCTCTTTCTGGTCAAATATGTAAACAAATCGTATGAATAAGCCGCATACATACCAGGGGCTATGTCGTAGACCCACCATAAAACTCCTATGGCAAAGTGAAAGTGTTAACGCCTTATAGTTTGGTTGCCTCGTTTGCCGCATTGACACCTCCTTCACGGACCAAGACGTTGGGTCAAGAGTGATCAAATGCTTTTTCGAACACCCCTGTACTTCCTACGAGGGGGCTGAAGCCGACGACTGGAAAACTTTCAGATCATATACAAACGGCCGCATAGGAGGAACAAAAGCCTTTAGGAAAAATCAAAATATAGACTAATTGCAACAATTGTCTTTTACAATTCATAAAGAATTCACTCGAATATTATGCCTTTCGAACATTGACCCTCTATCAAGCGGGCCGCCTCTAAGACATCCTCAAAGTAATGCTCTGGTGCGTAATGGTCCTTGCCCTTGGGTGGACCCTGCGCGGCAACATCAACGGCCTTCATCTTCCCCCAGTATATTTTGACTCGGGCAAAGGCCAACCGTGCACCTTCAATGCACGCCGACCGTTTCACGGTGTTGATACATGGCACCGCATCAGCAAGCCGCCACACCAAGCCAAAATAGCTATTCGGAATCAGCTCAGTCGGCCACAGCTAAATTATGGTGTTCTTCATGGAAGCACCGGACATCCTGTGAAGCTCGGCCCATTGGGACATCTGTTCATTCAGCAATAGAGGGCGTTTTGATACGTCAAACTGTGACCAGAAAAGCTTCTTCGTTGCATATCCCTCTTGCGCTTGATAAAACTGCGCCGCACCGGATGAACTCTTTGGCAGGTCCAAAAACACGTCTGGAGAACTCCACACTTGGTTAAGCTGAGTATAATTCGGATCGCCGAACTTAGTCTGTAATAAAAAGGGCTTACAAGCCGCAATCTCCCCAGCTTGCCGGATCTCCTCATGGGCCGCTCTAGATTCGGACCGCACTTCTTCCGCCTCTCGTAAGGCCTTGTCAAGCTTAGCTATTTTCGCTCTATTCTCCTTCTCTAGGAATTCACAGCGGCTAGTAGCATTTTTCAGTTTGAGCGCCATCATGGATATTTTCTCCTCGTCTTGGTGTCGAGCAGCTCGTTCGGCCTTCAACTCGGCCGATGCCTTTTCGACAGCCGCATAACTAACCCGGGCCTGATCCTTAGCCCGGGCGAGCTCCGCCCGAAGAATCTCAAATGCGGCGGCACCATCTGCAGCCATGCATACTCCAGCATGCAACTTTCAGCGTCATGCTTATATCACAAACATGTATATGTAAGGATTACTCCAAAATCATACCTTGCGCCTCGTCAAGTCGCCTATTGATAAGTGCGATATCATTATCCGCCTCATCAATCTTATGTTGCAAATCTACAACTTCTATAGTTCGGGCAGTCACCGGAGAAGTCACCGCCTATGTCCAATTAATCAGGTCAGTCCCTAGGCATTTCTTTTGATCCTCTGATTGCCTCCCTTGGGAAGCCAATCAGAGTCTCAGGGGCTACTATCTATACACAGGTGTATTTTTTGAATAAAACATAATTGCACAATACAAACCTCGAAGCCTCTTAGTAGGCTCGCAAAGTCCTCACTCAGTCCGCTCTTCACGGACAGGACCTTTTCAACTACCGTGCCCATCAAGGTATGATGTTCCTCTGAGACGGACGCCTGTAGCAGCATGTTCGTCGGTATATCCGGCGCCTTTGGGTCTCCGGAGGCTGCTGTAGGAGTACGGCCACCCTTTGAAGGGATCTGTTTATTCGTATCCGGCTACATACAGGATTGTTCGGGGCCTTCATTATTGGTCCCCGGGCCCTGGGCCACCGAAGTATCGCCTCCGGGTAATGTCTTCATCATCCCTTGCACCACCTGTTGGTCGGGGGAGACCCTCCGCGACGACACCTCAAAGTCATCCGCCCTATTGGGCAGAGAAACCGGTGGAGGCGTCTCGCTTTCCATCATCTCGGGGAGAAGGTCCCCCGAAGAAGAGGATTGTTGTAGAAGACTGCGTGCCGAGCTGCAAAAAAACATATATTCCAGGCATTACAAGAAAAGAACGGGATATGTTTAAAACATCTTTGTTCACTTACGATTTGGCCTGAGGCTTGTCCTTGTCATGAGACTGTGCTTCGACGTCCTCCGAGCCCAAGCCACCTGAAAGGATCGATATAGTTGACTAGAGGGGGCGTGAATAGGCAACTAACAATTTTTAGCTTTTCTTTACCAAATTAAACTTTGCATCAAAGTAGGTTGTCTAGATATGCAACTAGGTGAGAAACCTATATCATGCAACAACAACGAGCACACAAGCAAGCAAGGGAAATAACACAAATAAGCTTGCACAAGTAAAGGTACGAGATAACCAAGAGTGGAGCCGGTGAAGACGAGGATGTGTTACCGAAGTTCCTTCCTTTTGAGGGGAAGTACGTCTCCGTTGGAGCGGCGTGGAGGCACAATGCTCCCCAAGAAGCCACTAGGGCCACCGTATTCTCCTCACGCCCTCACACAATGCGAAATGCCGTGATTCCAATATTGGTGCCCTTGGAGGCGGCGACCGGACCTTTACAAACAAGGTTGGGGCAATCTCCGCAACTTAATTGGAGGCTCCCAACAACACCACGAAGCTTCACCACAATGGAATATGGCTCCGTGGTGACCTCAACCGTCTAGGGTGCTCACACACCCAAGAGTAACAAGATCCGCAAGGGATTAGTGGGGGGAATCGAATCTCTCTTGGTGGAAATGTAGATCGAGGCCTTCTCAACCAATCCCTAGAAAATCAACAAGTTTGATTGGCTAGGGAGAGAGATCGGGAAAAAATGGAGCTTGGAGCAACAATGGAGCTTAGGGTTGGAAGAGGTGGTTAACTCGGAGAAGAAGACACCCCTTATATAATGGAGAGACAAATCCAACCGTTATCCACTTAACCAGCCCGCGACCTGCGGTACTACCGCACCAAACCCGCGGTACTACCGCAAGGGCTCACGGTACTACCGCTACCACGGCAGGAGCTAGCCCAGGCCTGTAGCAAAGAAGCTAGGGGCAGTACTGCCGCTCATGTGGTACTAGCGCACCCCCTTGCGGTACTACCGCAAGGCAGGATTGGACTAGCCTGGGAAGGGCATGGAAAAATACAAAAACGTCCGTGGCAACTTCCGCTGACTTTCAAACAGTGCAAAAATCCGACATGGTACTACCACACATGGCAAGTGGTACTACCGCGTAGGGAGCGGATGTAAAAAATTACATCCGCCCCTACTTCCGCTTATGGTGCTGTGCTGGGCCAGGACTCATGGTACTACGGCTCCCAAGGAGTGGAACTACCATGACCACCTGTGGTACTACCGCAAAGGCCTGCGGTACTACCGCTCCGAAGAGCAGTACTACCGTATGCCCCAGAACAGCAACACTAGGAATTCTTATTTTTGCAAAAACACAAAGAAACGGAGGATGCTCCAAAGTGCTAAGGGAAAGGTGGTGCAAAGTGGAGTAAATGTGTATGTGACGATTCCACCCAAACCTTTCCAAAGCGGACCCCCTCTTAATAGTACGGCTTTCCTACGACTCAAATCCACCAAAAAGGAACGTAGAAAAACGTCGTCTTCAATAATCTTCGTGGGGCACCAAACCGTCTTGTGCCTAGTAATGAAATATCTGAAATACTCAAGGCACACGATTATTCCGCAAAAGCGTTGTCATCAATCACCAAAACACCTTAGGGATAAATATGCCCTTACAATCTCCCCCTTTTTGGTGGATTGATGACAATACGGGATTTGCACAAGGGAGAAAATATAGAACATGAGCAAACCACACATCTCTAAAATATAGACGGGCTCCCCCTAGATGTGTGCTAATTAGATAAGTGCTTTGGACTGCATGGCACACATACTAGGATCAACACTCCCCCTATATTTTATAGACATGGCATATCTTGCAATAATAATGCTAACACTAAGCAAGATAGTAAATAAGAGCATAATATAAGTAGCACAATATATCATAAGCTCAATAAGGTGCGATAGATAGAGTGCATATGTCTTACACCATATGATAGAAAAGTCTCACAAGTTCAAACCAAACCAAAGCAAACAAGGTTCAGCGCAAGCAAAGCAAACACAAACCCGACACAACACGCAAATCCCTACACTCTCCCCCCTTTGGCATCGAGACGCCAAAAAGGCAGAGAGGACACCTACAACACAAGTGGTGGCTCAAGCGGAGTAGTCGCTCGCACGCTCTTCGTCGGACTCGGCAGCAGGGATGGGCTCCTCCTCAGAATCAGTCCACTTGTAGCCTTGTTTTGCCATCCATTCGGCCTCTGGAGTGGTGTGCTCCTCGGAGCCGCCTGAAACATCCTCTCCAAAAACCCTCATGATCTTCTTGTCGCGGCGGCGAATCTCCCTAGAGGCAACGTGAGTCCGGTACTGCCCCTTGGCCTGCATGCAGAACAAGGCCTTCATCTTGGCCTTCAGCTTCTTAGCCCATGAGGGCTCAGTGGAGGGAGGTGCATATCCAGCAGCGCTGTCCTCAGCTACATTCTCCTCCTCAGTCTCCTCCTCATCAATAGCCCTCTTAACAGCCTCAGCCTCGGCATGAGTAGTAGTGTTAGCCCACTGGGGCTTGTTGAGGAGTCTGATGGGGTCATGACAAATCCAGTCAGGGGCCAAAAACTCCTCAGTGGGATAGAGCTTCTCCCAAGTCTTCGATATCAGGAGGAACAGATATGGACCATAGATGGGTACCTTGCGGGTGAACACCGCGAACCGAAGCTTGCACCACATGATATGTGAGACATTAAGTGGTATTGTCTAAGAAACGCGCGCCTCCTCACAAATGAGCAACATGTCCACAAGATAGGCACGCACCTTGTCCTTGTCCCCAATGCATGGAAAGAGGGAGTGGGATCCGGTGCATGATGTCAAGGAACGGGCTGAGCACCCACGTCGCCTTGTCATTGGCCAGTTTCTTCTCAACATAGAACGACTGAAGCTTGTCCTTGCTAGCTGACTCGGCATTGGCATGAGGGCAACACCAACAGGCGTGTGGAGCCCCTCATCAGGAACTTTGAGCAAATCCATGAACTCCTTCCAAGTAGGAGTCAACTGACATCCATTAGTCATCCAGGTCATCCTCCGATCCTCACCAGTATGGAAGTGGACCGAGGCAAAGAACTGGGCCACCAGCTCGGGGTCAAAGTCCAGGTGGAAAGAGATCACATCCTCAATGGCAAACTGCTCCACGAGATCCAAGGCCTCACCAAAGTAGTCACGATGCTTAGTGTAACACCCACGATGCGGCTATATCTCCCACGTTTCGGAGCACGACTTAGAGGCATAACTGCATTGTAGGCATGTCGCAAGAGGGGTAATCTTTACACATCCCATGTACTGAATAATAAAGAGGTACAGAGTTTACAATCGCCACTTCACACAATACATAAATATAGCATTACATCATCCAGATACAATCAAGGTCCAACTACGGAACCAAAACAAAGACAACCCCAAATGCATAAGATCCCCGATCGCCCCAACTGGGCCCCACTACTGATCGTCTGGAAAGGAAACATAGTAACGTCCTCAGTCCTCATCGAACTCCCACTTCAGTTCAGTCGCATCTCCTGGAATGGCATCATCGACACCTGCATCTGGTTTTGGAAGTAATCTGTGAGTCACGGGGACTCGGCAATCTCACACCCTCGCGATCAAGACTATTTAAGCTTATGGGTAGGGAAAAGTAGTGAGGTGGAGCTGCAGCAAGCACTAGCATATATGGTGGCTAACGTACGCAAATGAGAGCGAGAAGAGAAGGCCAAAGCACGGTCGAGAATTTATGATCAAGAAGTGATCCTAGAACTACTTACGTTCAAGCATAACACGAGACCGTGTTCTCTTCCCGGACTCCGCCGAAAAGAGACCATCACTGTTACACACGTTGTTGATTCATTTCAATTAAGTTAAGTTTCAAGTTTTCTACAACCGGACATTAACAAATTCCCATCTGCCCATAACCGCGGGCATGGCTTTCGAAAGTTCAAATCCCTGCAGGGGTGTCCCAACTTAGCCCATCACAAGCTCTCACGGTCAATGAAGGATATTCCTTCTCCCAGGACGACCCGATCAGACTTGGAATCCCGGTTACAAGACACCTCGACAATGGTAAAACAAGACCAGCAAAGCCACCCGAATGTGCCGACAAATCCCGATAGGAGGTGCACATATCTCGTTCTCAGGGCACACCGGATTGTCCAAATTTCCCGTAGGCCAGCCCAGAGTTGCCCCTGGTGCCCACCGGCGGCTGACAAGGTGGACCAACACTCAGAGGAGCACTAGCCCAGGGGGGTTTAAAATAAAGATGACCCTTGAGTCCGCGGAACCCAAGGGAAAAAGGCTTAGGTGGCAAATGGTAAAACCAAGGTTGGGCCTTGCTGGAGGAGTTTTATTCAAGGCAAACTGTCAAGGGGTTCCCATTATAAACCAACCGCGTAAGGAACGCAAAATCAAGGAACATAACACCGGTATGACGGAAAACTAGGGCTGCAAGAGTGGAACAAAACACCAGGCGTAAGGCCGAGCCTTCCACCCTTTACCAAGTATATAGGTGCATTAAAGTAAACAAGATATAATAGTGATATCCCAACAATAATCATGTTCCAACAAGGAACAAACTCCAATCTTCACCTGCAACTAGCAACGCTATAAGAGGGACCGAGCAAAGCGGTAACATAGCCAAACAACGGTTTGCAAGGACAAGGTGGGTTAGAGGTTTGACATGGGAATATGGGAGGCATGATATAGCATGTGGTAGGTATCGCGGCATAGGCATAGCAGTAGAGCGAGCAACTAGCAAGCAAAGATAGAAGTGATTTCAAGGGTGTGGTCATCTTGCCTGCAAAGTTCTCCGAGTTGATGTAAGCTTGATCGTCGTAAGCGTACTCAACGGGTTCCTCGATCACGTACTCGTCTCCCGGATCTACCCAAGGCAAGAACACAAGCAAGGGAAAACACAATCAACCACGGTGCAATGCGCAAGCAACATGATGCAAAACATGGCATGATATGAGGGATGTAATATGCAATGCATATGCATGCTCCGGAAGGAAAAGATTGAATCAGTCCTCAACCAAACCAAGAGTGCCGCTGGAAAGATGAGTTGATTTCGGTCGAAATAGATATAAAGATCACCGGAATCGGATGCACGGTTTGCAAATGGCAAGCAAAACAATAATGGCACAATTCTGCGATTAACAGCACGATGTCATCTTGAATGCAACAAGAAATTAAGCTACTGCACTCTAACATAGCAACAAAGCACATGGCAGTGGTCCACTCAAGATGCTTGACAAAAGATGAACACTGAGCTATGGCTAATTCACACAATAGCAGGTTCCAACAACCATGGCAAAAGTACAAAAGATATCAGGTTCACAGACTTAGTGAAAATAACAACATGCCAGGAATTAACATCAGGAAGCAATGTTTAGAGCAAGATAACAACATGCTACAGGTTCAGAACATAGCAACACAAGGCATGGCATGAATATACTCAAATCATATAACAAAAGTCCCTTACTGACCATAAGCCAAAAGGGATCAAAAGATATGATGGCAACCATGTAAACATAGCAAGTTTCGTTAACAGATTCAGACTTAGCAGAAAGCTAGACATGGCAAAAACAGAGTTACGTAGGCATGTTTGCAAGCTCGATGCACTCACCACAAGGCATTGCGTGACAAACTAAGCATACACCCAGCAAGAAGACATGTTCAAGAAGCTAAACATGGCAAGAACAATCTCATAGCATGCATGGATCAACTACAACAACCTCGGCAAAATTGATTAACACGTAAACAATCTGCCAGGAATATTTTATATCAAAAGTAGAGCAAGATTGAGTCAAGCTAGGGTACTCCATAAATGCAAACAAAGACATGGATGGATAGGGCACAACCATATTCCCAAATCATCCTTACTGGACATGCTCAAAAGAGGCATGGATCACTCTATAGCAACATGAATACATGGCATAAAAATAACATTAGGGAAATGACTTAGAAGAATTCTAAGTCCCTGAAATCAGCAACATCACGAGAGCTACTTTGCTTGCTTGTGCTAGTCACCACATTCATCACAAAAATACATGGCATACACCCCTGTAAAGATGGCATGGCATAGCCCAAAACACATGTAGGGCTCAAGTTCATAGGAGGCACACAATAATCATGGCAAAATGACAAATGCTCAAGATCTGCTAAGTACCAGGAACTAACATTTTATAGCACTCTTGCAACAGCATTTTAGGCATCAAAATGGACTCAAACAAGCATGGTGCAATGGAACAAAATGAAGAGCACATCCAGACGAACAATTTGATATATGGCACACCCAAAACGGAGCTACGGATGCAGAGATATTGCATGATGAATGAAGCATAAAAATAACCAGAAAAGGGAACTTAGGGAAAATTCACCTCGCGGAAAAACGGGACGGAGAGAAGCGGGATGAGGAGATATGGGATCAGGGTGGTGTGTTTGGATGGAGGGACCGGTGGATCTCGTCCTGATCCACCGGATCTCGTCGGAGACGACTAAGATGGCCGGAGCTCAAGCCGGCGACGAGGAGGAGCGGCGGAGGCGGCATCCGGCGACGCGAGGCGTGGCGCAGCCGGCGCGGGAGGCGACGGCCGAGGGGGGCGGCGGCGCGGCGAGGCTGGGGGCGGCGAGCGGCGTTGGCAAGCGAGGCGGCAGGGCGGGGCGGTCGGCGGCGGGCGGGGGGCAGCGGCGCACCACGGCGGAGGCGAGCGAGCGACGGAGCGGCACACGGTGGCCGGGGCGGCGCTGCGCGCGGGGGGAGCTCGCGCTCGATCCGGCCCGGGGCGGGCTCCCCATGGGCCTGGCGGGCCACGGCGGAGGCAGGCGGCTGCGGGACACGTGGCGCGCCCTGATTGGTGTGGAGGTGGCGACGCGGTTTGTCCGGCGGGAACCGGACGTGTCCGGCGGCAGAGATGGGCGATTTGCTAGGGTTAGGGGTGGTTTTTGCCCGAAATTTCGAGGGAGAGGGGTTTTATATAGGTAGAGGGAGCTAGGGGGTCCAAATGAGGTGTGGTTTTCGGCCACGCGATCGTGATCGAACGACCGAGAGGATGGAGGGGGTTTATATGAGTTTTGGGCCACTTTGGAGGGGTGTTGGGCTGCAACACACATGAGGCCTTTACGGTTCCTCGGTTAACCGTTGGAGTACCAAACAAACTCCAAATGGCACGAAACTTGACAGATGGTCTACCGATAGTGTACCAAGGCTGCTTGGCAAATCTCGATCCACTCCGAGAACGTTTAACACCCGCACACGAAAAGAGGCAAAAGGGGACATCGGAGGACATAGGAGTGCCGGAATGCAAAACGGACAACGGGGAAAATGCTCGGATGCATGAGACGAACACGTATGCAAAAGCGATGCACATGATGACATGATATGAGATGCATGACATGGACAACATACAAAACAAAGACAAAACCCAACCACGAGGGAATAACATAACTTAGTGCCAAAACTGGCAAGAGTTGGAATACAAATATGGCAAGTTACATACGGGGCGTTACAACACTCCACCACTACGAAAGGATCTCGTCCCGAGATCTAGGAATGGAAAAACTCCGGATATTCGGAACGGAGGTGGTCCTCGCGTTCCCAGGAGGCTTCACGGTCGGAATGATGTGACCACTTCACTTTCAGGAAAAAAATTGACTATAACTTTCAGGAATTTGATAGACTTGTTGCGAGTCTTGTGCTTAGTTTCTTCAAGAATAGCAACGGGATGCTCATGATAAGACAGGTCTTCTTGGAGATCAATCTCTTTGAAGTTGATGGTGCGGTCAGGAGTCCTGAAACACTTGCGAAGCTGAGACACGTGAAACACGTCGTGCACATTTGCAAAGTTGGATGGAAGCTCAAGTTGATAGGCGAGATCGCCTCTTTTGCCAATGATCTTGAAAGGACCCACGTATCTAGGGTCAAGCTTTCCTTTGATACTGAAGCGACGAGTACCTTTCATTGGAGAGACGCGGAGGTAGACATGGTCTCCGATCTCGAAAGCCAAGTCACGATGCTTGCTATCATAGTAACTCTTCTGGCGCGATTGCGCAGCTTTGAGATTTTCACGAATGACTTTGCACATTTCTTCATCCTCTGTGATCAAATCATTGCCAACAAGTTGGCGTTCACCAGTCTCTGACCAGTTAAGAGCAGTACGGCACTCTCGAATGGGGCCTTGCCCGAAAGCGCTTGGAAGTTGTTGTTGTAGGAGAACTCGGCATATGGAAGACAATCTTCCCACTTCATACCGAAAGAAATGACACATGCCCTGAGCATATATTCAATAATTTGATTTACTCGCTTGACTTGGCCACTAGTTTGAGGATGAAAGGTTGTGCTGAACCGAATGCTGGTGCCCATGGCCCTCTGAAAGGAATCCCAGAACTTAGAAGTGAAGATGCTTCCACGATCTAAAGATATCAACTGCGGAATGCCGTGCAAAGAGACAATCCTGGAGGTATATAGCTCTGCCAACTGAGCTGCTGTGATAGATTCTTTGATAGGAAGAAAATGAGCCACTTTAGTGAGCTTGTCGATGACAACAAAGATAGCATCATTGCCACGCTTGGACTTGGGAAATCCAGTCACGGAGTCTATCTCAAT
This sequence comes from Triticum urartu, assembly GCF_056163025.1. Classification (NCBI taxonomy): domain Eukaryota; kingdom Viridiplantae; phylum Streptophyta; class Magnoliopsida; order Poales; family Poaceae; genus Triticum; species Triticum urartu. The sequence continues at coordinate 428,967,158 of NC_141874.1, forward strand.
ATGGTCAAACTTCCATTCTGGAATGGCAAGAGGTTGGAGGAGACTAGCTGGTCGTTGGTGTTCTGCTTTCACTCTTCTGCAGACATCACATTCATTCACGAACTGAGCAATCTCGCGCTTCATTCGAGTCCACCAATACGACTGCGTGGGGTCATGGTACATCTTTGTACTTCCAGGATGAATAGATAGGAGTGAATTGTGAGCCTCGTTCATAATGACTTTACGAAGGTCACCCTTAGGAACAACAATGCGATCCTCGAAGAATAGAGTATCCTTGTCATCAAGACGATAGCACTTGTACTTGGGTTGGCTCTTGGCAATCCCAATCTTCACCTTCTTCACCATGGCATCAAGAAGTTGAGCCTCACGAATCTGATCTTCCAAAGTAGGAGAGACTTGGAGGTTGGCAAGGAATCCTTGAGGAACAACTTGGAGATTAAGTTTGCGGAAAGCTTCACAAAGATCCGGTTGGAAGGGCTTGAGAATCAAACTGTTGCAGTAAGCCTTCCTGCTCAAAGCGTCAGCAATGACATTGGCCTTGCCTGGAGTATATTCGATATTCGAATTATACTCTTGAATCATTTCGACCCAACGAGTCTGCCTGAGGTTGAGGTTGGGCTGAGTGAAGATGTACTTGAGACTCTTATGATCAGTGAAGATGTCCACTTTTCTTCCCAACAAGAGATGTCTCCATGTTAAAAGAGCATGGACAACTGCCGCTAACTCGAGGTCATGAGTGGGGTAGTTCTTTTCGTTGGGCTTCAACTGGCGATAGGTATAGGCCACAACTTTCTTCTCTTGCATTAACACAGCACCGAGACCTTGTAGGGAAGCATCACAGAAAACTTCAAATGGTTTGGATTCATCAGGAGGAGTCAGAACTGGAGATGTGACTAACTTCTCTTTGAGGGTGTTGAAAGTGATGTCACATTCAGGCGTCCAGACATACTTCACATGCTTCTAGAGAAGGTTGGACAGAGGCTTCGTGATCTTAGAGAAATTCTCAACAAATCTTCGACAATAGCTTGCGAGCCCAAGGAAACTGCGGAGTTGCTTCACATTCTGAGGTGGTTCCCAATTCACAATTGCAGACACCTTCTCAGGATTAACAGCTATGCCCTTGGCGGAGATGATATGCCCAAGGTAGAGAACTTTGAAAACTTTGCATAGAGCTGATGTTCTCTGAGTTTGTCTAGCACCAATCTCAAGTGCTTGGCATGATCCTCCTTGTTCTTGGAAAAGACCAAAATGTCATCGAGATACACCAAGACAAAGTCACTTGTGTAGGGGTTCAAGATGAAGTTCATCATGCGAGAGAATGTTGGAGGAGCATTGACAAGGCCGAAAGACATGACAGTGTATTCATATGAAGCATAGCTTGTTCTGAATGATGTCTTGGGGATGTCTTGTTCACGAATGCGAATCTGATGATAGCCCATACGGAGGTCAAGCTTGGAGAATACTTGAGCACCTTTGAGTTGCTCGAAAAGCTCGTTGATGTTGGGAAGTGGGTACTTGTTCTTTATGGTCTTCTTGTTCAATGGACGGTAGTCGACACAAAGTCGGTCCGTTCCATCCTTCTTCTTGACAAAAAGAACACCACAACCCCATGGAGAAGAACTTGGTCAGATGAGACCCATACGCTCTTGTATATCGAGTTGTTTCTTTAGCTCCTTCAACTCTTCTGGTCCAAGCTTGTAAGGACGTTTGCAAACAGGTTCCGTGTCAGGCTCAAGATCGATGAAAAATTCAACTGGCCGGTGAGGAGGCATTCCTGGAAGCTCTTCTGGAAACACGTCTTGATATTCACAAACGACTGGAATCTGAGAGATGGCATTCAACTCGCCCTTCTCATTGAGAGAAAACAGTCGAATAGTATAATCACGAGCGGCAAAGACAATCACATCCTCAGACGAGTGTGTCAATTGAATCTGCCTGGCAGCACAATCAAGCTGAGCCTTGTGCTTAGAAAGCCAGTCCATGCCGAGAATTAGATCAATATCCGAGTCACCAAGGACCATTGGAGATGACAGAAACTTATAGTCACCCATCTTGATAGAAACCTCCGGAACCATGTAGCTTGCGTGTAAGCATTTACCCGGTGAGACAACTGCTAACAGACTAGGCAAATCTTGGAAAACCCACTCATGCTTAGATGCAAATGGTCTTGAGATGAAACAATGCGATGCACCAGTATCAAAAAGAACTTTTGCAGGAATATCGTTAACAGGAAGGTTACCCATGATCACTTCTAAAGAGTCATCTGCCTAAGCTGCGTTCATCATGTTGACCTTTTCAAACTTGGGATTATGCTTGACCACTGCATTGCTGGCAGATCTCACGGTAGGAGGAGGCGGAAAATGCCTCTGGTTGAAGCATTTGTTTGCATAATGACCTTTCTGATGACACTTGTTGCACGTAACCTCTGAAAGCTGCCGGTGATACGAAGTACTTAACCTTGGAGCATGAGACGAAGCTTTGTTCTGAAAGCCTGGGTTGGGTGGGTGGGAAGATCCATTGCCACCTTTGCTCTTCTGCTGATAAGGCTGACGGAACAGAGGAGGAGGAGGCAACCAGTACTTTTGCTGCTTAGCTGCCACTTGAGTTGAAGAAGAAGAAGGAGTTGCATCCCTGACTCTCTTCTTGGAAGCATCGCACTTGAGCTGAGAAGCCTCTTGCTTTAATGTCATATTGTAGAACACATCATACTTTTTCGGCTCAAAAATCACAAGGGCTAGTTGCAGATCTTCACTGAGGCCACCTCTAAACTGATAAATCATGCTCTTCTCGTCAGGGACGTCTTGCTTGGCAAAACGAGCGAGCCTCTGGAACATGATGTTGTATTGGTAAACAGACAAGATGCCTTGCTTTAGATTGCGGAACACCTCATGCTTACTCTCAACAACACTCTGAGGAATGTGGTGAGCTTTGAAGTCTTGGCGGAAATCATCCCAGGTAATCACACGACCTCCTCTGGAATATTTGTATTGTTGATACCACTCAGCAGCTTGGTCTTTGAGTTGGAACGAAGCAAACTTGGCAAAGTCCTCAGGCCTGACGTTGCTACACTCAAAATGTTTGCAGATATCCATGAGCCAATCGTCAGCGTCTCTGGCCTCGACATAGTTACTGAAGGTCTTCGGCTGGTTTGCGAGGAACTGGTTGAGGGTAGCAAACTAAGTTTGATTGTTGCCATGGCCTTGATTTCATTGGTTGCGCTCTTGCAAGAGTTGCATAATCAACTGCGGGTTGGCGTTGGTAGCGGCCATCACAGCTTGCCATGCCTTCGGAGGTGGAGGTGGTGGCGGAGGTTACGGATTCTGACGCGTTGGAGGAGCCATCTGTAACTCCCTCGATGCAGCTATATCTCCCACGTGTTGAAGCATGACTTAGAGGCATAACCGCATTGAAAGCAATGTCGCAAGTGAGGTAATCTTCACACAACCCATGTAATACATAAGGGAAAGAGATACATAGTTGGCTTACAATCGCCGCTTCACACAATTACATGAATAAAGCATTACATCATCCAAATACAATCAAGGTCCGGCTACGGAACCAAAATAAAAGAAGACTACCCCAAATGCTACACAGATCCCCGATCGACCCCAACTGGGCTCCACTACTAATCGACGGAAACGAAACAACACAAAGGACAAGATCTTCAAAGAGCTTCTCCTGAGCTGGGTTGTGTCACCTGCAAGGTATCATCGGCACCTGCAAACTGGTTTTGGAAGTATTTGTGAGTCACGGGACTCAGCAATCTCACACCCTCGCGATCAAGACTATTTAAGCTTATAGGTAGGTAAAAGGTATGAGGTGGAGCTGCAGCAAGCGACTAGCATATATGCTGGCTAACATACGCAAATGAGAGCGAGAAGAGAAGGCAAAGCACGATCGAGAAACTATGATCAAGAAGTGATCCTAGAACAACCTACATCCAACATAACTCCAACGCCGTGTTCACTTCTCGGACTCCGCCGAGAAGAGACCATCACGGCTACACACGTGGTTGATGTATTTTAATTAAGGTCATCTTCAGGTTTTCTACAACCGGACATTAACAAATTCCCATCTGCCCATAACCGCGGGCACGGCTTTCGAAAGTTCAAATCCCTGCAGGGGTGTCCCAACTTAGCCCATCACAAGCTCTCACGGTCAACAAAGGATATTCCTTCTAGCAGGAAGACCCGATCAGACTCGGAATCCTGGTTACAAGACATTTCGACAATGGTAAAACAAGACCAGCAAAGCCACCCGAATGTGCCGACAAATCCCGATAGAGCTGCACATATCTCTTTCTCAGGGCACATCGGATTGTCCAAGGTTCCGGGAGGCCAGCCCAGAGTTGCCCCTGGTGGCCACCGGCAGCTGACAGGTTGAACCAACACTCAGAGGAGCACTGACCCGGGGGTTTAAATAAAGATGACCCTTGGGCAGGCCTACCCAAGGGAAAGAAAAGGCTAGGTGGCAAATGGTAAAACCAATGTTGGGCCTTGCTGGAAGAGTTTTATTCAAGGCGAACTGTCAAGGGCTCCCATTATATCCCAACCGCGTAAGGAACGCAAAATCCGGGAACATAACACCGATATGACGGAAACTAGGGCGGCAAGAGTGGAACAAAACACCAGGCATAAGGCCGAGCCTTCCACCCTTTACCAAGTATATAGATGCATTAATTAGATAAGAGATATTGTGATATCCCAACAAGTAAACATGTTCCAACAAGGAACAACATCTCCATGTTCCAACAAGGAACAAACTTCAATCTTTACCTGCAACTAACAACGCTATAAGAGGGGCTGAGCAAAGCGGTAACATAGCCAAACAACGGTTTGCTAGGACAAGGTGGGTTAGAGGCTTGGCTTAACAATATGGGAGGCATGATAAGCAAGTGGTATGTATCGCAGCATAGGCATAGCAAAAGAGCGAGCAACTAGCAAGCAAAGATAGAAGTGATTTCGAGGGTATGGTCATCTTGCCTAAAATCCCGCAAGGAAGAAGAACGAGTCCATAAAGAAGACAAACGGACGTAGTCAAACGGTTCCTCACAAACGCGACGTTATCGGAACCAACCCGACGAAGCAACGCCGGAAAGAAGCGCACAACATAGTAAACAACCAACACCTGAACAAGGTATGATATGCGGGATGCGGTATGCGATGCATATGCATGATTTGCAAAGGAATGATTGAACCTGGCCTCAACTTGGAAATCCAAGAGTGCCACTGGAAAGGTGGGGTGATTTCGGTTGAAACCAATATAAAGATCACCGGAACCGGATGCACGGTTTGGAAATGGCAAGCAAAACAAATATGGCACCGGTCTGCGATAATCAGCAAGTGACCAACTAAATGCACCAAGTTAAATATGCTACAACACTCAAACATGACAACAAAATACATGGCAGGGATCCACTCATGATGCTTGACAAAAGATGAACACTGAGCTACGGCTAATTCACTCAATAGCAAGCTCAAACAAGCATGGCAAAAGAGCAAATGATAACAGGTTTTAGACTTCGTGAAATTAACACAAGTCTGGAATTTATCATCAGGAAGCACACTTTAGAGCATGAAAACTACATGCTAAAGGAACTTAACATGGCAAAGCAAGGCATGGCATGAAGCTACTCAAAGCACTTAACAAAAGTCCATTAGTGACCTTGAGCCAAAAGGGATCAGAAAATACAATTGCAAGCATGTGAACATGGCAAAAACATAAACAGATGTTAGACTTAGTGAAAAACCGGAGCATGCAAAACAGTTAACAAGTAGGCATGTTTACGAGCTTGATGCACTCACTACAGAGCATGGCATGACAACTAAGCATACAACCATAAAGAAGACATGGCATAGAAGCTAGACATGGCAAGAACAACCACATAGCATGCACGGATCAATAGCAACATCCTCGGCAAAATCGCTAAACATGTCAACAATCTGCCAGGATTCACTTTATAGAAAAAGTAGAGCTCGATTGACTCAATCTAGGGTGCTCCATAATTGCAAACAAAGACATGGATGGATAGAGCACCACAATGTTAACAAAACATCCTTACTGATCATCCTCAAAAGAGGCACAGATCAATAGGAAACAACATGAACATATGGCATAACGACAAAATCAGGACAAGGACTTAGTGAAATTCTAAGTCCCTGAAATCAGCATTACCGATTACGCTACTTTGCAAGCTTGTGCTAGTCACCACAAATATCACAAAAATACATGGTAAGCACCCCCATAAAGATCGCATGGCATATAACAAAACACATGTAGAGCTCAAGATAATATCATGCACACATTAATCATGGCAAAAATGACAAAATGCCATTTGCTGAAACAGATCTGACAAATTCACCACATAGCCCTCTTCCAACTGCATTTCGGGCATCAAGATGAGCTCAAATGAAACTGACGCAATGAGATGAAATGATGTAGTCGCCGAGTCGAACATTTTGATATGCTACACGCATGAATCGGAGCTACGATGAGGGAGTTATGACATGATGAAAAGAGGCATATGAATTTGAAAATTTCAGGACTTAGACGAATTTTAGCGAGCGTCGAATAGTTAAACAACGCACGGGCGGAGGATAGGGGTTAACTCACCACGTGGGATTTGGCCCAGTGAGGAGGAAGCAGACGGGCCAGGAAGATGGGCCGGAGGGTGCTACGGCCCACGCGGCCAGTGGGAGGCTTGGCGTGGACTGGGCCGACGGAGATGGGCCGGCCCACGAGGCACGATGGGTCGGGGCGCTGGCGTCGTCGTCGTCCTCCCCACGAGCTCGCGCGTAGGGCAGGGAGCGCCGGCGTCAAGTACTCCGGCGAGGAGCTGCAAGGTCGGATGAAGCGAGGAGGGACCAGATCCAGTCGGATCCGCATAGTACCGAGGCGGGGGAACCCATTCCCGTGCGGAGACGGCAACCGGGAGGTAAGGACGGCGAGATCTGGCGAAACTCCTGCATGCGCTGGCGAGGAAGTGAGGAAGAGAGAGGTAGCAGGAGGAGTAATAGAGAGAAAAGGATGGCAGCGACCTGGCGGGGCGGCGGCGTCGCTTGGATGCGGGAGACACTCGGGCGCCGGCAGGTGATGGCAGCGGCAGAGCGGCTTCCGGTGATGAAGGCGGCGGTGGCCGGCGTCTCTCCGGTGAAGTCCGGCGAGACTCCGGCGGGCGGCGAGCGAGGTGGTGAAGCCGGGCTTCGGCAGCGGCGGCTTGGGCCCGTGCGGGCCCCGGATGGGCTCCGTGGGCCGCGGGGAGAGAGAGAGGCCAGCAGGGTGAGGTGGCAAGGTGGGATTGGAGGAGGGGGCGACGGTGCTGACGTGGTGGCTCGCCATTGGCCAGGGCGACATGGTGGCGGCGCGGCGGACATGTCCGGCGCGGGAGGAAGTGTCCGGCGGCGCAGGGAGGAGTTTTTAGGGTTTCATCTGCGCGAATTTCGGAGGGGATCACATATATATAGCTAGAGGGAGCTAGGAGAGTCCAAATGAGGTGCAGTTTTCGGCCACGCGATTGTGATCGAACGACCGAGATGATGGAGGAGGTTCAGGTGGGTTTTGGGCCAAATTGGAAGGGTGTTGGGCTGCAACACTCATGAGGCCTTTTCGGTCCCTCGTTTAACCGTTGGAGTATCAAACGAAGTCCAAATGGCACGAAACTTGACAGGCTGTCTACCGGTAGAAAACCAAGGCCGCATGACAAGTCTCGGTCCAATCCGAAAACTTTTAACACCCGCCCACGAAAAGAGGTAAAAGGGGACACCGGGTGACATTGGAGCGCCGGATTGCAAAACGGACAACGGGGAAGATGCTCGGATGCATGAGACGAACATGTATGCAAATGAAATGCGCATGATGACATGATATGCAATGCATGACACGCAAGCAATGACAAGGAAACAGCAGCGAATAACTGGAGGACACCTGGCACATCGGTCTCGGGGCGTTACAACACTCCACCACTACGAGAGGATCTCGTCCCGAGATCTAGAATGGCACCGGAGGGAAAACGAAAGAGGAAGAGAAGAGGTAAAACTAAGTTGCTTCTTTGTCAAACGAGTGAGACCAAAGAACCTTGCAAAGGTTAAGCCATTTCGCGAAAAGAATGCAACGGAGATGAACGAAGTGGAAAACACTCCGTTAGGAAAAGGAAACAAGGTAGAACAAATTCGAACAGCACTCCGGTTGGAAAGATATGCAAGGCTTGATAAAATGAAGAACTTGAGCAAAATGGCACAACACTCCGGTTAAATGGATAAGCATGAAAAGAACACGATCCTGACAAAACGAAAAGATGGGCTGAAAAGAGCAACATCACAAAGCCTCCGGAACAAAAGTAAGAATGGAATGGGATGAATGAAGGGAAACAAGATCTCGAGGGAGCACGCTTACAACAAAAGCTAGAACGGAGTTGTTGGAAAAAAACCAACAACGAAAAGAATAAGCTTGATATGGTCTTATGGAATACATCTCAAATTATGAGGTGACAACCTGCCACTCACGGGAAAAGACTTGGATTGATATCAACAAGGAGACGAGAAAGTATTTCACCGGGAGGATAAAGAACTTGGGTCCTTTATAAGCACCACAGATAGCGACAAACCTTAGGGAAGGCTTTAGGTGAAATATAACCCAAGATAACTCCAAATAGAGGTTGATGGATTTAAGATATCTCATTCTTGATAAATTGTGAATCACAAAGCACGAAGGGAAATATCAAGAATGACATAGCACCACCTCAAAAGATATGCGTGAAAGAATTGCACTCCGGATTGGAAGATGAAGAATGCTTGAGCTCCTTAGAAAAGAATCTCAATGAACACTTGGAGAAGGGATATAAATCCTTGATGAACCATCATGTAGAACCTTCATGAAGAACTCCGGTAAACAAAAGAATGATCAAACGGAAGGAAACAGAAGTTGAAAACACAAGGTGCCACCTTGCGATGATTTTGATGGATCTTTGTGATGATATAATTGCGAGAGCTTGGAACTCCGGAAAAGAAAGATGAGCTATTGAAACCAAGAATTTAATCATCATGAACAAACTTCGGAAGAAAAGATTAACATATGGATGAAACAAGAATAAGAATTACATTATGCTTAACCTTCACCAATTAAATTGATGACAATCAACGGATTTGACATATTACTTATTCTCGTAGAAAGGATTAGCATAACTTGAGAACGTCTTCAACAAGTTACCGGTAGGATTTGGGGACAACGAATGAATAATTAGAATAGCAATGGAAGAGAATTCTTGAATGAACCACCATAAGAATTGAAAACGATTGAAGAAAAGATAAAGAAACACCGAGAAGAATTACAGAACGAATGGAGAAACTTGAGGGGATTTAGCTACATGAGCAAGAAGAGATCACGAGCTGATTAGAGGATATTTGAACCATGCACCGGTAAGATTTGGAGAAAGAGAACTGAAAGCTGAGAATGAATAAATTTGAAAAGATGGCCTTTGGAGGAAAGAAATGGAAACAACTGATGAAATGCTCCGGATGGTTGAAAAGAATATCTCCCAATCGAATACAATTATGAGAGGATGACAACAGGCTAGAATCACGAATCTTGAAGAGAATGGAACAAGATATGGAGGAAAAATTATTCTTCGGTCTTCAAAAGTTGAGAATGACAAAGAGAAACACCACCATGAATTATAGAGGTACTCCGGAATAAAAATTGGAAAAGTTGAACCAACGATGAAAAGAATTTAACCGATCTTGGAGAAAGGCATTTGACTGATGATAAATCATTCTTACGTCAAACTTCGAAAAGAAATTTGAGGATAGCTCCAGGAAAATAAGAAGAGTCGGGTAAGATCCTGGGAAAAGACCTGTGGGTTAGGGTCCACTCAAAAGAAACACCGTTGAACAATATAAAAGAGAGATTGCACCGGTTGAATTAAATGGTTTGAATGAGACAACAACCTCGAAATAGGTTGAACTGATCTAGAATGACAAGACAAGCCTTGAGATATCTTCAGCACCTCGGAACAAATGAAAAGCGAGAAGTGCATTATTATGAGGTGCACCGGCATAAGAAAAGCATTGAAACGAGAAAAAGATATGATCGACAAAGCTTGAATTGAATCCACCGGAGAAGAAAAGAACGAATAATGATAACTTGAAGCTCCATCAGAATCTTCATGAGAATCACCGGATAAGAACATTGAAGGAAAAGAATGGAGAGACTTCACATCAATAAGATGGATACTCGATAAAAAAATCCGAGTCCTAGAAGAAACAAGGGTGGGAGGGCGGGAAAAACAAATTCAACTTCGAGACGGATGAAACAAACACCGTTGAGAAGAACTGATAATTGATCTTGCTGATGTTGAAATGATCGGAACCACTTGAAGAGAAAAACACGCCGGATGAAAAGGATTGACATGACAATCTCGATTATCATGAGGATTGGTATTCACATCAGAGTATGAGAACACCGTTTAGAGAAGGTATGGAATCAACATTTGACTTTAAAGCAACTCGAATACCACAACTTAAAACAAAACAAAGGATTGGCTTGCAGAATAAGCCGGAACAAACATATGATAGAGATTTTGTCCGAAGTTTTTGTGGTGGGGCCTACACGGGCTCGATCGTACAGCACCATCATGTACAAGGCAGTGCACATGACATACGAAGCATCCTCGAGTCGGCATAGCCAAGGACTCTTTAAGACACAACGAGACCACTGTAAAACCAACCGTGGATAGGCGGACCACTAGACATCGAACCCCAATTTCATATCATACATCTGTCGGAAAGAAATCCTAGGAGCTACTTGATTTCCCACTTATAAACTCCCGAAATTTTCCGGTTATGCAATCAGGTGTTGGGGATACAGGGGAAGCATAATATCTCACCCAAAACTAACAAATCCTACATCCAGCTGTATCCATCCTTCAACACATAACCAAGAAACCTTCGGAAATCGTCTACCTCAACCTTTGAAAAGCATCCGTTATACGAGTTATGGCAATACTCTCGAACTCCCGCCCCAGTACTGGGTGGCGTCGAGGTTATCTCACCAACAACTGCATAAAAGAGATTTTCGATGTCGGTGAAACTAAACTCAGGTATTCTAGAACTGCAACAATAAAATTGTGACGACAACACCTCAGAGCTCAACTCCCCGGGACACTGCCACAACCCCTAAATGACAGGAGGCACCAAGAACAATGTTCTCGTCACAAAACCATCGGAACGATTCCAAGATGCCCGTGTGATCCTAAAAAAAATTTAAGTGAAATTTGAGAAGAGAAGAGTCAAAACTCTACGTCAAGATGCCTCACCAGAGCAACGAAGAGACTGAGGAGTAAAAAGAATTCCTAACTCTCCGCTATATATAATTCCTAAATGACTCAAAACATTTCTAGACTCAATAACGCCAACGATTCGATCAAATAGGGGGGCTCCTAAGTCGGGGAAGGCTCTGATACCAACTTGTAACGCCCTCGATGCGGCTATATCTCCCACGTGTTGAAGCACGACTTAGAGGCATAACCGCATTGAAAGCAATCTCGCAAGTGAGGTAATCTTCACACAACCCATGTAATACATAAGGGAAAGAGATACATAGTTGGCTTACAATCGCCACTTCACACAATTACATGAATAAAGCATTACATCATCCAAATACAATCAAGGTCCGGCTACGAAACCAAAATAAAAGAAGACTACCCCAAATGCTACACATATCCCCGATTGACCCCAAACGGGCTCCACTACTGATCGACGGAAATGAAACAACATAAAGGACAAGATCTTCAACGAACTCCTCCTGAGCTCGGTTGCGTCACCTGCACAGTATCATCGGCACCTGCAAAATGGTTTTGGAAGTATCTGTGAGTCACGGGGACTCAGCAATCTCACACCCTCGCGATCAAGACTATTTAAGCTTATAGGTATGTAAAAGGTATGAGGTGGAGCTGTAGCAAGCGACTAGCATATATGGTGGCTAACATACACAAATGAGAGCGAGAAGAGAAGGCAAAGCACGATCGAGAAACTATGATCAAGAAGTGATCCTAGAACAACCTACGTCAAACATAACTCCAACACCGTGTTCACTTCCCGGACTTCGCCGAGAAGAGACCATCACGGCTACACATGCGGTTGATGTATTTTAATTAAGGTCATCTTCAGGTTTTCTACAACCGGACATTAACAAATTCCCATCTGCCCATAACCGCGGGCACAGCTTTCGAAAGTTCAAATCCCTGCAGGGGTGTCCCAACTTAGCCCATCACAAGCTCTCACGGTCAACGAAGGATATTCCTTCTAGTGGGAAGACCCGATCAGACTCGGAATCCCGGTTATAAGACATTTCGACAATGGTAAAACAAGACCAGCAAAGCCACCCGAATGTGCCGACAAATCCCGATAGAGCTGCACATATCTCTTTCTCAGGGCACATCGGATTGTCCAAGGTTCCGGGAGGCCCGCCCAGAGTTGCCCCTGGTGGCCACCGGCAGCTGACAGGTTGGACCAACACTCAGAGGAGCACTGACCCGGGGGTTTAAATAAAGATGACCCTTGGGCAGGCCTACCCAAGGGAAAGAAAAGGCTAGGTGGCAAATGGTAAAACCAATGTTGGGCCTTGCTGGAAGAGTTTTATTCAAGGCGAACTGTCAAGGGGTTCCCATTATAACCCAACCGCGTAAGAAACGCAAAATCCGGGAACATAACACCGATATGACGGAAACTAGGGCGGCAAGAGTGGAACAAAACACCAGGCATAAGGCCGAGCCTTCCACCCTTTACCAAGTATATAGATGCATTAATTAGATAAGAGATATTGTGATATCCCAACAAGTAAACATGTTCCAACAAGGAACAACATCTCCATGTTCCAACAAGGAACAAACTTCAATCTTGACCTACAACTAACAACGCTATAAGAGGGGCTGAGCAAAGCGGTAACATAGCCAAACAACGGTTTGCTAGGAAAAGGTGGGTTAGAGGCTTGGCTTAACAATATGGGAGGCATGATAAGAAAGTGGTAGGTATCGCAGCATAGGCATAGCAAAAGAGCGAGCAACTAGCAAGCAAAGATAGAAGTGATTTCGAGGGTATGGTCATCTTGCCTGAAATCCCGCAAGGAAGAAGAACGAGTCCATGAAGAATACAAACGGACGTAGTCGAACGGGTCCTCACAAACGCGACGTTATCGGAGCCAACCCGACGAAGCAACACCGGAAAGAAGCGCACAACATAGTAAACAACCAACACCTGAACAAGATATGATATGCGGGATGCAGTATGCGATGCATATGCATGTTTTGCAAAGGAATGGTTGAACCTGGCCTCAACTTGGAAATCCAAGAGTGACACTGGAAAGGTGAGGTGATTTCGGTTGAAATCGGTATAAAGATCACCGGAATCGGATGCACGGTTTGGAAATGGCAAGCAAAACAAATATGGCACCGGTCTGCGATAATCAGCAAGTGACCAACTAAATGCACCAAGTTAAATATGCTACAGCACTCAAACATGACAACAAAATACATTGCAGGGATCCACTCATGATGCTTGACAAAAGATGAACACTGAGCTACGGCTAATTCACTCAATAGCAAGCTCAAAGAAGCATGGCAAAAGAGCAAATGATAACAGGTTTCAGACTTGGTGAAATTAACACAAGTCTGGAATTTTTCATCAGGAAGCACACTTTAGAGCGTGAAAACTACATGCTACAGTAACTTAACATGGCAAAGCAAAGCATGGCATGAAGCTACTCAAAGCACTTAACAAAAGTCCCTTAGTGATCTTGAGCCAAAAGGGATCAGAAAATACAATTGCAAGCATGTGAACATGGCAAAAACATAATCAGATCTCAGACTCAATGAAAAACTGGAGCATGCAAAACAGTTAACAAGTAGGCATGTTTACGAGCTCGATGCACTCACTACATAGCATGGCATGACAAACTAAGCATACACCCATCCAGAAGACATGGCATAGAAGCTAGACATGGCAAGAACAACCACATAGCATGCACGGATCAATAGCAACATCCTCGGCAAAATCGCTAAACATGTCAGCAATCTGCCAGGAACCACTTTATAGCAAAAGTAGAGCTCGATTGGCTCAAGCTAGGTTGCTCCATAATTGTAAACAAAGACATGTATGGATATATCACCACAATGTTAACAAAACATCCTTACTGATCATCCTCAAAAGAGGCACGGATCAATAGGAAACAACATGAACATATGGCATAACGACAAAATTAGGACAAGGACTTAGTGAAATTCGAAGTCCCTGAAATCAGCATTACCGATTACGCTACTTTTCAAGCTTGTGCTAGTCACCACAAATATCACAAAAATACATGGCAAGCACCCCTGTAAAGATGGCATTGCATATAACAAAACACATGTAGATCTCAAGATCATATCATGCACACATTAATCCTGGCCAAAATGACAAAATGCCATTTGCTGAAACAGATCTGACAAATTCACCACATAGCCCTCTTCCAACAGTATTTCGGGCATCAAGATGAGCTCAAATAAAAATGATGCAATGAGATGAAATGATGTACTTGCAGAGTCAAACATTTTGATATGCTACACGCACGAATCGTAGCTACGATGAGGGAGTTATGACATGATGAAAATAGGCATATGAATCTGAAAATTTCAGGACTTAGACGAATTTTAGCGAGCGTCGAATAGCTAAACAACGCACGGGCGGAGGATAGGGGTTAGGTCACCACGTGGGCTTCGGCCAGTGAGGAGGAAGCAGACGGGCCGGGAAGATGGGTCGGAGGGCGCTGCGGCCCACGCGGCCAGTGGGAGGCTTGGCGTGGACTGGGCCGATGGAGATGGGCCGGCCCACGAGGCATGATGGGTCGGGGCGCTGGCGTCGTCGTCGTCCTCCCCATGAGATGGCGCGCAGGGTAGGGAGCACCGGCGTCAAGTACTCCGGCGAGGACCTGCAAGGTCGGATGAGGCGAGGAGGGACCGGATCCAGTCGGATCCGCATAGATCCGAAGCGGGGGAACCCATTCCCGTGCAGAGACGGCAACCGGGAGGTAAGGACGGCGAGATCCGGAGAAACTCCTACATGCGCCGGCGAGAAAGTGAGGAAGAGAGAGGTAGCAGGAGGAGTAACAGAGAGGGAAGGACGGCAGCGACCTGGCGGGGTGGCGGCGTCACTTGGATGCGGGAGACACTCGGGCGCCGGCAGGTGATGGCAGTGGCGGAGCGGCTTCCAGTGATGAAGGCGGCGGTGGCCGGCGTCTCTCCGGCGAAGTCCGGTGAGACTCTGGCGGGCGGCGAACGAGGTGGTGAAGTCGGGCTTCGGCAGCGGCGGCTTGGGCCCGTGCGGGCCCCGGATGGGCTCCGCGGGCCGCGGGGAGAGAGAGAGAGGCCAGCAGGGTGAGGTGGCAAGGTGGGATTGGAGGAGGGGGCGACGGTGCTGACGTGGCGGCTCGCCATTGGCCAGGGCGACATGGTGGCGGCGCGGCGGACATGTCCGGCGCGGGAGGAAGTGTCCGGTGGCGCGGGGAGGAGTTTTTAGGGTTTCATCTGCGCGAATTTCGGAGGGGATCACATATATATAGGTAGAGGGAGCTAGGAGAGTCCAAATGAGGTGCGGTTTTCGGCCACGCGATCGTGATCGAACGACCGAGATGATGGAGGAGGTTTAGGTGGCTTTTGGGCCAAATTGGAAGGGTGTTGGGCTGCAACACTCACGAGGCCTTTTCGGTCCCTCGATTAACCGTTGTAGTATCAAACGAAGTCCAAATGGCACGAAACTTGACAGGCGGTCTACCGGTAGTAAACCAAGGCCGCATGACAAGTCTTGGTACAATCTGAAAACGTTTAACACCCGCACACGAAAAGAGGTAAAAGGGGACACCGGGTGACATAGGAGTGCCGGATTGCAAAACGGACAACGGGGAAAATGCTCGGATGCATGAGACGAACATGTATGCAAATGAAATGCGCGTATGACATGATATGCAATGCATGACACGCAAGCAATGACAAGGCAACAACAGCGAATAACTGGAGGACACCTGGCACATCGGTCTCAGGGCGTTACACCATCCTGAAGAGGGTGACATCCGTTAGCATCTTGAAAGACATATATTCAAGATGAATGAAATGGATCGAAATTGCAACATGTAGCCTTAACATTCGAACAAAAATGATTGAATGAATTCCAAATTACATGGTCACACTTCCATAAATTGAGAAGCCACTTAGATAGAGGTAGATGAATAAAACAACAAGGTACGGACATGAACAAATACTTGGTAAGGATTACCCAATCACAAACCAAATATATGCGGAAGAAATACTAGAGCTACATGAATTCCCACCTATGAAACTTCCGAAACTTTCCGGTTATGCAATCGGGTGTTGTGGATATAGGGGAAGCATAATATCTCACCCAAAACTAGCAAATCTGTCGCGGAATTACCACGGCAGATGTCCTAGTGTGAGGAGTTAGTCGTGAGCCAACGCATCTTTATAATAGTTTGAGAGGGGTTGAGCAGAATCGAGAGACGCAACACAAGACAAGGATTTAGACAGCTTCGGCCCCCGGGAAACATCATCCAGAATAGCCCTACATGCTGTTTGTGGCTAGATCTCATTATGCTCATGAGAGAGTCGCCGCATAAGCCGGCTCTCCTCTAGTTGTGTCTAGCCCTAGAGATTGTTTCTTCTTGCTTGTTCCTCCTTGGGGAGCACTGCCCCTCCTTATATATGTTGAAGGGGCGGGTTACATGATTAGTCCTAGTAGGATTAGGATTAACCTATTACAAGTGGAGTCCTAGTCTTGCTTACTTTGTAGGAGAATATTCCTTATACCTTTCCTCTTAAACTGGCCCATCATAAACGTGAGCTGGCCTTCTGGACCTTGGGCCTAGTCTTCTATCTGACCCGCCGTTAGGGCCATCGTGAGTCATCAGGTTCGTGAGTCGCCACTCCGGCGGGTTACCAATGAAAACGCCAAGCCCGGCCGGGTCATACTTCCGGTTGGGTCATACCGCGGGGTATATCCCCGACATTAGGCCCCAGTTTAATTTGGATTTATCCATGTTAAACTAATCCTGTAAAATAAACACAAGAACAAACTTGATAGGTTGCGCTCCGGGTTAAATATTTTCCTGAACCGGCACCTGGTCATCTTTAAGTCCTTGTCATTTCCTCCTGGTTGCATACTCAAGATGTTATAGCAAATCTCCTTTAACAGATATGTCCAAACTTTGCCAATGCAAAAAAAATCCAGGCACTTCTTCTAAAAAATCTGGGTCAATAGGCCAGCTTCATAACCAATTTGCTGACATTGGCTCTTGTAGAAAAATATTATAAGAAATAATCCATTTGAGTCGGCCTTCAATGCTCTGACTTGACAAAAATATTGGTCTGGAAATATTCAACTGATATTCAGCTGGCTTAAAGATGTAGATCTTGCCGATTTATGATTGCCAAAATTGTCGGGTTATAAAAAAATGATGCAGGGTCATGTAATTGTTGCTAATGCCAGGTTAATCTTATGATGACGCTGGGTCATAAACTTTGCAGATTTCTCCGATAATAATATAATACCTGATTTGCTCAAAACTGAGAAGTGGAAGTTATTCCTCCCTTATATGCATATCACCTGTAGCCCCCAAGTGTCGGGTTGTCATGCTTGCAGCAACCAGGGACTTGTAATTGTCTTATGCTCATAAAAATTTCAACCAGTGTAGCCCCCAAGGGCCGGGTCTTTATGCAATAATGAGCAGGGACTTTGTAAATATGATCATGTAAACTTGAGCAGCAACGTGTAGCCCCCAAGGGCCGGCTCGGTAAGATATTACTGAGCTGGGACTTTGTATATGATTCATTGATAATAACATCATATGATGTAATCTCCACCATGGGGCTTGAACCCACGTCCACAAGGTTAAGAACTTTGTGCTTTACCAACTGAGCAGTGGACCCTTCAATATAATGGAATAAAATTTGTATACCTTGAATTGTTGACAGGAGCAATTGGTAGCACCCAAGGGCCGGCTCATTACAATGGGATGAGTCGGGTCTTCAATAAGTTGATCAAAAATGACTTTACATTAGCCCCCAAGTGCCATGGTGCATGCTGGCAGTGACATGGGACTTGCATATTTCGATGTAATCTTAATTTGAATAATGTAGCCCCCAAGTGCCGGGTTGTAAGCCTGCAGCGACTCGGGACTATTCCTTCCATTGTAGAATAAATCATATCCACCGATAAAATAATAGTCATTGCGCCAAAGAGACTTTGAATACCTCATATGTTGGTAAGTAAACCTGGAGTTTAAATACCGGCGGCTCTTGGCCGATGACGATTTAATACGCCTCCATTGTAAACCGGAACTTTTATAACTCGGCGGCTTATAGCCTTTGAGAAAATCAAGAATTGATAACCCTTTTGAGACACCAATTTCAATCTTTGATGATGGGCTGGAACTTAATCATTTATGTAAGCCATAGCTTTGTAAATCCTGCACAGAGTTTAAACAACATATGCCCTGGCGACTTAATGTCAAAAGCCAGGGCGGGTAACCACCCAAATGTAGTCTTATCCTTCACACAAGTAAATCACAAGATTCCTTGGCGGTTTACCGCAGGGCGGGTCATAATATCCCACATATAACCATTGTGATATTGAATTTGTACTGCCGGTTTACATGAACTGTGCAGTACGGGTGATAACCCAATCCTTAGAAGCCAATACTTCCAAATATATGATGATTGTCACATGCTGGCGACTTATCGTCCAAAGCCAAGCCGGGTTTAAACGAAACCACGCTTATACTTAGATCTGAACAAAAAAGTCTCAAGACAAAACCAAAGATTGTTTGCAAAAACTTAAACCAAATAAAAATCGAGGTTTCTGATTCGAATACAATCAGTAAACCGTTCCAAAGGGGTTAAGCTAGGATTCGAATATGATCATGTAGCCCCCGGTGGCTTTGGCAGTGTGCCGATCAAGAGGGTACCGACAACTATGTTCTCTTTGGTTCGAATACGACCTATGTTTGAACAGGAAGCCCCCAAATGACCTTGAGAGGTTTTTAACGACCCTGATTCGAATACGATCCAAGTTGGACCCAAAAGGGGTTAAGCTATGATTCGAATACGATCAAGAAGCACCCTAGTGAGTTTGGCAGTGTGCCGATCAAGAGGGTACCGACAGCTATGTTCTCTCTGGTTCAAATACGACCTATGTTTGAACAGGAAGCCCCCAAATGACCATATAAATTTTGGCATCGCGCCGATCAAGAGGGTACCGACAGCTATGCTCGATGAGCAGGAAGCCCCCAAGTGACCATAATAAGATAAGCTGTAAGGCAGGATACCCATGTTTGAACCGCGCACCATGGCAGCAAGTTTCTTTGGCAAACTTTAATTTTTCTGAGAACTCGAATCTTGCGAGAGATTAATTATTTTTACCGGAACTTTAAACCGGATTTGAAAGCTTCAAAACTTTGTGGGAGACAGATTGTCCTTGAGCCAGATGTTTAATCCGGATTTGAGAGCTTAAAAGCTTTGTAAGAGACAAATTTACCTTGAGCTGGATGTTTGAACCGGATTTGAGAGCTTCAAAGCATGTAGGAGAGAGATGTCTCTTGAACCGGATTTTAAACCGGAATCTTTATTTTGAACCGTCAATTTTCTGACGGCCTTTAAATTTCCATTAATATGGCAGTGTCCTCCGGAACTGGGTTATCATTCCCACCAATGCCCCGGAGTTCCCGAGTCATGTCCTTGTAGCCCCCGAGTCTTAAGACTACTCGAGTAGTTGGCTTGAGACTCTCCATATTTGACCGTGATATAAATTGGTATGAGTCCTTCAACAGCGCAATGATATAATAAACTCGTCCTACATTGGAGAACTTACAAGCCAGAATAATTGCTCTTTTAAAGAAAACAATATAAAATATATTCTGGATGGATTTCACCTGATATGTTAGGCCGGAAACTATTCACCATGGAGTTGATGATCACTGAAATGCATCACGGGTGAATCGACCATAGGAGCAGAAAGATGAGCCGATCACGACGTTGTAAGCCGGCGCGGATGGGCGAGTCAATCGCCGGCGCGGTAAATCGTGCGGACGGCGAGTCAATCTCGGGCACGATCCCAAAGAGTTGATGTAAACCGGGCCATAGGGACGATGACTTGCGCATGTTCTTTCACCGGATGATATGACACGGAAGAAACGCCGGTGCAGAACGTTGATATCACGTGCTCCTTACCCATAATATAACACCTCATTAGTAATGAACAATTGTCCTGCATCAAAAAGTATCGCAAGCCAAAGTAATTGTTCACACAAAAATTAATATGTGCTGAAATAAACAGACGGGTATCACCTGGTCGCTTTTACTTGCAGGCTAGGAGAGCTTTCTCTGCATTATATGCATAATTGCATTATGCACTTACTGGTACTCCCTCCGGTTTTGCTTTTACTTTGCACAGAAGAGAAATCTCGGGTATCAAGGACAGCCATAGTTATAGCATCCTAGATCTCCCTCGCAATATGTGTATATCATTTTTTTGAAGAGAGCGACGATGGTAAGCTTTGTTTTGTACTACTCCATCCGCCCTTACGACCGAAATAACCAGGGTCCCATTGTTTCATAGAACATGATGATGCGTACGATGGCAGTGCCTCTGGCGGAAATTTCAAGCAATCATGCTATTTTGTTCCTTTTCCAATCCCTTAGAACGATCCTGGATTGAGTGTAGCTAGTAAAACTCATCTTGCACTTCTAAATAATACTGAAGCAAACTCATCTTCAGATGCGAGCGCAGGTGCTCGGCGGAGGTGCTCGGTGATTTGTTCCAGCCGGCGGGTCAGCGAGGCAATTTGAGGCGCTCGGTGACTCAGCGGCCGACGGGTCAGTGGCCATGCGAGACGGAGGCGATGGCAGCGGCAGCTCAGTGATGGTGGACGAGCCGGCCGGAGTAGAGTGGAGGGCGGCCAGGGCTCGTGGCTGCGGCTGGAGCCGGCCACGGCCAAGGCCGCGCGTGCGAGCGGGCGCTTGGGCGTTGAACCAGCAAGCGGAGGACGGCTCAGCTGTGTGCTATCCTGCGGCCGACTCGGAGCAGAAGAAAGTGGCGGAGACCGAAGCGGAGACCGGCGTAGGTGGAAGTGCAGGTAATGCCGCAGTGATGGCAGCTCAAACTCAGGGCGAGACGAAGCGGCACCGATAAGCCACAGCGACGGGGCGACTCATACATGCGGCCTCGCGGCAGGGGCGGAGGCACCCAGGTGGCGCCGCGACACGGGAGCAGCAGGAGCCGTCACGAGGGATGGCAGCGACGCAGTCGGGTTGGGCGGATTAGGAGAAGGCGCGTCGGTGGCTCGCGGCAGAGAAAAGATTGGGAAAACGGCGGCTCAGCAGTGGCCGGCAGGTTGGATGTGGTCAGAGGATAGCTCTCGGCGACATAGGAAACGGTGTGGCAAACCGGACAGAGCCAGGACGCGGCAGAGGCGGACCAGGCAATTTGATCCTTTGATGCTTTGGTAATTCGATGGTGACTCAGATTAACAGCAGGTCAACGGAGGCGACTTGAAACAGAGGCGACGACGGCTCTCCCGCTGCTTGAAACGGCAAAGGTGATGGCAAGGCGCGGCTGGCCCGATTACACGACCCCGGCGGATGAGGCGGAGGCGGAGACTGATTCCCTGGATTCATCCATTTCCAAAACTACAGGCGATTTTATCTTCTTCCTGTGAGGATGACTCGGGGTTTGAAATCAGCAAAACAGTGCATCGTAGTAGAAGTTAACTGTCTGAGCGGCTTGGTAATCTCGATAGCGACTTGCATGCTGCGGGCGACTCGGCAACGAAGCATAATCCGGGTCGTAACCGAATCCTGAAGCCGTATCGAGGCTGTTCCCTTCTTTCTTTCTTTTCTGACGTTTCGATCAGACAGCTCCAAACAGTAAATTGTACATGCTCCAAATAGCTGCGTATCCGATAGCATGCCTGCCTAATCCATGTATGAAATAGTAGTACTATTAACTCTCGGTTGCTCGTGGCAATTTTTTCTTTCCTAGGGTCTAGAGCCCTTTCCTTTCCTGATGTAGCACTTGATGTAAGGAATCTTTGGACAAATAAATTAGTTCCCCTTTTTTCTTTTTTTTGTCCAATCCTCAATCCTCACGGACAACCGTCCTGGCCGTAGCTTTACGTGGGATGTAATAGTAGTACTGCTTGGTTCAACAAAGTAGCAGATTGCTTCTTGTTTTCTTCCGGTGATGAGTAGCAGCAGCGACCTGTCAAATCCCTTCCTGCAACGCCTGATCATCCCAGAAATTTTGCAGGCAGGCAGCTTCGCCTTGGTTTCTAATTATGGCTGAACAGAAATTGACCCGGATTCGATGGATCCTCTGGTTGCGGCGGCGCGCACCACGCGACCCTAATCTTACTTGAACTCAAATTTCATACGGTTTATCCTGCACGATTGTTCCGTGTCAGCTCCTCTTCATCTAATTAATCGCGAGCTTCTCGACCTTTGAGAGAGATCCCTCCAAGAACTGAACACCACCGTGCGCAGGCCTGACGATGGGCGTCAACTGTCGTGGAATTATCACGACAGATGTCCTAGTGTGAGGACTTAGTCATGAGGCCAACGCATCTTTGTAGTAGTTTGAGAGGGGTTGAGCGGAATCGAGAGACGCAACACAAGACAAGGATTTAGACAGCTTCGGGCCCCGGGAAACATCATCCGGAATAGCCCTACATGTTGTTTGTGGCTAGATCTCATTATGCTCATGAGAGAGTCGCCGCATAAGCCGGCTCTCCTCTAGTTGTGTCTATCCCTAGAGATTGTTTCTTCTTGCTTGTTCCTCCTTGGGGAGCAGTGCCCCTCCTTATATATGTTGAAGGGGCGGGTTACATGACTAGTCTTAGTAGGATTAGGATTAACCTATTACAAGTGGAGTCCTAGTCTTGCTTACTTTGTAGAAGAATATTCCTTATACCTTTCCTCTTAAACCGGCCCATCATAAACGTGAGCCGGTCTTCTGGACCTTGGGCCTAGTCTTCTATCTGACCCGCCGTTAGGGCCATCGTGAGTCGCCAGGTTCGTGAGTCGCCACTCCGGCGGGTTATCAATGAAAACGCCAAGCCCGGTCGGGTCATACTTCCGGTCAGGTCATATCGCGGGGTATATCCCCGACATTAGCCCCCAGTTTAATTTGGATTTATCCATGTTAAACTAATCCTGTAAAATAAACACAAGAACAAACTTGATAGGTTGTGCTCCAGGTTAAATATTTTCCTGAACCGGCACCTGGTCATCTTTAAGTCCTTGTCATTTCCTCTTGGATGCATACTCAAGATCTTATAGCAAATCTACTTTAACAGATATCTCCAAACTTTGCCAATGCAAAAAAAATCCAGGCACTTCTTCTAAAAAATTCGGGTCAATAGGCCAGCTTCATAACCAGTTTGCTGACATTGGCTCTTCTAGAAAAATATTATAAGAAATAATCCATTTGAGTCGGCTTTCAATGCTCTGACTTGACAAAAATATTGGTCTTGAAATATTCAATTGATATTCAGCCGGCTTAAAGATGTAGATCTTGCCGATTTATGATTGCCAAAATTATCGGGTTATAAACAAATGATGCATGGTCATGTAATTGTTGCTGATGCCGGGTTAATCTTATGATGACGTCGGGTCATAAACTTTGCAGATTTCTCCGATAATAATATAATACCTGATTTGCTCAAAACTGAGAAGTGGAAGTTATTCCTCCCTTATATGCATATCACCTGTAGCCCCCCAAGTGCGGGTTGTCATGCTTGCAGCAATCAGGGACTTGTAATTGCCTTATGCTCATAAAAATTTCAACCAGTGTAGCCCCCAAGGGCCGGGTCTTTATGCAATAATGAGCAGGGACTTTGTAAATATGATCATGTAAACTTGAGCAGCAACGTGTAGCCCCCAAGGGTCGGCTCAGTAAGATATTACTGAGCTGGGACTTTGTATATGATTCATTAATAATAACATCATATGATGTAATCTCCACCATGGGGCTTGAACCCATGTCCACAAGGTTAAGAACTTTGTGCTTTACCAACTGAGTAGTGGACCCTTCAATATAATGGAATAAAATTTGTATACCTTGAATTGTTGACAGGAGCAATTGGTAGCCCCCAAGGGCCGGCTCATTACAATGGGATGGGTCGGGTCTTCAACAAGTTGATCAAAAAATGACTTTACATTAGCCCCCAAGTGCCATAGTGCATGCTGGCAGTGACATGGGACTTGCATATTTCGATGCAATCTTAATTTGAATAATGTAGCCCCCAAGTGCCGGGTTGTAAGCCTGCAGCGTCTCGGGACTATTCCTTCCATTGTAGAATAAATCATATCCATCGATAAAATAATAGTCATTGCGCCAAAGAGACTTTGAATACCTCATATGTTGATAAGTAAACCCGGAGTTTAAATACCGGCGGCTCTTGGCCGATGACGATTTAATACGCCTCCATTGTAAACCGGAACTTTTATAACCCGGCGGCTTATAGCCTTTGAGAAAATCAAGAATTGATAACCCTTTTGAGACACCAATTTCAATCTTCGATGATGGGCTGGAACTTAATCATTTATGTAAGCCATAGCTCTATAAATCCTGTACAGAGTTTAAACAACATATGCCCTGGCGACTTAACGTCAAAAGCCAGGGCGGGTAACCACCCAAATGTAGTCTTATCCTGCACACAAGTAAATCACAAGATTCCTTGGCGGTTTACCGCAGGGCGGGTCATAATATCCCACATATAACCATTGTGATATTGAATTTTTACTGCCGGTTTACATGAGCTATGCAGTACGGGTGATAACCCAATCCTTAAAAGCCAATACTTCCAAATATATGATGATTGTCACATGCTGGCGACTTATCGTCCAAAGCCAAGCCGGGTTTAAACGAAACCACGCTTATACTTAGATCTGAACAAAAAAGTCTCAAGACAAAACCAAAGATTGTTTGCAAAAACTTAAACCAAATAAAAATCGAGGTTTCTGATTCGAATACAATCAGTAAACCGTTCCAAAGGGGTTAAGCTAGGATTCGAATATGATCATGTAGCCCCCGGTGGCTTTGGCAGTGTGCCGATCAAGAGGGTACCGACAACTATGTTCTCTTTGGTTCGAATACGACCTATGTTTGAACAGGAAGCCCCCAAATGACCTTGAGAGGTTTTTAACGACCCTGATTCGAATACGATCCAAGACGGACCCAAAAGGGGTTAAGCTATGATTCGAATACGATCAAGAAGCCCCCTAGTGAGTTTGGCAGTGTGCCGATCAAGAGGGTATCGACAGTTATGTTCTCTTTGGTTCGAATACGACCTACGTTTGAACAGGAAGCCTCAAATGATCATATAAATTTTGGCATCGCGCCGATCAAGAGGGTACCGACAGCTATGCTCGATGAGCAGGAAGCCCCCAAGTGACCATAATAAGATAAGCTGTAAGGCAGGATACCCATGTTTGAACCGCGCACCATGGCAGCAAGTTTCTTTGGCAAACTTTAATTTTTCTGAGAACTCGAATCTTGCGAGAGATTAATTATTTTTACCGGAACTTTAAACCGGATTTGAAAGCTTCAAAACTTTGTGGGAGACAGATTGTCCTTGAGCCAGATGTTTAATCCGGATTTGAGAGCTTAAAAGCTTTGTAAGAGACAAATTTACCTTGAGCTGGATGTTTGAACCGGATTTGAGAGCTTCAAAGCATGTAGGAGAGAGATGTCTCTTGAACCGGATTTTAAACCGGAATCTTTATTTTGAACCGTCAATTTTCTGACGGCCTTTAAATTTCCATTAATATGGCAGTGTCCTCCGGAACTGGGTTATCATTCCCACCAATGCCCCGGAGTTCCCGAGTCATGTCCTTGTAGCCCCCGAGTCTTAAGACTACTCGAGTAGTTGGCTTGAGACTCTCCATATTTGACCGTGATATAAATCGGCATGAGTCCTTCAACAGCGCAATGATATAATAAACCCGTCCTGCATTGGAGAACTTACAAGCCAGAATAATTGCTCTTTTAAAGAAAACAATATAAAATATATTCTGAATGGATTTCACCTTATATGTTAGGCCGGAAACTATTCACTTTGGAGTTGATGATCACTGAAATCCATCACGGGTGAATCGACCGTAGGAGAAGAAAGATGAGCCGGTCACGGCGTTGTAAGCCGGCGCGGATGGGCGAGTCAATCGCAGGCGCGGTAAACCGTGCGGACGGCGAGTCAATCTCGGGCACGGTCCCAAAGAGTTGATGTAAACCGGGCCATAGGGACGCTGACTTGCGCATGTTCTTTCACCGGATGATATGACACGGAAGAGACGCCGGTGTAGAACGTTGATATCACGTGCTTCGTATCCGTAATATAACACCTCATTAGTAATGAACAATTGTCCTGCATCAAAAAGTATCGCAAGACAAAGTAATTGTTCACACAAAAATTAATATGTGCTGAAATAAACCGGACGGGTATCACCTGGTTGCTTTTACTTGCAGGCTAGGAGAGCTTTCTCTGCATTATATGCATAATTGCATTATGCACTTACTGGTACTCCCTCCGGTTTTGCTTTTACTTTGCACAGAAGAGAAATCTCGGGTATCAAGGACAGCCATAGTTATAGCGTCCTAGATCTCCCTCGCAATATGTGTATATCATTTTTTTGAAGAGAGCGATGATGGTAAGCTTTGTTTTGTACTACTCCATCCGCCCTTACGACCGCAATAACCAGGGTCCCATTGTTTCATAGAACATGATGATGCGTACGACGGCAGTGCCTCTGGCGGAAATTTCAGGCAGTCACGCTATTTTGTTCCTTTTCCAATCCCTTAGAACGATACTGGATTGAGTGTAGCTAGTAAAACTCATCTTGCACTTCTAAATAATACTGAAGCAAACTCATCTTCAGATGCAAGCGCAGGTGCTCAGCGGAGGTGCTCGGTGATTTTTTCCAGTCGGCGGGTCAGCGAGGCAATTTGAGGCGCTCGGCGACTCAGCGGCCGACGGGTCAGTGGCCATGCGGGACGGAGGCGATGGCAGCGGCAGCTCAGTGATGGTGGACGAGCCGGCCGGAGTAGAGTGGAGGGCGGCCAGGGCTCGTGGCTGCGACTGGAGCCGGTCACGGCCAAGGCCGCGCGTGCGAGTGGGTGCTCGGGCGTTGAACCAGCGAGCGGAGGACGGCTCAGCTGTGTGCTATCCGGCGGCCGACAAGGAGCAGAAGAAAGTGGCGGAGACCGAAGCGGAGACCGGCGTAGGTGGAAGTCCATGTAATGCCGCGGTGATGGCGGCTCAAACTCAGGGCGAGACAAAGCGGCGCCGATAAGCCACAGCGACGGGACGACTCATACATGCAGCCTCGCGGCAGGGGCGCAGGCACCCAGGTGGCACCGCGACACGGGAGCAGCAGGAGCCGTCACGAGGGATGGCAGCGGCGCAGTCGGGTTGGGTGGATTAGGAGAAGGCGCGTCGGTGTCTCGCGGCAGAGAAAAGATCGGGAAAACGGCGGCTCAGCAGCGGCCGGTAGGTTGGATGTGGTCAGAGGATAGCTCTCGGCGACATACGAAACGGTGTGGCTAACCGGACAGAGCCGGGACGCGGCAGAGGCGGACCAGGCAATTTGATCCTTTGATGCTTTGGTAATTCGATGGCGACTCAGATTAACAGCAGGTCAACGGAGGTGACTTGAAACAGAGGCGACGACGGCTCTCCCGCTGCTTGAAACGGCAAAGGTGATGGCAAGGCGCGGCCGGCCCGATTACACGACCCCGGCGGATGAGGCAGAGGCGGAGACTGATTCCCTGGATTCATCCATTTCCAAAACTGTAGGCGATTTTATCTTCTTCCTGTGAGGATGACTCGGGGTTTGAAATCAGCAAAATAGTGCATTGTAGTAGAAGTTAACTGTCTCGGCGGCTTGGTAATCTCGATAGCGACTTGCATGCTTCGGGCGACTCGGCAACGAAGCATAATCCGGGTCGTGACCGAATCCTGAAGCCATGTCGAGGTTGTTCCCTTCTTTATTTCTTTTCTGATGTTTCGATCAGACAGCTCCAAACAGTAAATTGTACAAGCTCCAAATAGCTGTGTATCCGAGAGCATGCCTGCCTAATCCATGTATGAAATAGTAGTACTATTAACTCTCGGTTGCTCGTGGCAATTTTTTCTTTCCTAGGGTCTAGAGCCCTTTCCTTTCCTGATATAGCACTTGATGTAAGGAATCTCTGGACAAATAAATTACTTCCCCTTTTTTTCTTTTTTTTAGTCCAATCCTCAATCCTCACGGACAACCATCCTGGCCGTAGCTTTACGTGGGATGTAATAGTAGTACTGCTTGGTCCAACAAAGTAGCAGATTGCTTCTTGTTTTCTTCCGGTGATGAGTAGCAGCAGCGACCTATCAAATCCCTTCCTACAATGCCTGATCATCCCAGAAATTTTGCAGGCAGGCAGCTTCGCCTTGGTTTCTAATTACGGCTGAACAGAAATTGACCCGGATTCGATGGATCCTCTGGTTGTGGCGGCGCGCACCACGCGACCCTAATCTTACTTGAACTCAAATTTCATACGGTTTATCCTGCACGATTGTTCCGTGTCAGCTCCTCTTCATCTAATTAATCGCGAGCTTCTCGACCCCTGAGAGAGATCCCTCTAAAAACTGAACACCATCGTGCGCAGACCCGACGGTGGGCGCCAACTGTCGTGGAATTATCACGGCAGATGTCCTAGTGTGAGAACTTAGTCGTGAGGCCAACGCATCTTTGTAGTAGTTTGAGAGGGGTTGAGCGGAATCTAGAGACGCAACAGAAGACAAGGATTTAGACAGCTTCGAGCCCCGGGAAACATCATCCGGAATAGCCCTACATGTTGTTTGTGGCTAGATCTCATTATGCTCATGAGAGAGTCGCCGCATAAGCCGGCTCTCCTCTAGTTGTGTCTAGCCCTAGAGATTTTTTCTTCTTGCTTGTTCCTCCTTGGGGAGCACTGCCCCTTCTTATATATGTTGAAGGGGCGGGTTACATGACTAGTCTTAGTAGGATTAGGATTAACCTAGTATAAGTGGAGTCCTAGTCTTGCCTACTTTGTAGGAGAATATTCCTTATACCTTTTCTCTTAAACCGGCCCATCATAAACGTGAGCCGGCCTTCTGGACCTTGGGCCTAGTCTTCTATCTGACCCGCCGTTAGGGCCATCGTGAGTCGCCACTCCGGCGGGTTACCAATGAAAACGCCAAGCCCGGCCAGGTCATACCGCGGGGTATATCCCCGACAAAATCCTACATCCAGTTGTATCCATCCTTCAACACATAACCAAGAAAATTTCGGAAATCATTTACCTCAACCTTCGAAAAGCATCCGTTATACGAGTTATGGTAATACTCCCGAACTCCCGCCCAGTACTAGGTGGCGTCGAGGTTCTCTAACCAACAACTTCATAAAAGAGATTTTCGATGTCGGCGAAACTCAGGTATTCCAGAACTGCAACGATAAAATTGTGACGACAACACCTCGGAGCTCAACTCCCCGGGACACTGCCGCAACCCCTAAATGTCAGGAGGCACCAAGAACAATGTTCTCATCACAAAACCATCGAAACGATTCCAAGATACCCGCGTGATCCTAAATTTTTTTTAGTGAAATTTGAGAAGAGAAGAGTCAAAACTCTACGTCATGATGCCTCACCAGAGCAACGAAGGGACTGAGGAGTAAAAAAAGAATCCTACTCTTCGATATATATAATCCTAAAAGAGTCAAAACATTTTTCTAGACTCAACAACGTCAGCGATTCAATCAACCAGGGGGCTCCTAAGTCGGGGAAGGCTCTGATTACCCAGTTGTAACACCCATGATGCGGCTATATCTCCCACGTGTCGGAGCACGACTTAGAGGCATAACCATTGTAGGCATGTCGCAAGAGGTGTAATCTTTACACATCCCATGTACTGAATAAGAAAAAGGTACAGAGTTGGCTTACAATCGCCACTTCACACAATACAAAAATATAGCATTACATCATCCAAATACAATCAAGGTCCGACTACGGAACCAAAACAAAGACAACCCCAAATGCATAAGATCCCCGATCGCCCCAACTGGGCTCCACTACTGATCGTCTGGAAAGGAAACATAGTAACGTCCTGAGTCCTCATCAAACTCCCACTTGAGTTCAGTCGCATCTCCTGGAATGGAACCATCGACACCTGCATCTAGTTTTGGAAGTAATCTGTGAGTCACGGGGACTCAGCAATCTCACACCCTCATAATCAAGACTATTTAAGCTTATGGGTAGGGAAAAGTAGTGAGGTGGAGCTGCAGGAAGCACTAGCATATATGGTGGCTAACGTACGCAAATGAGAGCGAGAAGAGAAGGCCAAAGCACGGCCGAGAATCTATGATCAAGAAGTGATCCTAGAACTACTTACGTTCAAGCATAACACAAGACCGTGTTCTCTTCCTGGACTCCGCCGAAAAGAGACCATCACGGTTACACACGCTGTTGATTCATTTTAATTAAGTTAAGTTTCAAGTTTTCTACAACCGGACATTAACAAATTCCCATCCGCCCATAACCGCGGGCATGGCTTTCGAAAGTTCAAATCCCTACAGGGGTGTCCCAACTTAGCCCATCACAAGCTCTCACGGTCAATGAAGGATATTCCTTCTCCCAGGACGACCCGATCAGACTCGGAATCCCGGTTACAAGACATCTCGACAATGGTAAAACAAGACCACCAAAGCCACCCGAATGTGCTGACAAATCCCGATAGGAGCTGCACATATCTCGTTCTCAGGGCACACAGGATTGTCCAAACTTCTGGTAGGCCAGCCCAGAGTTGCCCCTGGTGGCCACCGGCGGCTGACAAGGTGGACCAACACTCAGAGGAGCACTTGCCCGGGGGGGTTTAAAATAAAGATGACCCTTGAGTCCGCAGAACCCAAGGGAAAAAGGCTTAGGTGGCAAATGGTAAACCAAGGTTGGGCCTTGCTAGAGGAGTTTTATTCAAGGCGAACTGTCAAGGGGTTCCCATTATAACCCAACCGCGTAAGGAACGCAAAATCAAGGAACATAACACCGGTATGACGGAAAACTAGGGTGGCAAGAGTGGAACAAAACACCAGGCATAAGGCCGAGCCTTCCACCCTTTACCAAGTATATAGGTGCATTAAAGTAAACAAGATATAATAGTGATATCCCAACAATAATCATGTTCCAACAAGGAACAAACTTTAATCTTCACCTGCAACTAGCAACGCTATAAGAGGGGCTGAGCAAAGCGGTAACATAGCCAAACAACGGTTTGCTAGGACAAGGTGGGTTAGAGGTTTGACATGGAAATATGAGAGGCATGATATAGCATGTGGTAGGTATCGCGGCATAGGCATAGCAATAGAGCGAGCAACTAGCAAGCAAAGATAGAAGTGATTTCGAGGGTATGGTCATCTTGCCTGCAAAGTTCTCCGAGTTGACGTAAGCTTGATCCTCGTAAGTGTACTCAACGGGTTCCTCGATCACGTACTCGTCTCCTGGATCTACCCAAGGCAAGAACACAATCAAGGGAAAACACAATCAACCACAGTGCAATGCGCAAGCAACATGATGCAAAACATGGCATGATATGCGGGATGTAATATGCAATGCATATGCGTGCTCCGGAAGGAAAAGATTGAACCAGGCCTCAACTTGGCAAACCAAGTGTGCCGCTGTAAAGATGAGTTGATTTTGGTCGAAATAGATATAAAGATCAATGGAATCGGATGCACGGTTTGCAAATGGCAAGCAAAATAATAATGGCACAATTCTGCGATTAACAGCACGATGTCATCTAGAATGCAACAAGAAATTAAGCTACTGCATTCTAACATAGCAACAAAGCACATGGCAGTGATCCACTCAAGATTCTTGACAAAAGATGAACACTGAGCTACGGCTAATTCACACAATAGTAGGTTCCAACAAGCATGGCAAAAGTACAAAGATATCAGGTTCACAGACTTAGTGAAAATAACAACATGCCAGGAATTAACATCAGGAAGCAATGTTTAGAGCAATATAATAACATGCTACAGGTTCAGAACATAGCAATATCAGGCATTGCATGAATCTACTCAAATCATGTAACAGAAGTCCCTTATTGACCATAAGCCAAAAGGGATCAGAAGATATGATGGCAACCATGTAAACATAGCAAGTTTCGTTAACAGATTCAGACTTAGCAGCAAACTAGACATGGCAAAAACAGAGTTACGTAGGCATGTTTGCAAGCTCGATGCACTCACCACAAGGCATTGCGTGACAAACTAAGCATACACCCAGCAAGAAGACATGTTCAAGAAGCTAAACATGGCAAGAACAATCTCATAGCATGCATGGATCAACTACAACAACCTCGGCAAAATTGATTAACACGTAAACAATCTGCCAGGAATATTTTATATCAAAAGTAGAGAAAGATTGAGTCAAGCTAGGGTACTCCATAAATGCAAACAAAGACATGGATGGATAGAGCACAACCATATGCCCAAATCATCCTTACTGAACATGCTCAAAAGAGGCATGGATCACTCTGTAGCAACATGAATACATGGCATAAAAATAACATTAGGGAAATGACTTAGAAGAATTCTAAGTCCCTGAAATCAGCAACATCACGAGAGCTACTTTGCTTACTTGTGCTAGTCACCACATTGATCACAAAAATACATGGCATACACCCCTGTAAAGATGGCATGTCATAGCCCAAAACACATGTAGGGCTCAAATTCATAGGAGGCACATAATAATCATGGCAAAAATGACAAATGCTCAAGATCTGCTAAGTACCAGGAACTAACATTTTATAGCACTCTTGCAACAGCATTTTAGGCATCAAAATGGACTCAAACAAGCATGGTGCAATGGAACAAAATGAAGAGCACATCCAGACGAACAATTCGATATATGGCACGCCCAAAACGGAGCTACGGATGCAGAGATATGGCATAATGAATGAAGCATAAAAAAACCAGAAAAGGGAACTTAGGGCAAATTCACCTTGCGGAAAAACGGGACGGAGAGAAGCGGGATGAGGAGATACGGGATCGGGGCGGTGTGTTTGGATGGAGGGACCGGTGGATCTCATCCTGATCCACCGGATCTCGCCGGAGACGACGAAGATGGCCGAAGCTTGAGCCGGCGACGAGGAGGAGCGGCGGAGGCGGCGTCCGGCGACGCGGGGCGCGGCACAGCCGGCGCGGGAGGCAGCGGCCGAGGCGGGCGGCGGCGCAGCGAGGCTGGGGCGGTGAGCGGCGCTGGCGAGCGAGGCGGCGGGGCGGTGCGGTCGGCGCACCACGGCAGAGGCGAGCAAGCGGCGGAGCGGCACGCGGTGGCCGGGGCGGCGCTGCGCGCGCAGGGAGCTCGGGCCCGATCTGGCCCGGGGCGGGCTCCCCGTGGGCCTGGCGGGCCATGGCGGAGGGAGGCGGCTGTGGGACACGTGGCACACCCTGATTGGTGCGGAGGCGGCGACGCAGTTTGTCTGGCGGGAACCGGACGTGTCCGGCGGCTGAGATGGGCGATTTGCTAGGGTTAGGGGTGGTTTTTGCCCGAAATTTTGGGGGAGAGGGGTTTTATATAGGTAGTGGGAGCTAGGGGTGTCCAAATGAGGTGCGGTTTTCGGCCACGCAATCGTGATCGAACGACCGAGAGGATGGAGGGGGTTTATATGGGTTTTGGGCCACTTTGGAGGGGTGTTGGGCTGCAACACACACGAGGCCTTTACGGTTACTCGGTTAACCGTTGGAGTGCCAAACGAACTCCAAATGGCACGAAACTTGACAGGCGGTCTACCGGTAGTGTACCAAGGCCGCTTGGCAAACCTCAGTCCACTACAAGAACGTTTAACACCCACACACGAAAAGAGGCAAAAGGGGATGCCGGAGGACATAGGAGTGCCGAAATGCAAAACGCACAACGGGGAAAATGCTCGGATGCATGAGACGAACATGTATGCAAAAGCGATGCACATGATGACATGATATGAGATGCATGACATGGACAACATGCAAAATGAAGACAAAACCCAACCACGAGGGAATAACATAACTTAGTGCCGAAACTGGCAAGAGTTGGAATACAAATATGGCAAGTTACATACGGGGCGTTACACTTAGCATCCCTCATGTGATGCATGTCAATCCAGTGCACATCCACATACATATTCTGCTTGGCCTTGATCACATCCAGGTAAATTAGATTCTGCTGCTTGGTCCAGAACAGTTCATTCCCTCTGAAGTTTGCACGAGGATTCGCATAGGGGTTGATCTTCCTTCGAGAAACAAACTCAGCAAGAGGTATCTCATCCATGCCCTTTGACGGTTCCTTCTACTTGCTAGCAGTGGTCTTGACATTGCGCTTGGGGGCATTGGAGCCCTTTGGAACTTCCTCTTGGTTGTGCAGATGATTGGAGCCCGTGTCACGGCTTGGATTGGAGAGACGAGTAGGGACACCAGAGACACCACCTAAGACACACACAAAACACAAACACACACAAGAAGCGAGAAGGGTCAATGCAAAGACCACAACAAAATAGGTAAAACAAGTAGAAAGTGCATTTGGTAATTGCCATGAAGAAGATTTGACATCAGCGGTAGTACTGCCTGTTCGCCCGATACTAAAATTTTAGTGCCGCTCCTAGTCGCGGTAGTACCGTGCGGTGGCACGGTAGTACCGGGGCTCGGAGCAGCAGTAAAACTTTTAGTATTGTGGCTCGCGTGGTAGTACTACACCTGAGGAGCGGTAGTACCGCACCTGATATGCGGTAGTACCGCACGACATTAGATCCGAACCAACTGAATCTAAAAACAACCGCGACAATGAGGTGGTACTACAGTTGATCAAATCTACCACGGGACAACATATCAAGTACAATTTCTACGCATCACTACTCTCCTACATCCTACTCTTGCAAAGATTTGGCCTAAAATCTCAAGAACAACATGCATCTCCCCAAAAACCTAGAAGCGAAAGGACGAACAAAAGAGAGAGGGACTTGGGGAGAAACCTTGTTCCATGGCAAGAGTAAGTGGTGGGGAATGGTCCCACCAGTCGGAATCCGAGGAGAGTGGCCAGAGACGGAGATCCGGCGAGGGTCTCCGACACCGTTCTTGAGCGAGGGAGAGAGAGAGAGACCATGGGGAGAGAAAAGGACGAATGGGTATGGGGGAGTTGGAACTCCCCCTACCCGCTCTTAACCCCCACGCGCCCCCGGCAGCGCGGTAGTACCGCACGTCACCGCGGTAGTACCGCACCAAGGATGGTAGTACCGCTCTCCCAGGCGGTAGTAAAAAATTACTGCCGTGCTGGGTGCGGAAGTACCGTGCGCTCCTCATGCGGTAGTATCGTGGCAGGCCGCGGTAGTACCGTGTGCTCAAGAATATGCAGGTTTCAAGAAGGGGAAAACGAAGCCTTTGAAAGGCAACCTTCAAGCAAACGGATACACCAAAAGGCTGACACACGAGACAACTCAAACAAGAACGCCACGATGAACGGAAGACAAAAGATGACAAGGACTAAGACACTCAACACAACCTCTCTAAAGAGAGGGCGGTGGCCGGAGCCACCTATATTTGAGTCAATTGGTATGGCACCGCGAAGAATTATCCTTGGGCCCATGACCAAAACTCATCTTTGAAGCACAAGTACCATCAGAAATGGCTAATGTGAAAGAGTTGATTAATTTATGCATAATGGGGGTGGGACAGTTAATTGAGAGAACAACACTCCCCCTATGTCCATGCCTACACCTAAACAAGATAAGAAGTTGAGTATGGTGGGGTGTGCACGGGTTCAAGAAACATTGCTCGAATCAATGATATTTAGCTCATGCCTTAACTCGCGAAATCTTGCTTCATCCAGGGGCTTCGTGAAGATATCTGCAAGGTCATCAAGAGTGTTGACATAGTTAGCTCGATCTCCCCTCGCCTAATATAATCCCGGATGAAGTGATACCAAATCTCAATATGCTTCATCTTGAAGTGTTGCACCGGGTTGAGAGAGATCTTGATGGCACTTTCATTGTCACACCAAAGAGGCACTTTGTCACAAATGACACCGTAATCCTTTAAAGTTTGCCTCATCCATAAAAGTTGTGCAGAACAACTACCGGCAACCACATACTCCGCTTCCGTGGCGAGAGAGACACGCAACCTTGCTTCTTGGAAGACCAACTCACCAAAGAGCAACCAAGAAATTGGCACCCTCCGGAAGTTGACTTCCTATACACTTTGTCTCCCACCCAATCGGAGTCTGAATAGCCCACAAGATTGAAGTTAGATCCTCTTGGATACCATAAGCCAAAGTTTGGGGTATGAGCCAAATATCGAAAGATTCGCTTGACTGCCACATAGTGGCTTTCCTTAGGGGCGGCTTGAAACCATGCACAAATTCCCACACTCAACATGATATCTAGTCTAGATGCACAAAGGTAAAGCAAGGAGCCAATCATGGAGCGATATACCTTTTGATCCACTGCTTTACCATTGGGATCTATGTCAAGTTGGCATTTGACGGGCATAGGAGTGGACGCCAGCTTGACATCACTTAGCTTGAATCTCTTGAGCATGTATTGAGTGTATTTGGCTTGATTGATGAAGGTTCCTTCTCTTCGTTGCTTGACTTTGAACCCGAGAAAGAACTTCAACCCTCCCATCATGGACATTTTGAACTTGGAGGTCATGAGTGCGGCAAATTCCTCATAGAAAGCTTTGTTAGGGGAACCAAAGATAATATCATCAACATATAGTTGGCACACAAACAACTCCCCTTTGACCTTCTTAGTAAAAAGAGTGGGGTCGATTTTCCCAATTTCAAAACCACGATCTTGCAACAACTCGGTAAGGTGGTCATACCATGCACGTGGGGCTTGCTTAAGGCCATAGAGTGCCTTATCGAGTTGGTACACATGATCGGGAAAATAGGGATCCTTGAACCCGGGGGGTTGCTTGACATATACCAACTCATTAATAGGACCATTAGTAAAAGCACTCTTCACATCCATTTGTTGTAACTTAAAGTTATGATGAGAATCATATGCAATCAACATGCGAATGGACTCAAGGCGAGCAACAGGAGCAAAGGTTTCACCGTAGTCGATCCCCTCGACTTGGGAGTAGCCTTGTGCCACCAAACGAGCCTTGTTGCGAATGATAATCCCATGAGCATTGCTTGTTCTTGAATATCCACTTGGTTCCAATGACATTATGGTTCCCGTTGGCCTTGGCACAAATCTCCACCTTGTTGTGCTCGAAGTTGTTGAGTTCTTCATGCATGGCATTGAGCCAATCCGGATCCTCGAGCGCCTCATAGACCTTTTGGGGTTCAACACAAGAGACAAACGCGTGATGTTCACAATAGTTTGCTAATTGTCTACGAGTGCTTACCCCCTTTCTTAAGCTTCCAAGCACATTTTTCGTGAGATGATCTTTGGTGGATAGCTTGGATGCGATCTTGGCGGCACGACGCTCTAATTCCTCCTCTGGAGAGAGTTGAGGAGCGGTCACTTGATCTTGATCATCTTGAGCGTCGACTTGAGCTCATTCTTGATCTTGAGCTTGCTCTTGATCCTGAACTTGCTTGGATGATAGAACTTGACCTTGGGCATCGCTTGGTGATTCACCATCTTGAGGTAGATCTTGCCCTTGGTCTTGTTCATGAGGTTGAGGGCCTTCACTTTGTTCTTCGGAAGCGTGTGGGCCTTGAGTTGGTGATGGCTCCATGTGAGTGGAACATTGTCCTTCTACTTCGGCCACAAGGGGATCCTCAATGGGTAGGATAAAACCAACACCCATTCTTCTTATGTCTTGGGGAGGAATTTCATCACCTACATCACAAGTGCCACTTTGCTCCACTTGGGAGCCGTTATTCTCATCAAACTCCACGTTACATGTCTCCTCAATAAGTCCCATGGACTTATTGAGGACACGGTAAGCATGGGAGTTTGTAGCATAACCAACAAATATGCCCTCATGAGCTCTAGCCTCAAATTTAGACAAATGAACACCTTTCTTGAGAATGAAACACTTACACCCGAACACCCGAAAGTACTTGAGGTTGGGCTTGATACCGGTGAGTATCTCATATGGATTCTTGTTCAAGCCTTTGCGGAGGTAGAGCCGATTGGATGCATGACACGCGGTGTTGATGGCTTCGGCCCAAAAGTTGTATGGAGACTTGAACTCCGCCATCATGGTCCTTGCCGCATCCATCAACGTCCGGTTCTTCCTCTCCGCTACACCATTTTGTTGAGGGGTGTAAGGTGCGGAATATTGATGCTTGATCCCCTCATCACTAAGAAACTCATCCAAGGTGTAGTTCTTGAACTCAGTGCCATTGTCACTTCTTATTGTCAAGATCTTTGCATTGTGTTGACGTTGAGCTTCATTTGCAAAGTCAATGACGGTTTGTTGGGTCTCACTCTTCCTCTTGAAGAAATATACCCAAGTGTATCTTTAATAATCATCCACAATCACCAAGCAATACTTCCTACCCCCAAGACTATCAAAATATGGAGGCCCAAAGAGATCCATGTGAAGGAGCTCCAAAGGCCTCTTCGAGTAAATGATAGTCGTGGGAGGGTGAGCCTTTTCATGTAGCTTTCCTTCGATACAAGCACTGCAAGCACGATCTTTGGCAAAACTAACATTTGTTAGTCCATGGACATGGTCCCCCTTGAGAAGACTTTGCAAAGATCTCATATTGACATGGGCTAAATGGCGATGCCAAAGCCATCCCACGTCAACTTTAGCCATTAGTCATGCCGTGGTCTTAGTGAGTCGCTCTGAAAAGTTAATCACATAGAGACCGTTTTCGACATGTCCAACAAAGGATACTTTAAGAGTCTTGATCCACAAGAGGGCCACAGTATCAACATCAAAGAAGGTGGCAAAACCCATGAGCTCAAGTTGACGAACAAAAAGTAAATTGTATGCAAGGGACTCAACAAGCATGACCTTCTCAATCGTGAGATCATGAGAAATGACAACCTTGTCGAGTCCCAATACCTTCGAAGATGAGGCGTCACCCCACACGATGTTGGTGGGCATGGATGGAATCTTTTGCACGTCCACCACCAAGTCCTTGCTCCGGTCATATGATAGAGCTCCAGTATCGAGCAACCATGATCCCCCACCGGAAGCAAACACCTACAATAGATCAATGCTTGGTTTTAGGTACCCATTTTGTAATGGGTCCTTTCTTGTTAGTAATGAGGGTCTTAGGAACCCAAATAGACCATTCAATGTTCTCATAAGGAGAACCAACAAATTTGGCATAAACATGCCCATCACTAGCACGGCACGACACATAAGAAGGGTTAAAGTCGTTGGCTTTGTTGGGAAGGGAAGCATTGCCCTTCTTGGCATCACTACCCCTCATGGTGTTCTTCTTCTTATCCTTAGAATCACCCTCTCCCTCCTTCACAAAGGTTTGCTTGAGAGGAGGAGGTCGTTTGGCCTTGTCATTCTTCTTCTTGTTCTTGGACTTGGGCACGTACCCAATCCCTTCTTTGGCCACAACTTCCTTTTGGTTGCTCAAAAGGTCGTTGAGGTTCTTCTCGCCTTGTATGCAAGACACAAGACCTTTCTCAAGTTGCTCCTTCAACTTAGCGTTCTCCTCAACAAGATGCACATGCTCACAACATGGGTTAGTAGCATTTGCATTATCAATTAACATCATATGAGGAAAAGTGGCTTTCTCCTTGGTTAGATTTACTTGAAGTTGATCATGAGACTCTTTGAGGCTAGCATGAGCACCCTTCAAGACCTTGTGAGCCTTATCAAGTAAGTCAAACTCCTCTTTGAGTCTAGCAAGATCAACCCCAAGCTTGGCCTTCTCGGAGTCTAGCACACGAGAAACAACAAGAGCATGATCAAAATCTTTCTTTAACTTAGCGTGATCAACATTGTGTGACTCCTCAAGATCCAAATGAAGACCACACTCTTCCTCAAGAGCATTGGAAAGATCCAAAATCTCATTGGCATAATCACAACTATGCCCCTCCATCTTGGATATAGTATCTTTGTGAGCCTCGATCATGTCATTGGCTTCACCAAGTTGTTCCAAGAGAGCAACGAAGTGCTTCTTGGATTTACCCTTGAGTTTACCCATAAAGGACTCAAACTCATTCTCCTCCACATTATATCCCTCCTATTCATCAAAGCAATCCGTCAAAGAAGGATTATTAATGATGGTAGTTTTGATGTTGGGGGTTACCTTGTTGGTGGCTTTAGCCATGAGGCACTTGGCGGTGATGTTCTCATTGGGTGAGTCAAAGAGTGACAACCGTGGAGTTGTCGCAATGGCAACGGAGGCC
This sequence comes from Triticum urartu, assembly GCF_056163025.1. Taxonomy (NCBI): domain Eukaryota; kingdom Viridiplantae; phylum Streptophyta; class Magnoliopsida; order Poales; family Poaceae; genus Triticum; species Triticum urartu. The sequence continues at coordinate 429,007,550 of NC_141874.1, forward strand.
ATGGCAACCGACTCACCATCTTCATGATCATCATCATCCTCATTGTACTCTTCTTGTACCACCAACGCCTTGGGAGGAGTCTTCTTGGTGAAGTTTCTCTTGTTGGGGAAAGACTTGGCTTTGTCCTTTCGGATGAGCTTGCCACCATTGTCTTCCCTCTTCTCATAAGGGCATTCCGCAACAAAATGACTCACATTGCCACAATTATAGCAAGTCCTCGTACATTGCTTGACCTTCGTGCCACTTGAGTTGTTCTTGTTGAAGTTGGGCCTTGAGTTCTTCTTGCTCCAAAATTGCCTTGAAGCAAGAGCCATGTGTTCATGATAGGCATACTTTGTATCTTCGGGGTTGCTCTCCTCTTCTTCCTCTTCGTCCTCTTCTTCCACCCTAACCTTAGCTTTTAATGCAAGGTTGGGCTTCTTTGCTCGTTGAGAACGTAGCACCACATTGTCGGTGGTTTTGTCCAAGATGCTCATAGCCACAAAATCATCCAACACTTCACTTGAGGACAAGGTGTGGAAGTCCGGCCTTTGACGAATGACGGAGGACATGGCCTTGTGGTAAGACATCATTGCCTTGAGGAATTTGCGCTTGATCCAATTGTCATCCGTGTCCTTGCTCCCATGATCTCGGAGTGAGACCGTGAGTTTGGTTACTCTCCGGTAAAGCTCACGAGGTTCTTCATCTTCCTCCATTGCAAACTCATCGGCTTCATCTTGCACCACTTAATAGTTGGAGCGTTGAATGCTTGCGCTTCCCCTGTAGAGGGAAACAACTTGGTGCCATGCATCTTTGGCCATGGTGAAGGGCCGGAGGTGAGGAAGATCTTCGGGTGGAATTGCATCTTGGATGATGAAGATCTCATTGAATTGATTATCCGCGGCTTCTCTAGGAGTGAAGTTGCTTCGGTCATGCGGATAGAAACCTTCTTCAATGATTCTTCAAATATTAGTATTCACATGATTCAAATGACGCTTAAAACGGTAGACCCAAGAATCAAAGTCCTTATTTTTCACAATCTTAGGGAGAGGACCGGCATGATTCAAATGAGTGGAAGGAATCGGTCCACTATAAACAAGTGGAGGTTCCAAATGGGCAAAGATGTCGATGCCATTTTTACCACTAGAAGAAGGAGCCTTTTCACTAGTAGCTTCCCCCTTGTCGGAGTTAGCATCCGTCACCTGTTGGTGGGATCACTCACTTTCAACGGTGCGGTGGATAGTTTAAGCCCGTCTAGGAATTTATTAAACATGCTTTCAACCTCGGTCATCATGGAGGTTTTCAATGTGTCCAAAGCCACATTGAATTCCTCACGAGAGACTGCAGTTCCCCCATCGCCCGTAGACAAGATCGGATTCACACCAGAGTGCTCCTCCACACCGTCTACGGTGTTAACCATACTCTTCGGACAGCAAAGTCCTTAGCAAAGAGACGAGGCTCTGATACCAATTGAAAGGATCGATATAGTTGACTAGAGGGGGGTGAATAGGCAACTAACAATTTTTAGCTTTTCTTTACCAAATTAAACTTTGCATCATAGTAGATTGTCTAGATATGCAACTAGGTGAGCAATGTGATAGCCTGGCTTATTAGGGATGATAGACTACTCATATCAATAAGGAATTCCTTCTTTTCCAGAAGCCCATTCGGACAGAACTCCAAAGTTAAGCGTGCTCAGCTTGGAGTAGTTTCAGGATGGGTGACCGACCGGGAACTTGCTCCCGGGTGTGCACGAGTGAGGAAAAAGTTCGCAGAAAAGACTAGTATTGATCTATGGGGCCAGTCTAGATCCCGCCAGGAGTAACGACCACCGGCGGGTGTGTCCAGGGTGTTACAAGTTGGTATCAGAGCCGACCCTCGCGGTTACACGGATGTTTGCGGATAGGTGCGTGATCATGTTGTTCATGACGTTTGTGACCCGTCGTGGCACACGGCATGACACATGTACCGGACTGGATGCACAGACGTTTGTGCCAAGAGGGAATGTTCCTATGGCCCGACGAGGACGTCGGTTCCTCTGAGTGGGGGTGTATGTGATAGCCTGGCTTATTAGGGATGATAGACTACTCATATCAATAAGGAATTCCTTCTTTTCCGGAAGCCCATTCGGACAGAACTCCAAAGTTAAGTGTGCTCAGCTTGGAGTAATTTCAGGATGGGTGACCGACCGGGAAGTTGCTCCCGGGTGCGCACGAGTGAGGACAAAGTGCGCAGAAAAGACTAGTATTGATCTATGGGGCCAGTCTAGATCCCGCCAGGAGTAACGACCACTGGAGGGTGTGTCGGCGTTACAAGCAACCTATATGATGCAACAACAACAAGCACACAAGCAAGCAAGGGAAATAACACAAATAAGCTTGCACAAGTAAAGGTACGAGATAACCAAGAGTGGAGCCGGTGAAGACAAGGATGTGTTACCGAAGTTCCTTCCTTTTGAGGGGAAGTACGTCCCTGTTGGAGCAGTGTGGAGGCACAATGCTCCCCAAGAAGCCACTAGGGCCATCGTATTCTCCTCACGCCCTCACACAATGCGAGATGTCGTGATTCCACTATTGGTGCCCTTGGAGGCGGCGACCGGACCTTTACAAACAAGGTTGGGGCAATCTCCACAACTTAATCGGAGGCTCCCAACAACACCATGAAGCTTCACCACAATGGAATATGGCTCCGCGGTGACCTCAACCATCTAGTGTGCTCCCACACCCAAGAGTAACAAGATCCGCAAGGGATTGGTGGGGGGAATCGAATCTCTCTTGGTGGAAATGTAGATCGAGGCCTTCTCAACCAATCCCTAGAAAATCAACAAGTTTGATTGGCTAGGGAGAGAGATCGGGCGAAAATGGAGCTTGGAACAACAATGGAGCTTAGGGTTGGAAGAGGTGGACAACTCGGAGAAGAAGACACCCCTTATATAGTGGAGAGACAAATCCAACCGTTATCCACTTAACCAGCCCGTGACCTACGGTACTACCGCACCAAACCCGCGGTACTACCGCAAGGGCTCACGGTACAACCGCAGCGATCCGCGGTACTACCGTGGCCACGACAGGAGCTAGCCCAGGCCGGTAGCAAAGAAGCTGGGGTGGTACTGCCGCTCGCGCGGTACTACCGCACCCCCTTGCGATACTACCACAAGGCAGGATTGGACTAGCCTGGGAAGGGCGTGGACAAATACAAAAACGTCCGTGGCAACTTCTGCTGACTTTCAAACAGTGCAAAAATTTGACACGGTACTACCGCACAAGGCAAGCGGTACTACCGCGCAGGGAGCGGATGTAAAAAATTACATCTGCCCCTACTTCCGCTTATGGTGTTGTGCCGGGCCAGGACTCACGGTACTACGGATCCCAAGGAGCGGTACTACCACAAATGCCTGCGGTACTACCGCAGGGGCCTGCGGTACTACCGCTCCGAAGAGCAGTACTACCGTATGCCCCAGAACAGCAACACTAGGAATTCTTCTTTTTGTTAAAACACGAACAAACGGAGGATGCTCCAAAGTGCTAAGGGAAAGGCGGTGCAAATAGGAGTAAACGTGTATGTGACGATTCCACCCAAACTTTTCCAAAGCAGACCCCCTCTTAATAGTACGGCTTTCCTACGACTCAAATCCACCAAAAAAGGAACATAGAAAAATGTCGTCTTCAATAATCTTCGAGGGGCACCAAACCGTCTTGTGCCTAGTAATGAAATATCTAAAATACTCAAGGCACACGATTAGTCCGCAAAAGCATTGTTATCAATCACCAAAACACCTTAGGGATAAATATGCCCTTACACCACCCAACAGAGGCATCTTGCCTCGCTTAGGAGCTTGTTTCTCCAAATCTTCGGAGGTGGCCCTTTCCTTCCTATGAGGGGAGGAGACAGTGCCCCCCTTCACTTTTGTCTTTGGATGAGGGAACTTTTGTTCCTCCGGACACAATATCTGATGAACCCTTGGGATAGGGGTCATCTTTGGTTCTCCCACTCTCCACCTCGCCCTCCTTCACAGGCATCTGGTGTGGCGCCAAGGCCAGCATCCTTGCTAGAATAGGATTCGCTGGACCTTCGGGAAGAGGGGCCGAACACATAATCGGTTCCTCCTTCTTTATCCAGCCCTGTAAGAAGATAGCTTGCTCAGTACCATACTACGGTATGCGTAATCATAAAATGTTCGGGAGACAAATGCTTACCGGGGTATCCGGACGGTTGCCGTTAAGGCCAGCATCCTCAGTAGTGTCCGACCAGTGTTTTCGCTTCCCGAAAAACAACTTCCACATCCCTTCGTGCGTAGTGCCGAAGAAGTGTTGGAGGGTTCATGATCCTTCTGGATTAAGCTCCCACATATGGCGAGACCTACGCTGGCATGGCAGGATTCGGCGACCTAGCATCACTTGAATCACGTTGACAAGATCGATGTCTCTCTCAAGGAGGGTTCAGACGCGGCTCTGTAGAGTCTGCACTTCATCAACTGATCCCCAGTCCAGCCCCTTGTTAATCCATGATGCAAGCTGTGGCGGAGGGCCGGAATGGAACGCAGGTATATCTGCCCACTTAGTGCTACAGGGTTCCGTGACATAAAACCACTCTCGCTGCCATTGGTAGGAGGTTTCGGTGAAAGAGCCTTTTGGCCAGGAAGTGTTGGTAACCTTGCTCACTACAGCACCACCACACTCCGCCTGTTCCCCGTCAACTACCTTCGGCTTCACACTGAAGGTCTTGAGCCATAAGCCAAAGTGTGGGGGAATTCGGAGGAAGGCCTCACATGTAATGATAAACGACGAGACGTGGAGGATAGAGTCCGGGGCTAGATCATGAAAATCTAGTCCATAATAAAACATTAGCCCCCGGACGAAGGGGTGAAAAGCGAACCCTAGCCCCCGGAGGAAGTGGGAGATGAGTACGACCCTCTCGACGGATCTAGGGGTCGGAATAACCTGTCCTTGAGTAGGAAGCCTGTGGTGGACCTCTGCGTCAAATATCTGGCCGCCCGAACCTTTGCAATATCCTCCTCTATAATGGAGGAAGCCACCCATCGGCCTTGAGAGCTGGGTCTGGACATGATGGGGAGGCTTGAAGCAATGAAGTCGAACCTTGGGTGCTAGAACTCAAGGTTGGGAAGGATGAGGAGAGGTTTGGCGTAAAAAGACGGCCCTTGGTTCCTTTATAAAGGCAGCGGGTATTGAACGCCTCCTCCTAAGCCTAAGAACCTGCCTATTCCTAAGGAATATTTCCCTCGGGACAGTTGCGTTACCCACGCTCATATTGATGAAAATCCCGCAATAAGGGGACACGATCTCTGCTTCGACAAGACGTGCCAATAAAAACCACGCCCCGAAACATGGAACGGCGGGACGGGAAACAGTTCGAAATAATGACCGGGAAAGCGCGACGTCACGTTGCTAAAGTGAAAGGATCGAGAAGAGGTGTCTAGAGGGGGTGATTAGACACTAAGTACCAAAAGTTGCAGTTTTTAACTTCTTTAAGTTGAAGGGAGTTTTGGCATAAGTTTAACAAACACAATACATATCAAGCAAGCATGCAAAGAGTATATGAGCAGCGAAAAGTAAAGCATGCAACTTGCAAGAATGTAAGGGGAAGGGTTTGGAGAATTCAAACGCAATTGGAGACATGGATGTTTTTGTCGTGGTTCCGATAGGTGGTGCTATCGTACATCCACGTTGATGGAGACTTCAACCCACGAAGGGTAACGGTTGCGCGAGTCCACGGAGGGCTCCACCCACGAAGGGTCCACGAAGAAGCAACCTTGTCTATCCCATCATGGCCATCACCCATGAAGGACTTGCCTCACTAGCGGTAGATCTTCACGAAGTAGGCGATCTCCTTGCCCTTACAAACTCCTTGGTTCAACTCCACAATCTTGTCAGAGGCTCCCAAGTGACACCTAGCCAATCTAGGAGACACCATTCTCCAAGAAGTAACAAATGGTGTGTTGATGATGAACTCCTTTCTCTTGTTCTTCAAATGATAGTCTCCCCAACACTCAACTCTCTTCACAGGATATGGATTTGGTGGAAAGAAGATTTGAGTGGAAAGCAACTTGGGGAAGGCTAGAGATCAAGATTCATATGGTGTGAATGGAATATCTTGGCCTCAACACATGAGTAGGTGGTTCTCTCTTAGAAAATGTGTATTGGAAGTGTAGGTATATTCTGATGGCTCTCTCCACGAATGAAGAGTGGGTGGAGGGGTATATATAGCCTCCACACAAAATCTAACTGTTACACACAACTTGCCAATCTCGGTGGGACCGAATTGATAAACTCGGTCGGACCGATTCAGCAAATCTAGTGACCGTTAGGGTTTTCGGTGGGACCGACTGGATCAACTCGGTAGGACCGATGTGCTAGGTTAGGATAAATCCAAAACTCAGTTTGACCGATTACTCAAACTCGGTGGGACCGATTTGGGTAATAAGTGAAACAGAGAGTTGGCCAAGCAAACTCGGTGGGGCCGATTGCATATTTCGGTGGGACCGAAAATATTGCAATAGGTAACAGAGAGTTTGCAAGCCCATCTCAGTGAGACCGAGATCCCATCGGTGAGATCGAACTGATTAGGGTTTCTGGCAGTGGCTATGTCAACTGAACTCGGTGGCTCCGGATAGAAAGAATCGGTGGGGCCGAGTTTGACTTTTGGTTTAGGTCATATGTGGATGTGGGAAGGTAGTTGAGGGTTTTGGAGAATATCACTAAGCACTTTGAGAAAGCAAGCCATTACGCAACACATCATCCCCTCTTGATAGTATTGGCTTTTCCTATAGACTCAATGTGATATTGGATCACTAAAATAGAAAAATGTAGAGTCTTGATCTTGAAGCTTGAGCTAATCCTTTGTCCTTAGCATCTTGAAGGGGTTCCACATCCTTTAGTCCATGCCACTAAATTTGTTGAACTTGTCTGAAACATACTAGGTAAAAGTATTAGTCCAACAAGAGATATGTTGTCATTAATTATCAAAATCACCCAGGGACCACTTGTGCTTTCAATCTCCCCTATTTTGGTAATTGATGGCAACATACATCACAGCTTTAGATAAAGATATAGAGAATAGCAAGTAAAGCTTTGGAAAGACATGTAACAAGCATAGGCTCCCCCTACATGTATGCAATCATGTGAATATGGAATATAGAAGCATGTGAGAGCATAACCATGACAGAGTAGCAATGTGTTACATGTATCTTGGCTATATGCATCAGGGCAAAAGATATGAATATGGGAAATGTACCTTCATGCCCATGAGTCCTTCTTGCAAACAGTATGTACATCAGCAAGAATTTCTCATACACATGACTATGATGCATATACTTACCTTGTGGTCTTGAGTTGTCTAGGATGGGATGAGCCTGCATAAACAAGGTTAGATAACACAGATGCACCTACTAGCTAGAGCAAACAAAAGAAACCACAAGAGTACCAAGACTGGGATGACATGTAGAGTGAGTACAGAGTACCACGATACATATTGACATGTCCCCAAAGAGAAAGATATGCAATGAATTTAATAAATTTCTTTCCCTTGGACGTCTTGCTCCCCCTGAATCTAGTATGGGATACTGGGAGAAGATAGGGAACAGAAAAACAGAGCTCAAAGAAACAAATGAACAGAGCTCAAAGAAACAAATAAGCACATATGAACATGTCTTTCCCCCAAGAAGACATGTGGCATCTCTCTCTTGAACATCAAGCATCTGGGATCCTTGAAGATTACTCTTTCCTGGAGTATTCCCTCCCCCTAGAGATATGATTAAGCTTTGATGTGATCTCTCTCTCCCCCTTTGACATCAATTTCCAAGAAGGGCCTTCTGGGATTTGTTGTGAATGGGTTCGGTCCTTGAATCACAATACAAAGCATTAAGGTAAATGTGATGCTTGCAGAGGACAAGATTCATTGAGTGGAGCTGGATCAAGAAAAAATAGGAATAAATGGCAAAATGTTTTTCCTGTAGTGAAATCGGTGTCACCGAGTTGTATGCTTCGGTTGCTCCAAAAATCTTCGGCTAGACCGGAGACATGAAACCGGTGGAACCGAGTTCATCACAGAGAAAAACACTTGTCACCTCAGCTCACTAGACAAATAAGATCTCACAAAGATTTGCAATGAATTGGATGCATAAAATGCAGAACAAAAAGCAAAGAAAAGAAACTAAGAGATCTAGATGAAGAAAGGGGAAACAAATATGCATGAGACAAATGCAAGAACACAGAAAAGAACACAAGAGAACTTCATCTAGAGTTGGGCGGTGACATAGTCACCTATGTTAGAGTACGTTGACTTAGGAGTCAAGTGAGATCACTTGATCATAGGTCGTACTCATCGTTTAAGCGCAAAATGGGGTTACCATTTTTTGTTTAAGTATCTTGATGTATTCACATCTTGTCGAGTTGCTTTGACTCATGACTTGGAGTAAAGCTACTCTAAGATGGAATAACATACCTTGGGTGGCGGTGTTGATCTTGATCATGTAGTTGAACTTGTGTGGGTTGCTCAAGGTTGATGTAGCCCATCAATAGTTGGGAGCACCCTTTGGATTTTGAGTTCATCTACCTACATGGGTTAGTTTTCGCAAGGAAGAGCACTTGTGTATCCAACATGACAATCATGGGACTCAACATAGAATTTGTCAAAGGATATGTTTGAGAGGTTTCGTGCTTCCTTGTCATCAACCACCATTGTGTAGAGACTTGGTGATGTAGAGATTGCTCAATATGTGAGTGAGTTGCAATCTCATAGAATTAGATTCATCCATGTACCTACAAGGGTTAGATAACATGCAATATGCAAATTTTCAAGACATAAGATAATCATCATAGGAGAAATATCAAGTGATTAGTCATAAGCTCAAGTCTTGGATGTATCCAATGGAGTTCCTACTCCAAGTTTGAAGCATCAATGATGTTCAATTCACCTCTTAACCTGCAAAACACTTTCTCATCAAGTGGTTTAGTGAATATATCCGCTAATTGCTTATCGGTGCGAACATGCTTAAGGTTTATGTCACCCTTAGCAACGTGATCTCGAATGAAATGATGACGAACTTCAATATGCTTAGTTAGAGAGTGTTGCACGGGATTGTGAGCAATCTTGATAGCACTTTCATTGTTACAAAGTAATGGAACATGTTTCACATATATCCCATAATCTTTAAGAGTTTGGGTCATCCAAAGTAATTGAGCACAACATGAACCAGCGGCAATGTATTCCGCTTCGGCGGTGGATAAGGACACCGAGTTTTGTTTCTTGGAAGACCAATACACAAGAGATCTACCAAGGAATTGACAAGTACCCGAAGTGGACTTTCTATCAACCTTGTCACCGGCATAGTCCAAGTCGGAGTAGCCAACAAGATCAAAGGAAGCCCTCTTTGGATACCAAATGCCAAAATTTGATGTATGTATTAAGTATCTCACTATCCTCTTCATGGCCTTAAGATGACATTCCTTAGGAGCAGCTTGATATCGTGCACACATGCACACACTTAGCATGATATCGGGACGTGAAGCACATAGATATAACAATGAACCAATCATAGAGTGGTAAACTTTTTGATCAACCGGTTCACCATCTTTGGTCAAATCAAGATGTCCACTAGTAGGCATGGGTGTAGTCATACCTTTGCATTCTTGCATATTGAACTTCTTGAATAAGTCCTTGGTGTACTTCGTTTGAGAGACAAAGGTGCCTTCCTTAGTTTGCTTGATTTGCAAACCAAGAAAGAATTTGAGTTCACTCATCATAGACATCTCAAACTTCTCCGACATTAGCTTCCCAAACTTTTCACTAAAATCAGGGTTAGTTGATCCAAATATAATATCATCGACATAAATTTGGCATACAAATAATTCTCCATTAACCCTTTTAGTAAAAAGAGTAGAATCTATTTTTCCAATTTCAAAGCCTTTTTCAATAAGGAACTTGGTCAAGCATTTATACCATGCTCTAGGAGCTTGTTTAAGACCATAAAGGGCTTTGTGAAGTTTGTAGACATGATTAGGTTTCTTAGGATTAACAAAGCCGGGAGGTTGCTTAACATAAACTTCCTCCTCATTTCACCATTTAGAAAAGCACTTTTAATGTCCATTTGGTACAAAGTGATATCATGGTGATTAGCATAGGCAAGTAAGATGCGAATGGACTCAGGTCTAGCAACGGGAGCATATGTCTCACCATAGTCCATACCTTCGACTTGTGTGTAGCCTTGGGCGACGAGACGTGCTTTGTTGCGAACCACTTGTCCATCTTCATCTTGCTTGTTGCGAAACACCCATTTGGTACCGACGATGTTGTGGTTGTTGTCGGGCTTCTCGACCAATGTCCACACTTGATTTCTCTCAAAGTTGTGTAGCTCTTCATGCATAGCGTTTATCCAGTCCAGATCCTCCAATGCTTCTTCAACCTTCATAGGTTCAATTCTAGAGATGAATGAGTAATGTTCACAAAAGTTAGCCAAACGAGTTTTAGAGTGAGTGATTCTCCCGGTTTGGATATCATTGTAGATTTGCTCCACGGGATGATCTTTAGCAATTCTTGCTCGAACTCGTGAGAGCTTTTGCTTGGGTCTTGGTTGAACATCTTCTTCATCTTGTTCTTCTTCTTGGCCTTCTTCATTGTTAGCGTTGTCGTTCTCTTGTCGTGGTGGAGAAGGAGGTTGTTGACGTTCGTCTTGGTGCACTTCCTCGTTTTCTTCATCTTGGTGTGTCCCACTCGTGGATGCTTCCATATCAACTCTTGGTTCACCTTGTCGTGAGTTAGAAGCTTCCACTTGGACGGACGAGGTACTCTCCTTTATCTCCGTTGGACGAATCTTGCCAATAGACAAGTCTTGGATTGCTTCCGAGGGTTCTTTGTCTCCTACATCAATTGGCAATTGCTCTACTTGCGAGCCGTTAGATTCATAAAACTTCACATCTACCGTTTCTTCAACCTTTCGGGTGAAATTGTTGTAGACACGGTATGTGTGAGAGTTTGAGCCATAACCAAGTAGGAAACCTTCATGAGACTTAGGAGTAAATTTAGAACGACGATGCTTATCAAGAATATAGCACTTTGAGACGAATACTTGAAAGTATCCAACTTGGGGTTTGTTATCGGTGAGGAGCTTGTATGCCGTCTTGCCGAGTAGCTTGTGAAGATACAAGCGATTTGTTGCATGACAAGCTGTCTCAACCGCTTCCGCCCAAAAGTGTTTTGGCGTCTTGTACTCATCAAGCATCGTTCTTGCCATCTCGATAGTAGTCCGGTTCTTCCTCTCAACGACTCCATTTTGTTGAAGTGTGTACATAGCCGAGAACTCATGTGTAATCCCTTCTTCGTCAAGAAAGGTGTCCACATTTGCGTTCTTGAACTCCGTTCCGTTGTCGCTCCGAACCTTCTTGATCTTCACGTTAAATTGATTTCGGGCCTTCCTAGCAAAGTTTTTGAAGATCTTTTGGACCTGTGATTTGTCATCAAGAAAGAACACCCACGTAAATCTTGAAAAATCATCAACTATGACTAGACCAAATGAGTTACCACCGAGACTCTTGTAGGCATTTGGACCAAAGAGATCCATGTGAAGTAGCTCGAGTGGTCTTCTTGTGGTCATGATGTTCTTAGCGCGATGACTTCCTCCAACTTGTTTCCCTGCTTGACAAGCACTACAAAGTCTATCCTTGTCAAATATGACATCATTAACGCCAAGGATATGATTTCCTTTAATGAGTTTGTCAAGGTTTCGCATGCCCACATGGCCTAGCCTTCTATGCCACAACCAGCCTTTAGAAGATTTAGCAATTAAGCAAGTTCTAGGTTGAGCCTTTTTAGTGAAATCAACAATGTAAAGATCTCCTCTACGTATACCGGTAAAGACCATTTTATGATTATCTCTACGAAACACTTGGTAGTCTACTTTAGTAAATAGGACATTGAAACCGAAATCAGCAAGTCTAGATACTGAAAGTAAGTTGTAGCCAAGAGATTCAACGAGCATGACATTTTGTATGGAGCTATCATGTGAGATGGCCACCTTACCAAGGCCAACCACCTTACCCTTTGAATTATCACCAAAAGTGACATACTTTCGAGGGCCGTTGTTTCCAGCAAGCTCACGGAACATGTCTTTATCTCCGGTCATATGATCAGTACATCCACTATCAAGGACCCATTCCTTTCCTGCAGCCATGTAGCCGCGAAGATTTGCCATAAGACCAAAGTGTCTCATCACAACATCGAGATCATAGTCACTGTAATCCTCATCCTCATCAGAGTATCCATGTTCAACATCATCTTGTGATTGATCAATTCCTAGAGAGGGTAATTCATTAGATAAATGATCATTTCTATAGTTATCTTTATGAATTCTAATAGCTCTGGAAATGATATTGCTAATGATTCCAACATCTCCTTTGGCACTCGTAAGATTAGTAAGCTCAAATAAGCAGTCACCAAATTTGGGATCATTGGAACTCATCTTAATCAAGGCAATAGACTTATGGAGGATTTCATCTAGATCTTTCAAGGAATAATTTGGAAAGAGTTCCTCAAGAAATTTCCATATGGTGTAGGCACACTTAAGAGTAGGCAAACATCCAATCAAGTTCCTAGGCAAGCCTATAGTGATAAGATTTACAAATGGTGTGTTGATGATAAACTCCTTGCTCTTGTGCTTTAAATGATAGTCTCCCCAACACTCAACTCTCTCTCACAGGATATGGATTTGGTGGAAAGAAGATTTGAGTGAAAAGCAACTTGGGGAAGGCTAGAGATCAAGATTCATATGGTGTGAATGGAATATCTTGGCCTCAACACATGAGTAGGTGGTTCTCTCTTAGAAAATGTGTATTGGAAGTGTAGGTATGTTCTGATGGCTCTCTCCACGAATGAAGAGTGGGTGGAGGGGTATATATAGCCTCCACACAAAATCTAACCGTTACACACAACTTGCCAATCTCGGTGGGACCGAATTGATAAACTCGGTCGGACCGATTCAGCAAATCTAGTGAACGTTAGGGTTTTTGGTGGGACCGACTGGATCAACTCGGTGGGACCGATGTGCTAGGGTTAGGATAAATCCAAAACTCGGTTTGACCGATTACTCAAACTCGGTGGGATCGATTTGGGTAATAAGTGAAACAAAGAGTTGGCCAAGAAAACTCGGTGGGGCCAATTGCATATCTTGGTGGGACCGAAAATATTGCAATAGGTAACAGAGAGTTTGCAAGCCCATCTCGGTGAGACCGAGTTCCCATCGGTGAGATCGAACTGATTAGGGTTTCTGGCAGTGGATATGTCAATTGAACTCGGTGGCTCCGGATAGAAAGAATCGGTGGGGCCGAGTTTGACTTTTGGTTTAGGTCATATGTGGATGTGGGAAGGTAGTTGAGGGTTTTGGAGCATATCACTAAGCACTTTGAGCAAGCAAGCCATTACGCAGCACCTCATCCCCTCTTGATAGTATTGGCTTTTCCTATAGACTCAATGTGATCTTGGATCACTAAAATAGAAAATGTAGAGTCTTGATCTTGAAGCTTGAGCTAATCCTTTGTCCTTAGCATCTTGAAGGGTTTCCACATCCTTTAATCCATGCCACTAAATTTGTTGAACTTGTCTGAAACATACTAGGTAAAAGTATTAGTCCAACAAGAGATATGTCATCATTAATTATCAAAATCACCCAGGGAGCACTTGTGCTTTCATAAAGTTGTCGGCAGATTGGATTCGTGAAATACTATACTCTCTATGGCTATGTGTTGCAGATCCGGACACGTTTGTTTCGTCTGAAGACTATTTTGGAGTTCGGAAGGAGGAACCCACCTTGCAATGTCGAAGACAGATCTATGCGCCGGATACCTTGTCATTGAGGCCACGTTCAGGGGCTACCGGGGGACTCCTGGCCTAAGGGGTCCTCGGGCGTCCGGCCTGTTAGCCATGGGCCAGACTAATGGGCTGTGAAGATACGAAGACCGAAGACTGCACCCATGTCCGGATGGGACTCTCCTTGGTGTGGAAGGCAAGCTTGGCAACCGGATATGTATATTCCTTTCTTTGTAACCGACTTTGTGTAACCCTAGATCCTCCCAGTGCTTATATAAACCGGAGGACTTAGTCCGGAGGGGTGATATTCATTACCATAGCCATACAAGCTAGATCTCTAGGGTTTAGCCATTACAATCTCGAGGTAGATCAACTCTTGTAATACTCGTACTCATCAATATCAATCAAGCAGGACGTAGGGTATTACCTCCATAGAGAGGGCCCGAACCTGGGTAAACATTGTGTCCCTTGTCTCCTGTTACCATCGACCTTAGACGCACAGTTCGGGACCCCCTACCCGAGATCCGCCGATTTTGACACCGACAGGCACCCCATGGACACACAAGTTGATCATTGATCTTTTAGCCGTGTGCGGTGCCCCCTCCACCATAATTCACCTCGGTCATATCGTAGCGGTGCTTAGGCAAAGCCCTGTTCCGGTAGCATCATCATCACCGTCATCACACCGTCGTGCTGACGAAACTCTCCCTCGAAGCTCTACTGGATCATGAGTTCGCGGGACGTCACTGAGCCGAACGTGTGCAGATCACGGAGGTGTCGTACCTTCGGTGCTAGATCGGTCGATCGTGAAGACGTAAGACTACATCAACCGTGTTGTCGTAACGCTTCCGCTTACGGCCTACAAGGGTACGTAGATGATACTCTCCCCTCTCATTGCTATGCATCACCATGATCTCGCGTGTGCGTAGGAATTTTTTTGAAATTACCGCGTTCACCAACAATTCAGACATTAGAAAGGTTCCGAGTGATTCGGGTATTTTCCAGAGTACTAAAGAGTTACAGGAATTCGTCGGGAGAAGTAGTGGGCCTTAATGGTCCATACGGGAAATGAGAGAAGGGCCTCAAGGGGTGGTCGCGCGCCCCCCATGGGCAGGTCCGAATTGGACTAGGAGGGGCGGCTCCCCCCTCCTACCTTCTCCCCTCTTTCCCCTTCCTTTCTGCTCCTAGTTGGACTAGGAAAAGGGGGAAACCTACTCCTAGTAGGACTAGGAATCCCCCTCAGGGCGCGCCATAGGAGGCCCGCCCTCCCCCTCCTCCACTCCTTTATATACGGGGGGCACCCCATAGACACACAAGTTGATTTCTTAGCTGTGTGCGGTGCCCCCCTCCACAAATTTCCACCTCGGTCATATTGCCGTAGTGCTTAGGCGAAGCCCTGCGTCGGTAACTTCATCATCACTGTTGTAAGGACATATTTATCCCTAAGTGTTTTGGTGATGATGACAACGCATTTGCGGACTAATCGTGTGCCATGAGTATTCCAGACACTTCTTTGCTAGGCACAAGACGATTGGGTGCCCCTCGAAGACTGACGAAGATGGCGTATTTTCTACGTTTCTTTTTGGTGGATTTGAGTCGTAGGAAAGCCGTACTATTAAGAGGGGGTCCGCGTTGGAAAGGTTTGGGTGGAATCATCACGTACACGTCTCCTTCTTATCCCCTCCTTCTTCCTTGGAGCTTCCTCCGTTTTCTTGCCTCCCTTGTCTGGCTGCCGTTGTTGGTTGCGGTAGTACTGCTCCTGGGTCAACGGTAGTACCGTAGGCATCCGCGGTAGTACCGCGCGGTGGCGCGGTAGTACCGCAGGTGCCCACAGTAGTACCGCTCCCCTGGAGCTGCACTACCGCTGCCCACCAGGCTAGTGCCGCCCCTTTGCGGTAGTAGGAGCGAATGTAATTTTTTACATCCGCACCTACCGCGGTAGTACCGCTTTCACCGTGCGGTAGTACCGCACTATGCGGTCAGGCAGTAGTACCGCCCCTCGGCAGTACTACTGTGTCGGGTTTTTGCTACTTCCGTTTCTTTGCGGAAGTAGGCACGGAAGTTTCCCTTCTCCCCTGGCTGGGACTTTTGCCTCGCGGTAGTACCGCATGGGGGCGCGGTAGTACCGCGCGTGCGGAAGTTCCGCCCCCAGCTTCTGTGCGTCTGTTTATCGGTTCTGTGCTGGGGTTGCGGCAGTACCGTGGGTCGATACGGTAGTACCGCACAGCCGTGCGGTAGTACCGCTTGGCTGCAAGCAGTAGTACCGCGCGGCCTTGCGGTAGTACCGCTGGCCGGGCGCGGTAGTACCGTTGGCCGCGGGCTGGTTGGTGGGTAACGGTTGGATCTTTTCCACACACTATATAAGGGGTCCCCTTCTTCCCCGTTGACTTACCTCTTCCACCATTAAGCTCCATTATTGCTCCAAGCTCCATTTTCGCTCGATCTCACTCCCTAGCCAACCAAACTTGTTGATTTGCTCGGGAGTGGTTGAGAAGGCCCCGATCTACACTTCCACCAAGAGATATTTGATTCCCCCCACTAATCCCTTGCGGATCTTGTTACTCTTGGGTGTTTGAGCATCCTAGACGGTTGAGGTCACCGCGAAGCCATAGTCCATTGTGGTGAAGCTTCATGGTGTCGTTGGGAGCCTCCAATTGAGTTGTGGAGATTGCCCCAACCTCGTTTGTAAAGGTTCGGTCGCTGCCTCCAAGGGCACAAATAGTGGAATCACGGCATCTCGCATTGTGTGAGGGCATGAGGAGATTACGGTGGCCCTAGTGGCTTCTTGGGGAGCATTGTGCCTCCACACCGCTCCAACGGAGACGTACTTCCTCTCAAAGGGAAGGAACTTCGGCAACACATCCTCGTCTCCACCGTCTCCACTCTTGGTTATCTCGTGCCTTTACTTGTGGAAGCTTATTTGGTTCATATATCTTGCTTGCTTGTGTTCCTATCCGTATTGCATCATATAGGTTGCTCACCTAGTTGCATATCTAGACAACCTACTTTGATGCAAAGTTTAAATTGGTAAATAAAAGCTAAAAATTGTTGCTTGCCTATTCACCCCCCCTCTAGTCAACCATATCGATCCTTTCAATTGGTATCAGAGCCTCGTCTCTTTATGAAGGACTTTACCGTCCAAAGAGTATGGTTGATACCGTAGACGGTGTGGAGGAACACTCCGGTGTGAATCCTATCTCGTCTACGGGCTATGGGGGAACCTCGGTCTCTCGTGAGGAGTTCAATGTGGCCTTGGAGACATTGAAAACCTCCATGACGACCGAAGTTGAGAGGATGTTTACTAAATTTCTTGAGGGGCTTAAACTATCCACCGCACCGTTGAAAGTGGGTGATCCCGCCAACAAGGTGACGGATGCTATCCCCGACAAGGGGGAGCTAGTAGTGAAAAGGCTCCTTCTTCTAGTGGTAAGAATGGCACCGGCATCTTTGCCCATGTGGAACCACCACTTGTTTATCGTGGACCGATTCCTTCCACTCATATGAATCATGCCGGTCCTCCTCCTAAGATTGTGAAAAATGAGGACTTTGATTCTTGGGTTTACTGCTTTAAACATCATTTAAATCGTGTGAACACTAACCTTTGGAGAATCATTGAAGAAGGTTTTTATTCGCATGATCCAAGCAACTTCACTCCTCGAGAAGCCGCGGATAATCAATTCAATGAGAATGCTCTCTTCATCATTCAAGATGCAATTCCACCCGAAGACCTACCTCATCTTCGTCCCTTCGCCTTGGCCAAAGATGCATGGCATTGTGTTGTCTCTCTCTACCGGGGAAGCGCAAGCATTGAACGCTCCAATTATGAAGTGGTACAAGATGAGGCCGATGAGTTTGCAATGAAAGAAGATGAAGAACCTCATGAGCTTTATCGGAGAGTGACCAAACTCGCGGTCTCACTACGAGATCACGGGAGCAAGGACACGGATGACAATTGGATCAAGCGCAAATTCCTCAAGGCAATGATGCCCTATCACAAGGCCATGTCCTCCGTCATTCATCAAAGACCGGACCTCCACACTTTGACCTCAAGCGAAGTGTTGGATGAGTTTGTGGCCATGAACATTTTGGACAAGACCGGCGACAATGCGGTGCTCCGTTCTCAACGGGCAAAGAAGCCTAACCTTGCATTGAAGGCCAAGCTCACCGTGGAAGAAGAAGAGGAGGAAGAAGAGGAGAGCAACCCCGAAGATACGAAGTATACATATCATGAACACATGGCACTTGCTTCAAGGCAATTTTGGAGCAAAAAAACTCGAGGCCAAACTTTAGCAAAAGCAACTCGAGTGGCACAAGGGGCAAGCAACGTGTAAGGACTTGCTACAATTGCGGCAACGTGAGTCATTTCGTTGCAGAATGCCCGTATGAGAAGAGGGAAGACAATGGTGGCAAGCTCATCCGAAAGGACAAGGCCAAGTCGTTCCCCAACAAGA
Organism: Triticum urartu; assembly: GCF_056163025.1. Lineage (NCBI taxonomy): Eukaryota > Viridiplantae > Streptophyta > Magnoliopsida > Poales > Poaceae > Triticum > Triticum urartu. Next base: position 429,025,795 of record NC_141874.1, read on the forward strand.
ACAACTTCACCAAGAAGACTCCTCCCAAGGCTTTGGTTGTGCAAGAATAGTACAATGAGGATGATGACGATGATGAAGATGGTGAGTCGGTTGCCATGGCCTCCGTTGCCATTGCAACAACGTCACGAGTGTCTCTCTTCGACTCACCCAACGAGAGCATCACCGCCAAGTGCCTCATGGCTAAAGCCACCAACAAGGTAATCTCCAACATCAAAACTACCATCATTAATCATCCTTCCCCGACAGATAGCATTAATGAACTTGAGGGAGCTAATGTGGAGGCTAATGAGTTTGAGGCCTTTATGGGCAAACTCAAGGGAAAATCCAAGAAGCACTTTGTTACTCTCTTGGAACAACTTGGTGAAGCCAATTACATGATCGAGGCTCACGAAGACAGCATCTCTAAGATGGAAGGGCATAGTTGTGACTATGCCGATGAGATTTCGGATCTTTCCAATGCTCTTGAGGAAGAGCGTGGTCTTCATTTGGCTCTTGAGGAGTCACACAACGTTGATCATGCTAAGTTAAAGAAAGATTATGATCATGTCCTCATTGTTTCTTGTGTGCTAAATTCCGAGAAGGCCAAACTCGGGGTTGATCTTGCTAGACTCAAAGAGGAGTTTGATATACTTGACAAGGCCCACAAGGCCTTGAAGGGTATTCATGCTAGTCTCAAGGAGTCTCATGATCAACTCCAAGTGAAGCTAACTAAGGAGAAAGCAACTTTTCCTCATATGGTTCTAATTGATAATACAAATGCTACTAACCCGTGTTGTGAGCATATACATCTTGTTGAGGAAAATGCTAAGTTGAAGGAGCAACTTGAGAGAGGTCTTGTGACTTGCATACAAGGCAAGAAGAACCTCAACGATCTCTTGATCAACCAAAAGGGAGGTGTGGCCAAGGAAGGGGTTGGGTACGTGCCCGACTCCAAGAACAAGAAGAAGACTGACAAGACCAAACGACTTCCTCCCCTCATGCAAACCTTTGTGAGGGAGGGAGAGAGTGCCCCTGAGGAGAAGAAGAAGAACAATGTCAAGAAGGGCAATGTCACCCCTCTCAACAAAGTCGGCGATTTTAACCCTTCTTATGTGTTATGTCGTGCTAGTGATGGCCATGTTTATGCCAAATTTGTTGGTTCTCTTCATGAGTACATTGAATGGTCTATTTGGGTTCCTAAGACCCTTGTTACTAACATCAAAGGACCCATTACAAAATGGGTACCTAAAACCAAGCATTGATCTCTTGTAGGTGTTTGCTTCCGGTGGTGGATCATGGTTGCTCGATAGAGGAGCTACAAATCATATGACCGGAAGCAAGGACTTGGTGGTGGACGTGCACAAAGTTCCATCTATGCCCACCAATGCCGAGTGGGGTGACGCCTCATCTTCTAAGGTATCGGGACTTGGCAAAGTGGTCATCTCTCATGATCTCACGATCGAGAAGGTCATGCTTGTTGAGTCCCTTGCATACAATTTACTTTCCGTTCGTCAACTTGCTATCATGGGCTTTGCCACTTTCTTTGATATCGATATCATGGCCCTCTTGTGGAGCAAGACTCTTAAAGTAGCTTTTGTTGGGCATGTCGAGAACAGTCTCTATGTGATTAACTTTTCGGAGCGACCCACTAAGACCGCGACGTGCCTAATGGCTAAAGTTGATGTGGGATGGCTTTGGCATCGCCGTTTAGCCCATGTCAATATGAGATCTTTGCAAAGTCTCCTCAAGGGGGACCATGTCCGTGGACTAATGAATGTTAGTTTTGCTAAAGATCGTGCTTGCAGTGCCTGTATCGAAGGAAAGCTACATGAGAAGGCTCAGCCTCCCACGACTATCATTTATTCAAAGAGGCCTTTGGAGCTCCTTCACATGGATCTCTTTGGGACTCCATCCTTCGATAGTCTTGTAGGTAGGAACTATTGCTTGGTGATTGTGGATGACTACTCAAGGTACACGTGGGTGTATTTCTTCAAGAGGAAGAGCGAGACCCAACAAACTGTCATTGACTTTGCAAATGAAGCTCAACGTCAACACAATGCAAAGATCTTGACAATAAGAAGTGACAACGGCACCGAGTTCAAGAACTACACCTTGGATGAGTTTCTTAGTGATGAGGGAATCAAACATCAATATTCCGCACCCTACACCCCTCAACAAAACGGTGTTGCGGAGAGGAAGAACCGGACGTTGATGGATGCGGAAAGGACCATGATGGCGGAGTTCAAGTCTCCGTACAACTTTTGGGCCGAAGCCATCAACACCGCATGTCATGCATCCAATCGGCTCTACCTCCGCAAGGGCTTGAACAAGACTCCATATGAGATACTCACCGGTAACAAGCCCAACCTCAAGTACTTCCGGGTATTCGGGTGTAAGTGTTTCATTCTCAAGAAAGGTGTTCAGTTGTCTAAATTTGAGGCTAGAGCTTATGAGGGCATATTTGTTGGTTATGCTACAAACTCTCATGCTTACCGTGTCCTCAATAAATCCACGGGACTTATTGAGGAGACGTGTGACATGGAGTTTGATGAGAATAACGACTCCCAAGTGGAGCAAAGTAGCACTTGTGATGTAGGTGATGAAATTCCTCCTCAAGCCATAAGAAGAATGGGTGTTGGTTTTATCCTACCCATTGAGGAACCCCTTGTGGCTGAAAGAGAAGGACAATGCTTCACTCAAGTGGAGCCATCACCAACCCAAGGCCCACACGCTTCCGAAGAACAAAGTGAAGGCCCTCAACCTCATGAACAAGACCAAGGGCAAGATCATACTCAAGACGGTGTGGACACACCAAGTGATGCCCAAGGTCAAGTTCTCTCCCCCGAGCAAGTTCAAGATCAAGAACAAGTTCATGACGGCGCACAAGATGATCAAGTAACCGCTCCTCAACTCACCACCGAGGAGGAATTAGAGCGTCATGCCGGCAAGGTTGCTTCCAAGCTCTCCACCAAGGATCATCTCATGACGAATGTGCTTGGAAGCTTAAGAAAGGGGGTAAGAACTCGTAGACAATTAGCAAATTATTGTGAGCATCACGCGTTTGTCTCTTGTGTGGAACCCCACAAGGTCTATGAGGCGCTAGAAGATCCGGATTGGCTCAATGCCATGCATGAAGAACTCAACAACTTCGAGAGCAACAAAGTGTGGAGATTGGTGCCAAGACCAACCGGGAATCACAATGTCATAGGAACCAAGTGGATATTTAAGAACAAGCAATATTCCCATGGGATTATCATTCGCAACAAGGCTCGTCTGGTAGCACAAGGCTACTCCCAAGTCGAGGGTATCGACTACGGTGAAACCTTTGCTCCCGTAGCTCGTCTTGAATCCATTAGCATGTTGATTGCATATGCTTCTCATCACAACTTTAAGTTACAACAAATGGATGTGAAGAGTGCTTTTCTTAATGGTCCTATTAATGAATTGGTTTACGTCAAGCAACCCCCGGGGTTCGAGGATCCCTACTTTCCCGATCATGTGTATCAACTCGATAAGGCACTCTATGGCCTTAAACAAGCCCCACGTGCGTGGTATGACCACCTTACCGAGTTGTTACAAGACCGTGGTTTTGAAGTTGGGCTAATCGACCCCACTCTTTTTACTAAGAAGGTCATAGGGGAGTTGTTTGTGTGCCAATTATATGTTGATGATATTATCTTTGGTTCTCCTAACAAAGCTTTCAATGAGGAATTTGCCGCTCTCATGACCTCAAAGTTCGAGATGTCCTCCATGGGAGAGTTGAAGTTCTTTCTAGGGTTCTAAGTGAAGCAAAGAAGAGAAGGAACCTTCATCAATCAATCCAAATACACTCAAGACATGCTCAAGAGATTCAAGCTAAGTGACGTCAAGCCGGCTTCCACTCCAATGCCCACCAAGTGCCAACTTGACTTAGATCCCAATGGTAAAGTGGTGGATCAAAAGGTATATCGTTCCATGATTGGATCCTTGCTTTACCTTTGTGCATCTAGACCGGACATCATGTTGAGTGTGGGAATTTCTGCACGGTTTCAAGCCGCACCTAAGGAAAGTCACTATGTGGCGGTCAAACAAATCTTTCGATATTTGGCTCATACCCCAAACTTTGGCTTATGGTACCCAAGAGGATCAAACTTCAAGCTTGTAGGGTACTCGGATTCCGATTGGGCGGGAGACAAAGTGGATAGGAAGTCCACTTCCGGAGGGTGCCAATTCCTTGGTTGCTCTTTGGTAAGTTGGTCTTCCAAAAAGCAAAGTTGTGTGTGTCTCTCTCGTCCACCGAAGTGGAGTATGTGGCGGCCGGTAGTTGTTGTGCACAACTCTTATGGATGAGGCAAACTTTAAAGGATTACGGTGTCACTTGTGACAAAGTGCCCCTTTGGTGTGACAATGAAAGTGCCATCAAGATCTCTCTCAACCCGGTGCAACACTTCAAGACGAAGCATATTGAGATCCGATATCACTTCATCCGGGATCACATTAGGCGAGGAGAGATCGAGCTCAACTACGTCAACACTCATGATAACCTTGCAGATATCTTCACGAAGCCCTTGGATGAAGCAAGATTTCGCGAGTTAAGGCATGAGCTAAATATCATCGATTCGAGAAATGTTGCTTGAACCCTTGCACACCCCACCATACTCAACGTGTTGTCCTATTTAGATGTAGGCATGGACATAGGGGGAGTGATGTTCTCTCAATGAACTCTCCCTCCCCCCATTATGCATAAATCTATCAAGTCTTTCACATTAGCCATGTTTGATGGTACTTGTGCTTCAAAGATGAGTTTTGGTCATGGACCCAAGGATAATTCTTCGCGGTGCCATACCAATTGACTCAAACATAGGTGGCTACGGCCACCGCCCTCTCTTTTGGAGAGGTGGTGTCTCGTGGTTGGTTCGTTTGTCGTGTGCCTTTCTGGTTTTGTGTGTTGCCTGGTCTTGTGGTGTCGTGTTGGCTCAGAGTGTTTTGTGCAAAGATCCAGTTTTTTGTGTGCTCGAAACGTGCATCTTCTTGAGCTCACGGTACTACCGTGTTGGCCGCGGTACTACCGCTTTGGGAGGCACGGTACTACCGCGCCACAGCACGGTACTACCGCTCTGGTGCGATACTTCGGAAGTACCGCGCTGGGCGGTACTACCGTGTCTGGGCACGGTACTACCGCGCCGTCGAGGGCGCGTGGGGGTTATGACTCGGGTAGGGGAGTTCCAACTCCCCATACCCATTCATTTGTCCCTCTCTCCACGTCTCTCTCTCTCAAGAACGGCGTCGGAGGCCCTCGCCGGATCTCCGTCTCCGGCCACTCTCCTCGGATTCCGACCGGTGGGATCGTTCCCCACCACTTCCTCTTGCCATGGACCAAGGTTTTTCCCCAAATCCCTCTTTTTCTTGGCTGTTCTCTTGCTTCTAGGTTTTTGGGGAGAAACTTGTCGTTCTTGAGATTTTAGGCCAAATCTGTGCAAGAGTAGGATGTAGGAGAGTCGTGATGCGTAGGAAACATACTTGATATGATGTCTTGTGGTAGCTTTGTCCAACCATAGTACCGCCGTGGTTTCGCGGGCTTTTTCAGATTTGAACCCGTTCAGATCTGACGCGGTGCGGTACTACCGTGCCTAATGTGCGGTACTACCGCTCTTGCGGTACTACCGCCCGTCAGGTGCGGTACTACCGTACAGTGCGGTACTACCGCTCTGCAGACGCGGTACTACCGCGCCGGCCACGTCGCTAAGGTCGTACTGCCGCTCCTACACCTGGTACTACCGTGATCTTGCACGGTACTACCGCGTCTAAGAGCCGTACTACTATCTTAGCTCCGTAGCACTTGGCAGTACTACCGTAGGGATCAAATCTCTCTCTAGGCATTTATCATGTGTGCTTTCTGCTTGTTTCACTTACGTTGTTGTGGTCTTTGCATTAATCTCTCTTGGCTGTTGTGGGTGTTTTTTGCGTTCTGTGTCTCAGGTGGTGGCTCTCGCCGTTCCAACCCCAGTCGTGACACTGGCTCCAAGCGTCTGCGCAACCCCCAAGATGAAGCCCCAGAGGTCTCCAATGCCCCCAAGCGCAATGTCAAGACCACTGCCAGCAAGCAAAAGGAACCTGCTAAGGGCATGGACGAGATTTTAATTACTGAGTATGTCGAGCGCCGGAAGATCAATCCCTATGTGAATCCTCGGGCTATCCTCAGAGGCACCAAGTTGTTCTGGACCAAGAAACAGGCTCTCATCTATCTGGATGTGATCAAGAACAAGCAGAATACCTACGTGGATGTCAAGTGGATAGACATGCATCACCTGCGGAAGGACAAGTTTCGTGACTATTTTGGAGAGGCTCTGGACTTGGTGGAGCAGTTTGCTATTGAGCCGGTGATCTCCTTTCACCTTGACTATGACCCTGAGCTCATCTGTCAGTTCTTTGCCTCAGTGTACTTTCATCCCGGGGAGGAGCGGAGGATGACCTGGATGACCAATGGCCATCAGCTGTCTGCTACATGGAAAGAGTTCATGGATCTGCTGCACATTCTTGATGACGGGCTTCACACCCCCGTTGGCGTTCGCCCCCATGCCAACTCTGAGTCTGCCAACAAGAACCTGCTTCAGCCCTTCCTTGTTGAGAAAGTACTCCCCAATGGCAAGTCATCTTGGGTGTTAAACTCCTTTCTGGATATCATGCATCGCATCTTCCGCAACACTCTGTTCCCACGCATTGGCGACAAGGACAAGGTACATGCATATCTAGTGGACATGTTGCTCTTGTGTGCAGAGGAACGTTCTTCTCAGACTCAGCCACTTGATGTCTCACACATCATGTGGTGTGAGCTTCGGTTTGCGGTGTTCACTCGCAAGGTACCTATCTATGGACCGTACCTGTTTCTGCTGCTCTCCACCACTTGGGAGAAGATGTACCCAGGTGATGAGTTCCTTGCTCCAGACTGGATTTGCCATGAGTCCATCAGCCTCCGCATCAAGCCCAACTGGGCCAACACCACTACCCGTGCTGAGGCCTCTTCTGCTAGGAGGGCTGCTGGTGAGGGGGAGGCTGCTGCTGCTAAGAATGTTGCTGAGGACCGTGCTGCTAGGTCCACCAATTCTTCCTCTGAGCCGTCATGGGCCAAGAAGCTAAAGGACAAGATGAAGACTCTCTTCTGCATGCAGGCGAAGGGACAGTACAGGGCTCACGTGGCTGACAAGGAGAGTCGCCGCCGTGACAAGAAGGTTATGAGGCTCTTTGGAGAGGATGTGTCTGGCGGGTCTGAGGACGTCATCACACCTGAGGCTGCCTGGATGTCAAAGCAGGGATACAAGTGGACCAGTTCAGAGGATGACCTCGAGGAGACTATCCCCGCTGCTGAGTCTGACGAGGAGCACGAGGAGCAGTGGGACGACTTCTCTGCCTGAGCCACCCCGTGTGTGTAGGTGTCCTCTCTGCCTTTTTGGCGTCTCGATGCCAAAGGGGGAGAGAGTGTAGGGATTTGCGTTGTGTCGTGCTTGGAGTGTTTGTCTGCTTTGTCGTTTGGACCTCGTTTGCCTCGTTTGCTTTTGTTTGGTTTGTGCCTTCGAGACCTATCCTACATATGGTGTAAGTCATATGCACTCTATCTATCTTAGTTAACTTATGTTTGTACTATCTTGTCTAGTGATAGATATGCCTTGTCTCTATAATATAGGGGGAGCTCTGTTCCTCGTATTCGCGTGCCATGCAGTTCATAGCACTCATCTAGGTGGCACACATCTAGGGGGGCCCGTCTATATTATAGAGAGGAGGGGTTTGCATTTACTTAATAATATTTTCTTTGTGCAAATCCCGTTTTGTCATCAATCCACCAAAAAGGGGGAGATTGTAAGGACATATTTATCCCTAAGTGTTTTGGTGATTGATGACAACGCATTTGCGGACTAATCGTGTGCCATGAGTATTCCAGACACTTCTTTGCTAGGCACAAGACGATTGGGTGCCCCTCGAAGACTGACGAAGACGGCGTCTTTTCTACGTTTCTTTTTGGTGGATTTGAGTCGTAGCAAAGCCGTACTATTAAGAGGGGGTCCGCGTTGGAAAGGTTTGGGTGGAATCATCACGTACATGTCTCCTTCATATCCCCTCCTTCTTCCTTGGAGCTTCCTCCGTTTTCTTGCCTCCCTTGTCTGGCTACCGTTGTTGGTTGCGGTAGTACTGCTCCTGGGTCAACGGTAGTACCGTAGGCATCCGCGGTAGTACCGCGCGGTGGCGCGGTAGTACCGCACGTGCCCACGGTAGTACCGCTCCCCTGGAGCCGCACTACCGCTGCCCACCAGGCTAGTGCCGCCCCTTTGCGGTAGTAGGAGCGAATGTAATTTTTTACATCCGCACCTACCGCGGTAGTACCGCTTTCACCGTGCGGTAGTACCGCGCTATGCGGTCAGGCAGTAGTACCGCCCTCAGTACTACTGTGTCGGGTTTTTGCTACTTCCGTTTCTTTGCGGAAGTAGGCACGGAAGTTTCCCTTCTCCCCTGTCTGGGACTTTTGCCTCGCGGTAGTACCGCATGGCGGGTGCGGTAGTACTGCGCGTGCGGAAGTTCCGCCCCCAGCTTCTGTGCGTCTGTTTATCGGTTCTGTGCTGGGGTTGCGGCAGTACCGTGGGTTGGTACGGTAGTACCGCACAGCCTTGCGGTAGTACCGCTTGGCTGCAAGCAGTAGTACCGCGCGGCCTTGCGGTAGTACCGCTGGCCGGGCGTGGTAGTACCGCTGGCCGCGGGCTGGTTGGTGGGTAACGGTTGGATCTTTTCCACACACTATATAAGGGGCTCCCTTCTTCCCCGTTGACTTACCTCTTCCACCATTAAGCTCCATTATTGCTCCAAGCTCCATTTTCGCCCGATCTCACTCCCTAGCCAACCAAACTTGTTGATTTGCTCGGGAGTGGTTGAGAAGGCCCCGATCTACACTTCCACCAAGAGATATTTGATTCCCCCCACTAATCCCTTGCGGATCTTGTTACTCTTGGGTGTTTGAGCATCCTAGACGGTTGAGGTCACCGCGAAGCCATAGTCCATTGTGGTGAAGCTTCGTGGTGTCGTTGGGAGCCTCCAATTGAGTTGTGGAGATTGCCCCAACCTCGTTTGTAAAGGTTCGGTCGCTGCCTCCAAGGGCACAAATAGTGGAATCATGGCATCTCGCATTGTGTGAGGGCGTGAGGAGATTACGGTGGCCCTAGTGGCTTCTTGGGGAGCATTGTGCCTCCACACCGCTCCAACGGAGACGTACTTCCTCTCAAAGGGAAGGAACTTCGGCAACACATCCTCGTCTCCACCGTCTCCACTCTTGGTTATCTCGTGCCTTTACTTGTGGAAGCTTATTTGGTTCATATATCTTGCTTGCTTGTGTTCCTATCCGTATTGCATCATATAGGTTGCTCACCTAGTTGCATATCTAGACAACCTACTTCGATGCAAAGTTTAAATTGCTAAAGAAAAGCTAAAAATTATTAGTTGCCTATTCACCCCCCCTCTAGTCAACCATATCGATCCTTTCAACCGTCAACACGCCGTCGTGCTGATGAAACTCTCCCTCGGCCTCAGCTGGATCTAGAGTTCGAGGGACGTCATCGAGCTAAACGTGTGCAGATCGCGGAGGTGATGTGTGTTCGGTATTTGATTGGTTGGATCGCGAAGACGTTCGACTACATCAATCGGGTTTCATAACGCTTCCGCTTTCGGTCTACAAGGGTACGTAGACATACTCTCCCCCTCTCGTTGCTATGCATCTCCTAGATAGATCTTGTGTGATCGTAGGAAAATTTCGAAATACTGCGTTCCCCAACATTTCAGTGGTAGGCTAGCACATGTAGGGGAAGTAGGTGGTACTGTCTACCCAAAGTAAAGAGTTAATGCTTTGGAAAGACTGTGTCTCGATCATCTGTTTCTCAAACATCATGTAGTGTGAGAAATTCAACGTAGGAGATCGAGACTTGTGGGAAAAAGTGCGCAAACTTTTGGAGAGTGTATAAAACTAATCATGTTTAGTCGTGTCCCCGGTTATGGACATCTTGAGTATCTGGTACTTGAATTATTGATTTGATCTCATAACTCTACTTAATTAATTTGTTGGGTTGATAATTATTAATTTGGGATCGAGTTGGAGGAACCTTCTCAATGTTTTCAACAAACTTTGTAGTTAAATAAAATCTATTACTTTGTTGTAGGGAAAAATTAGCTTTCTGCAAAAATAACCATAGAGCCTCCACCAGCCAAATATGCATATAGTTATAGTTGTTACATGTTCTTTGCGCTATAGTGTTATTTTGCCAGCATATTCCATGTGCTGACCTACACAGGCTGCAACGTATTATGTTGAAGAGTTTTCAGACAAAGAGTAAGGTGCGCTAGGTCGTTGTCGTGCACTCACCAATGTCGTTCGAGTTGATGGACTCATTTATCCTTGAAGCTTCCGCTGTTATCTTATTTAGATGGCCTTCAGCCATATTATTGTAATAAGTTCTCTTTTGAGATGTTCGATGTAATAAGTGTGTGATTGAACTCTGTTATAAATCCTCGAGAACTGTGCGTGTCAGCATTATCGATCCAGGGATGACACTTATACACGAAGATTTGACCGTCTGAGGTCAGATCGCTACAGATTGCTTTTTGATCTTCAGAAAGAACCCTGTTCATTGAACCCGATTCAACTAAAGTTAAAGAAACTGACACCCACCAACCACCTGTGTGCGAAACACGTCGGTAGAACCTGTCTCGCGTAAGCATACGCGTAATGTCGGTCTGAGCCGCTTCATCCAACAATACCGCTGAATCAAGAATCAACTAGTGACGGCAAGCAATATGTATATACCCACGCCCACAACTCATTTGTGTTCAGCTCGTGCATATAACATCTACTCATAAACCTAGCTCTGATACCACTGTTGGGGAACGCAGTAATTTCAAAAAAATTCCTACACACACGCAAGATCTATCATGATGATGCATAGCAACAAGAGGGGAAGAGTGTTGTCCACGTACCTTGTAGACCGTAAGCGGAAGCATTTATGACAACGCGGTTGATGTAGTCGAACATCTTCAAGATCCGACCGATCCTAGCACCGAAGGTACGGCACCTCCGCGATCTGCACACGTTCAGCTTGGTGACGTCCCGCGAACTCTAGATCCAGCTGAGTGTCGAGGGAGATTTTCGTTAGCACGATGGCGTGATGAAGGTGATGATGAAGCTACCGGAACAGGGCTTCACCTAAGCACTGCAACGATATGACCGAGGTGGATTATGATGGAGGGGGGCACCGCACACGGCTAAGACAATTTTCAACTTGTGTGTCTATGGGGTGCCCCCTCCCCCGTATATAAAGGAGTGGAGGAAGGGGAGGGTCCATCCCTCTATGGCGCGCCCATGGGAGTCCTACTCCCACCGGGAGTAGGATCCCCCCTTCCCTAGTTGGATTAGGTGTTGGGGACCGTAGCAGAAATTTAAAATTTTCTATGCATCACCAAGATCAATCTATGGAGTCATCTAGCAACAAGGGAAGAGGAGTGCATCTACATACCCTTGTAGATCGCGAGCGGAAGCGTTCAAGAGAACGGGGATGATGGAGTCGTACTCGTCGTGATCCAAATAACCGATGATCCTAGCGCCGAACGGACGGCACCTCCGCGTTCAACACACGTACGGAGCGAGGACGTCTCCAGCGCCTTGATCCAACAAGGAGGAGGGAGAGGTTGAGGAAGAGGGCTCCAACAGCAGCACGACGACGTGGTGGTGGTGGAGCAGCAGTTCTCCGGAAAGGCTTCGCCAAGCTCTTGCGGAGGAGGAGGAGAGGTGTTGGGGAGGGGAGGGGTTGCGCCTTGGATGTGATGTGCAGCCCTCCCCTTGCCCCTCTATTTATAGGGGAAGGAGGAAGGGGGCCGCCCCCTCTAGATGAGATCTAGAGGGGGGCGGCGGCCAAGGGGAGGGGGCTTGCCCCCCATTAGGCCCTCTGAGGGAGGTGGCCCCTCCCGGTGGACCCCCGGAACCCCTCCGGTGGCCCCGGTACAATACCGATATGCCCTCGAACCTTTCCGGTGACCGTATGACAACTTCCTACATATAAATCTTCACCTCCGGGCCATTCCAGAACTCCTCGTGACGTCCGAGATCTCATCCGAGACTCCGAACAACATTCGGTAATCACATACAAGTCTTCCTAATAACCCTAGCGTCATCGAACCTTAAGTGTGTAGACCCTACGGGTTCAGGAACCATGCAGACATGACCGAGACAACTCTCCGGCCAATAACCAACAGCGGGATCTGGATACCCATGTTGGCTCCCACATGTTTCACGATGATCTCATCGGATGAACCACGATGTCGAGGATTCAAGCAATCCCATATACAATTCCCTTTGTCAATCGGTACGTTACTTACCCAAGATTCGATCGTCGGTATCCCAATACCTCGTTCAATCTCGTTACCGGCAAGTCACTTTACTCGTTCCGTAATGCATGATCCCGTGACCAACTACTTAGTCACACTGAGCTCATTATGATGATGCATTACCGAGTGGGCCCAGAGATACCTCTCCGTCATACGGAGTGACAAATCCCAGTCTCGATTCATGCCAACCCAACAGACACTTTCGGAGATACCTGTAGTGTACCTTTATAACCACCCAGTTACGTTGTGACGTTTGGTACACCCAAAGCACTCCTACGGTATCCGGGAGTTGCACAATCCCATGGTCTGAGGAAATGATACTTGACACTTAGAAAAGCTCTAGTAGACGAACTACACGATCTTGTGCTATGCTTAGGATTGGGTCTTGTCCATCACATCATTCTCCTAATGATCTGATCCCCTTATCAATGACATCCAATTTCCATGGTCAGGAAACCGTAACTATCTATTGATCAACGAGCTAGTCAACTAGAGGCTCACTAGGGACATGTTGTGGTCTATGTATTCTCACATGTATTACAATTTCCGGATAACACAATTATAGCATGAACAATAGACAATTATCATGAACAAGGAAATATAATAATAACCATTTTATTATTGCCTCTAGGGCATATTTCCAACAGTCTCCCACTTGCACTAGAGTCAATAATCTAGTTACATTGTGATGAATCGAACACCCATAGAGTTCTGGTGTTGATCATGTTTTGCTCGAGGAAGAGGTTTAGTCAACAGATCTGCGACATTTAGGTCCGTATGCACTTTACAAATATCTATGTCTCCATTTTGAACATTTTCACGAATGGAGTTGAAGCGACGCTTGATATGCCTGGTCTTCTTGTGAAACCTGGGCTCCTTGGCAAGGGCAATAGCTCCAGTGTTGTCACAGAAGAGAGTCATCTGGCCCGACACATTGGGAATAACTCCTAGGTCGGTAATGAACTCCTTCACCCAGATTGCTTCTTGTGCTGCCTCTGAGGCTGCCATGTACTCCGCTTCACATGTAGATCCCGCCATGATGCTTTGCTTGCAACTGCACCAGCTGACTACCCCACCATTCAAAATATACACGTATCCGGTTTGTGACTTGGAGTCATCCAGATCTGTGTCGAAGCTAGCATCGACATAACCCTTTACGACGAGCTCTTCGTCACCTCCATAAACAAGAAACATATCCTTAGTCCTTTTCAGGTACTTCAGGATATTCTTGACCGTTGTCCAGTGTTCCATGCCGGGATTACTTTGGTACCTTCTGTAACGCCCCGGATATAACCTTCCCAATTTGTACTCCAACTCTTGCCGTTTCCGGCGTTAAGTTATATTTATTTCTCGGGTTTGGGTCTTTGTCTCCGTGTGTTGTTTTCGTTTTCATGCATCTCATATCATGTCATCATGTGCATTGCATTCGCATACGTGTTCATCTCATGCATTCGAGCATTTTCCCCGTTGTCCATTTTGCATTCCGGCGCTTCGTTCTCCTCCAGTGGTCATTTCTAGCTTTCTTTCGTGTGTGGGGATTAAAAATTTCCGGATTGGACCGAGACTTGCCAAGCGGCCTTGGTTTACTACCGGTAGACCGCCTGTCAACTTTCGTACCATTTGGACTTCGTTTGATACTCCAACGGTTAACGGAGGGACCGAAAAGGCCTCGTGTGTGTTGCAGCCCAACACCCCTCCAATTTGGCCCAAAACCCACCAAACTCTGCTCCATGTCCTAGAGCGTTCGATCACGATCGCGTGGCCGAAAACCGCACCTCATTTGGACTCTCCTAGCTCCCCCTATGCCTATATATACACCCCCCATTCCAAATTCGCGGATCCTCTCCCTCCTAACCCTAAAAATTCCAGATCCGCCGCCGCCGGACACATCCGCCACCGACGGACATGTCCGACGCCGCCACCGCGCCACATGTCACCCTCTGATAGGGCGAGCCGCCGCGCCCACTTCGCCGCACGGCCGGCCCGCCGAAGCCCGCAGCGGGCCCTCCAGGCCCGCATCGCCCCGCCGCCCTCCTCCACGCGCCGCGCGCCGCCGCCACCACCGCGCCGCCGCGCGCGCCCTTGCTGGCCGGCCCCCGAAGCGCCCCGCCGGACCACCGCCGCCTCCGCTCGCAGGCCGCCGCGCCGCCCCGTCCGCCGCTCCGCCGCCACCGCGCGCCCGGCCGCCGCCGCCAGCCTCCTCCCGCCTCGCCGACGCCGGCGACCTCGGATCCGGCGAGCGCCCGCCGGCCACCGCAGTCAACGCCTCGGTTCGCGTGCCCGCCGACGAAACCCTAGATCTGGTTGTTTTTTTTCTCTAAGTCCTCAGAATTTTTACTCCAAGTGCCCATGTTCGCGGCCCCGTAACTTTGCATCCGTAGCTCCGATTCACGCATATAGCATATCAAAATGTTCATCTCAGAGAGTAAATCATTTCTTTCCATTGCATCATTTTCATTTGAGTGCATCTTGATGCCTGAAATGCTGTTAGAAGAGGGCTACTTGAGTTAATTGTCAGATCTGTTACTCCGTTTAGCACTTTTGTCATTTTTGCCATGATTAATGTGTGCATGCTATGGCCGTGAGTTCTTCATATGTTTTGTTAAGGTTTTTTTATTCTTTCCAGAGGTGCAACCCATGCATTTTTGTGATGTGTGTGGTGACTTGTGCAAGCTTGCAAAGTGAGGCACCCGGTAAATCTGTTTTTAGGGACTTAGTAGTTTTCACCAAGTCTGGTATTATTTAGTTCATGATGCCATATGTTCATGCTATTTCCTAGTGATCCGTGCCTCTTTTGAGGATGATCAGTAAAGGAGTTTTGTTAATCTTGTTATGCTCTATCCATCCATGTCTTTGTTTGCAATTATGGAGCACCCTAGATTGAGTCAATCAAGCTCTACTTTTGCTTCATTGTGAATCTGGGCAGATCGTCAACTTGTTTGCGATTTTGCCGATGTTATTGCAGTTGATCCGTGCATGCTATGCTATTGTTGTTTCCATGTCTAGCTTGTATTTTGTTCCTTCTTAAAGGATGTATTCTTTTCTTGCCATGACTTGCACCGTGGTGAGTGCATCGAGCTCGTAAACATGCCTTCGTGAGTTATATTTCAGCATGTCCCAGTTTTCACTAAGTCTGAAAACTGATTGTGTTTTAGCTATGTTCGTGTGCTTGTTAGTATGTTTTGTGATCCCTTTTGGCCCAAGGTCACTAAGGGATTTTTGAGTAGCTCCATTCCATGTCTTTCTTTGTCATGTTCAGGTCCTGTAGCATGTTGTTTTGTTGCTCTGAAGAGGGCTATATGATCTGAAATTTCAAACAAGTGTTAATTTCACTAAGTCTGAAATCTGTTTTGCATTTGCGTTTTTGCCATGCTTGTTTGAACCTCCTAATGGATGAATTGGCCGTAGCTCAGTGCTAGAATTTTGTTAAGCATCTTGTGTGCATCCCTGCCATGTATTTTGATGCCATGTTTAAGTGCTGTAGCATGTTCATCTCGTTGCATTTAGATGCCTACTTGCTGTAAATCACAGACCGGTGTCATTTTTGAATCGCTTGCTATTTCCAAACCGTAACCCCGATTCTGGCGTTCTTTATATCGTTTTCAAGCGATTTCATCTCATCTTTCCAGTGGCACACTTGGTTTTCCAAGTTGAGGCCAGGTTCATGCATTTCCTTTCATATCTTGCATTTGGCATCCCGCATCGCATCCCGCATAGCATATCATCTTTGCATCGTGTTGATTGAGTTTGCACGTGGTTGATTGTATCCTTGTTGCTTGTTTTTCTTGTTTGGGTAGAGCCGGGAGACGAGTTCGCCAACGAGGAGCCTGTTGAGTTTGCTTTTGAGGATCCAGTCAACTCTGACAACTGTGCAGGCAAGATGATCATACCCTCGAAATCACTACTATCTTTGCTATGCTAGTTTGCTCGCTCTTTGCTATGCCAATCCTACGATGCCTACCTTTTGCTTGTCAGCCTCCCAATTGCCATGTCAAACCTCTAACCCACCATTTTCCTAGCAAACCGTTGATTGGCTATGTTACCGCTTTGCTCAGCCCCTCTTATAGCGTTGCTAGTTGCAGGTGAAGATTGGAGGCCGTTCCTTGTTGGAACATCTTTGATTTACTTGTTGGGATATCATCATATTGCCATGTTATCTTAATGCACCTATATACTTGGTAAAGGGTGGAAGGCTCGGTCTCTCGCCTAGTGTTTTGTTCCACTCTTGCCGCCCTAGTTTCCGTCATATCGGTGTTATGTTCCCGGATTTTTTGCGTTCCTTACGCGGTTGGGTTATAATGGGAACCCCTTGATAGTTCGCCTTGATTAAAGCTTTTCCTGCAATGCCCAACATTGGTCTTACCATTTGCCACCTAGCCTTTTTCTTTCCCTTGGGTTCTGCAGACTCAAGGGTCATCTTATTTTTACCCCCCCCCCTTGGGCCAGTGCTCCTCTGAGTGTTGGTCCAAAGTAGAGCACCTTGCAGCGCCACCTCGGGGAAATTCGAGGGCTGGTTTTAGTTGTACGGATTGCTTATCTGAGTGTGCCTAAGAAAGAGATATGTGCAGCTCCTATCGGGATTTGTCGGCACATTCGGGCGGTGTTGCTGGTCTTGTTTTAACCTGTCGAAGTGTCTTGAGTTACCGAGATACCGAGTCTGATCAGAACGTCTTGGGAGGAGGTCTATTCCTTCGTTGACCGTGAGAGCTTGTCATGGGCTAAGTTGGGACTCCCCTGCAGGGATTGAACTTTCGAAAGCCGTGCCCGCGGTTATGGGCAGATGGGAATTTGTTAATGTCCGGTTGTAGATAACTTGAACCTTAATATAATTAAAATGAATCAACTGGGTGTGTTACCGCGATGGCCTCTTCTCGGCGGAGTCCGGGAAGTGGACACGGTGTTGGAGTAATGTTTGCGCAGGTTGTTCTCTAGTTTCTCGCTCGTGCTTTGCCTCCTCTTCTCGCTCTCCTTTGCGAATAAGTTAGCCACCATACTTGCTAGTCGCTTGCCGCAGCTCCACTCATATTTTACCTTGCCTTACCTATAAGCTTGAATAGTCTTGATCGCGAGGGTGCGAGATTGCTGAGTCCCCGTGGCTCACAGATTACTATTACACCAGATGCAGGGCCCGATGATTCCGCTCCAGGAGACGTGTATGAGCTCAAGTGGGAGTTCGACGAAGACTCTCAATGATACTATGTTTCCTTTCCCGATGATCAGTAGTGGTGCCCAGTTGGGGGTGATTGGGACCGTGTCGCATGTTGGGTTCTCTTTTATTTTGGCGCCGTAGTCGCGCCATGAGTGTTTGGATGATGTAATGTTATTTATGTTCTTGATTGACGTGGCGAGTGTAAGCCAACTATGTTCTCCCCTTTATTATTCATATTACATGGGATGTTGTGAAGATTGCCTAACTTGCGACATATGCCTTCAATGTGATTATGTCTCTAAGTCGTGCCTCGACACGTGGGAGCTATAGTCACATCGAGGGTGTTACAAGTTGGTAATCAGAGCCTTCCCCGACCTTAGGAGCCCCATTGCTTGATCGTTTTTAGCGGCCGAGTTGTGTCTAGAAAAATGTTTTGAGTCATTTAGGAATTATATATCGGAGAGATTAGGAATTCTTTTACTTCCCAGTCTCCTCTTCGCTCTGGTAAGGCATCCTAACGTAGAGTTTTGACTCTTCTCTTCTCAAATTTCACTAAAAAAAAAATTTAGGATCACGTGGGTATCTTGGAATCGTTCTGATGGTTTTATGATGAGAACATTGTCTTGGTGCCTCCTGTCAGGGGTTTAGTGGAAGTGTCCCGGGGAATTGAGCTCTGAGGTGTTGTCATCATAATTTTATCGTTGCAGTTCTGGAATACCTGAGTCTAGTACGCCGACATCGAAAATCTCTTTTATGCAGTTCGTTGGTGAGATAACCTCGACGCCACCCAGTACTGGGGCGGGAGTTCGGGAGTATTGCCATAACTTGTATAACGGATGCTTTTCGAAGGTTGAGGTAGATGGTTTCCGAAGTTTTCTTGGTTATGTGTTGAAGGATGGATACAGCTGGATGTAGGAATTGCTAGTTTGGGTGAGATATTATGCTTCCCCTGTATCCCCAACACCTGATTGCATAACCGGAAAGGTTCGGGAGTTTCATAGGTGGGAATTCTAGTAGCTCTAGTTCTTCTTCCACCGATATTGGTTTGAGATTGGGATTTCTTACCGATTATTCGTTCTTGATCCGTACCTTGTTGATTTATTTCTCTACCTTAATTCTACGTGGCTTCTCAATTTATGGATATGTGACCATTTCAAGAGGAATGCATTCGTTCATTTTGTTCGGATGTGAAGACTATATGTTGCAATTTTCATTCCGTTGGATTCAGCTTCAATATTTATCTGTCAATGTGCTAATGGTGGTCAACCTCTTCAGGATGGCTCCTCCAATGCGCACGACTCCGAATCCTGATCCGCCACCACCTCCACCTCCTCCAGAGGCATGGCAAGCTGTGATGGCCGCAACCAATGCAAACACACAGCTGATCATGCAAATTCTTCAAGGGCGCAATCAAGGCGGTCAAGGGAATCAAGGCAGCAATCAGAGTCACTTTGCTACACTCAACCAGTTCCTTGCTAACGGGCCAAAGACTTTCAGCAATTGTGTTGAGGCAACCGATGCTGACGATTGGCTTGTGGATCTGTGTAAGCATTTCGAGTGCAGTAACGTCAGGCCTGAGGGCTTTGTCAAGTTCGCTTCCTTCCAACTCAAAGATCAAGCTGCAGAATGGTTCCAGCAGTACAAGGACTCCAGAGGTGGACGTGTTATCACTTGGGATGATTTCCGTCGAGATTTCTGAGCTCATCATATTCCGCAGAGTGTGGTTGAAAGCAAGCGTGAGGAATTCCGCAATCTGAAACAAGGCTCTTTGTCTGTCTATGACTACAACAAGTTGTTCCAGAAGCTCGCCCACTTTGCCAAGCAGGACGTCCCTGATGAGAAGAGCATGATATATCAGTTCAGGGGTGGTCTCAGAGAAGATATTCAGCTCGCTCTTGTTCTCTTTGAGCCCTTGAGGTACGATGAGTTCTACAACATGGCACTGAAGCAAGAGGCTGCTCAGTTGAGGTGTGATGCTTCCAGGAAGCGAGTCAGAGATGTTACTCCTTCTTCCTCTACTCAAGTGGCCAAGCAGCAGAAGTTTTGGCTTCCTCCTCCTCCGTTCCGTCAGCCGTATCAGCAGAAGA
Organism: Triticum urartu; assembly: GCF_056163025.1. Lineage (NCBI taxonomy): Eukaryota > Viridiplantae > Streptophyta > Magnoliopsida > Poales > Poaceae > Triticum > Triticum urartu. Next base: position 429,045,400 of record NC_141874.1, read on the forward strand.
GCAAAGGTGGCAGTGGTTCTTCCCACCCACCCAACCCTGGCTTTCAGAACAAGACTTCGTCTCAACCTCCAAGATCGAGTGCTCCGTATCACCGTCCGCTTTCAGAGGTCACGTGCAACAAGTGCCAACAGAAGGGTCACTATGCTAACAAGTGTCTCAACCAGAGGCGTCTTCCTCCTCCTCCTCCTGTCAGATCGGCAAGTACAGCTGTGGTCAGGCATAACCCTAAGCATGCCAAGGTCAATATGATGAATGTAGCTCAGGCAGAGGACTCGTCAGATGTGATCATGGGTAACCTTCCTGTTAATGATATTCCTGCAAAAGTTCTTTTTGACACTGGTGCATCGCATTGTTTCATCTCGAGACCTTTTGCATCTAAGCATGATTTTGTTACTCAAGTGTTGCCGAAGCCGTTGGCTATCGTCTCTCCGGCCCGTCAAATGACATCTCAAGTATGCGTTCCGGATGTTACTATCACTTTGGATGACTATAAGTTCTTGTCCTCTCCAAATGTTCTTGGTGACTCGCATATTGATCTTATTCTCGGAATGGATTGGCTTTCTAAGCACAAGGCACATCTTGATTGTGCAGCCAGGCAGATTCAATTGACTCATTAGTCTGAGGATGTAATTGTCTTTGCCGCTCGGGATAATACCATCCGTCTGTTTTCTCTCAATGAGAAGGGTGAACTCGATGCCATCTCTCAAATTCCAGTAGTTTGCGAATATCAAGACGTCTTTCCAGAAGAGCTCCCAGGAATGCCTCCGCACCGGCCAGTTGAATTCGTTATTGATCTTGAGCCTGGCACAGAACCTGTGTGCAAACATCCTTACAAGCTCGGACCTGAAGAGTTGAAGGAGCTGAAGAAGCAACTCGATGAGCAAGAGAAAATGGATCTCATCCGGCCTAGTTCTTCTCCGTGGGGTTGTGGTGTTCTTTTTGTGAAGAAGGATGGAACGGACCGACTTTGTGTTGATTACCGTCCAGTGAACAAGAAGACCATCAAGAACAAATACCCACTTCCCAACATCAATGAGCTGTTCGAACAACTCAAAGGTGCCCAAGTATTCTCCAAGCTTGATCTCCGTATGGGCTATCACCATATTCGCATTCGTGAAGAAGATATTCCCAAGACAGCATTCAGAACAAGCTTTGGTTCATATGAATACACTTTCATGTCTTTTGGCCTCGCCAACGCTCCTCCGACGTTCTCTCGCATGATGAACTTCATCTTCAACGCCTACACCAATGACTTCGTTTTGGTCTATCTCGACGACATTCTGGTTTTCTCCAAGAACAAGGAAGATCATGCCAAGCATTTGCGTTTGGTTCTTGATAAGCTCAGAGAACATCAGTTCTACGCCAAGTTCTCCAAGTGTGAATTTTGGCTCGATGAGGTTCTTTATCTTTGTCATATCATCTCTGCCAAGGGCATTGCCGTGAATCCTGAGAAGGTGTCTGCAATTGTGAATTGGGAACCTCCTCAGAACGTGAAGCAACTCCGCAGTTTTCTCGGTCTCGCAAGGTATTGCCGAAGATTCGTTGAAAACTTTTCCAAGATCGCGAAGCCTCTCTCTAATCTTCTTCAGAAGCACGTCAAGTACGTTTGGTCTCCAGAGTGTGATATTGCTTTCAACACTTTGAAAGAGAAGTTGATCACTGCTCCAGTTCTGACTCCACCTGATGAATCCAAGCCGTACGAGGTCTTTTGTGATGCCTCTCTCCAAGGTCTTGGCGCAGTATTGATGCAAGAGAAGAAAGTTGTTGCTTATACATCTCGCCAGTTGAAGCCTAATGAGAAAAACTACCCCACTCATGATCTCGAGTTGGCGGCAGTTGTGCATGCTCTTTTGACTTGGAGACATCTTCTATTGGGAAGAAAAGTGGACATTTTCACTGATCACAAGAGTCTCAAGTACATCTTCACTCAGCCTAATCTCAACCTCAGGCAAACTCGATGGGTCGAAATGATTCAAGAGTATAATCCGAGTATCGAGTATACTCCAGGCAAGGCCAATGTGGTTGCTGACGCTTTGAGCAGAAAGGCTTACTGCAACAGTCTAATTCTTAAGCCTTATCAACTCGAGCTTTGTGAAGCTTTCCGCAAACTTAATCTGCAAGTTGTTCCTCAAGGTTTCCTCGCCAACCTTCAAGTCTCTCCTACCTTAGAAGACCAGATTCGCCAAGCCCAGCTTCTTGATGATATGGTGAAAAAGGTGAAGATTGGGATTGCCAAGAGTCAGTCCAAGTACAAGTGCTACCGCCTTGATGACAAGGACACTCTCTTCTTCGAGGATCGTATCGTTGTACCCAAAGGTGACCTCCGTAAAGTGATCATGAACGAGGCTCACAATTCTCTCCTCTCCATCCACCCTGGGAGCATGAAGATGTATCAGGACCTTAAGCAAGCTTATTGGTGGACTCGAATGAAGCGCGAGATCGCTCAATTCATGAATGAATGTGATGTCTGCAGAAGAGTGAAGGCAGAACACCAAAGGACAGCTGGTCTCCTCCAACCTCTTGCCATTCCAGAATGGAAGTTTGACCACATTGAGATGGACTTCGTGACTGGGTTTCCAAAGTCCAAGCATGGCAATGATGCTATATTCGTTGTCATCGACAAACTCACCAAAGTGGCTCACTTTCTGCCTATCAAAGAGTCGATCACTGCAGCTCAATTGGCGGAACTCTATACCTCTCGCATTGTCTCTCTGCACGGTATTCCTCAAGTGATCTCTTCAGACCGTGGCAGCATCTTTACCTCGAAGTTTTGGGATTCTTTTCAGAAGGCCATGGGCACTAACATCCGCTTCAGCACAGCTTTCCATCCTCAAACAAGCGGTCAAGTCGAGCGTGTCAACCAGATTCTTGAATATATGCTCAGGGCTTGTGTGATCTCCTTCGGCATGAAGTGGGAGGATTGCCTTCCTTATGCTGAATTCTCCTACAACAACAGTTTTCAAGCAAGTTCGGGCAAGGCCCCATTTGAAATTCTGTATGGCAGGAAGTGTCGTACCCCTCTCAACTGGTCTGAAACCGGTGAACGTCAGCTTTTGGGTAATGACTTAATCACAGAAGCAGAAGAAATGTGCAAAGTCATTCGTGATAACCTCAAAGCGGCCCAATCCCGCCAGAAGAGCTAGTATGATAGTAAGCACCGTGATTTGGCTTTCGAGATCGGAGATCATGTTTACCTCCGCGTCTCTCCTATGAAGGGTACTCGTCGCTTTGGTATCAAAGGGAAGCCTGCCCCTAGATACGTGGGACCTTTCAAGATTGTCAGCAAGAGAGGCAACCTCGCCTATCAACTCGAGCTTCCTTCAAACTTTGCAAATGTTCATGATGTGTTCCATGTCTCTCAGCTTCGAAAGTGCTTCAAGACTCCTAACCGCACCGTCAACTTCGAGGACATTGAGCTCCAAGAAGATCTCTCTTATCGTGAGCACCCAGTTGCTATTCTTGAAGAGACTGAACGCAAGACTCGCAACAAGTCAATCAAATTTCTCAAAGTCAAGTGGTCACACCATTCCAACCGTGAAGCTACCTGGGAACGCGAGAATCACCTCCGTTCTGAGTACCCGGCGTTCTTTCAGTCCTAGATCTCGGACGAGATCCTTTCGTAGTGGTGGAGTGTTGTAACGCCCCGGATATAACTTTCCCAATTTGTACTCCAACTCTTGCCGTTTTCGGCGTTAAGTTATATTTATTTCTCGGCTTCGGGTTTTTGTCTCCGTGTGTTGTTTTCGTTTTCATGCATCTCATATCATGTCATCATGTGCATTGCATTCGCATACGTGTTCGTCTCATGCATTCAAGCATTTTCCCCGTTGTCCGTTTTGCATTTCGGCGCTTCGTTCTCCTCCGGTGGTCATTTCTAGCTTTCTTTCGTGTGTGTGGGGATTAAACATTTCCGGATTGGACCGAGACTTGCCAAGCGGCCTTGGTTTACTACTGGTAGACCGCCTGTCAACTTTCGTACCATTTGGACTTCGTTTGATACTCCAACGGTTAACCGAGGGACCGAAAAGGCCTCGTGTGTGTTGCAGCCCAACGCCTCTCCAATTTGGCCCAAAACCCACCAAACTCTGTTCCATGTCCTAGAGCGTTCGATCACGATCGCGTGGCCGAAAACCGCACCTCATTTGGACTCTCCTAGCTCCCCCTATGCCTATATATACACCCCCCATTCCAAATTCGCAGATCCTCTCCCCCCTAACCCTAAAAATTCCAGATCCGCCGCCGCCGGACACATCCGCCACCGACGGACATGTTCGTCGCCGCCACCACGCCACGTGTCGCCCTCTGACAGGGCGAGCCGCCGCGCCCACTTCGCCGCACGGCCGGCCCGCCGAAGCCCGCCGCGGGCCCTCCAGGCCCGCATCGCCCCGCCGCCTCCTACCGAAGCCGCCGCCCTCCTCCACGCGCCGCGCGCCGCCGCGCGCGCCCTTGCCGGCTGGCGCCCGACGCGCCCCGCCGGACCACCGCCGCCTCTGCCCGCAGGCCGCCGCGCCGCCTCGTCCGCCGCTCCGCCGCCACCGCGCGCCCGGCGGCCGCCGCCGGCCTCCTCCCGCCTCGCCGACGCTGGCGACCTCGGATCCGGCGAGCGCCCGCCGGCCACCGCAGTCAACGCCTCGGTTCGCGTGCCCGCCGACGAAACCCTAGATCTGGTTGTTTTTTTCTCTAAGTCCTCAGAATTTTTACTCCAAGTGCCCATGTTCGCGGCCCCGTAACTTTGCATCCGTAGCTCCGATTCACGCATATAGCATATCAAAATGTTCATCTCAGAGAGTACATCATTTATTTCCATTGCATCATTTTCATTTGAGTGCATCTTGATGCCTGAAATGCTGTTAGAAGAGGGCTACTTGAGTTAATTGTCAGATCTGTTACTCCGTTTAGCACTTTTGTCATTTTTGCCATGATTAATGTGTGCATGCTATGGCCGTGAGTTCTTCATATGTTTTGTTAAGGTTTTTGTCTTCTTTCCAGAGGTGCAACCCATGCATTTTTTTTGATGTGTGTGGTGACTTGTGCAAGCTTGCAAAGTGAGGCACCCGGTAAATCTGTTTTCAGGGACTTAGTAGTTTTCACCAAGTCTGGTATTATTTAGTTCATGATGCCATATGTTCATGCTATTTCCTAGTGATCCGTGCCTCTTTTGAGGATGATCAGTAAAGGAGTTTTGTTAATCTTGTTATGCTCTATCCATCCATGTCTTTGTTTGCAATTATGGAGCACCCTAGATTGAGTCAATCGAGCTCTACTTTTGCTTCGTTGTGAATCTGGGCAGATCGTCAACTTGTTTGCGATTTTGCCAATGTTATTGCAGTTGATCCGTGCATGCTATGCCATTGTTCTTGCCATGTCTAGATTATATTTTGTGCCTTATTAAAGGATGTATGCTTGTCTTGCCATGACTTGCACCGTGGTGAGTGCATCGAGCTCGTAAACATGCCTTCTTGAGTTATATTTCAGCATGTCCCAGTTTTCAGATTGTGTTTTAGCTATGTTCGTGTGCTTGTTAGTATGTTTTGTGATCCCTTTTGGCCCAAGGTCACTAAGGGATTTTTGAGTAGCTCCATTCCATGTCTTTCTTTGTCATGTTCAGGTCCTGTAGCATGTTGTTTTGTTGCTCCGAAGAGGGCTATATGATCTGAAATTTCAGACAAGTGTTAATTTCACTAAGTCTGAAATCTGTTTTGCATTTGCGTTTTTGCCATGCTTGTTTGAACCTCCTAATGGATGAATTGGCCGTAGCTCAGTGATAGACTTTTGTTAAGAATCTTGTGTGCATCCCTGCCATGTATTTTGATGCCATGTTTGAGTGTTGTAGCATGTTCATCTCGTTGTAAATCACAGACCGGTGTCATTTTTGAATCGCTTGCTATTTCCAAACCGTAACCCCGATTCTGGCGTTCTTTATATCGTTTTCAAGCGATTTCATCTCATCTTTCCAGTGGCACACTTGGTTTTCCAAGTTGAGGCCAGGTTCATGCATTTCCTTTCATATCTTGCATTTGGCATCCCGCATCGCATCCCGCATAGCATATCATCTTTGCATCGTGTTGATTGAGTTTGCACGTGGTTGATTGTATCCTTGTTGCTTGTTTTTCTTGTTTGGGTAGAGCCGGGAGACGAGTTCGCCAACGAGGAGCCTGTTGAGTTTGCTTTTGAGGATCCAGTCAACTCTGACAACTGTGCAGGCAAGATGATCATACCCTCGAAATCACTACTATCTTTGCTATGCTAGTTTGCTCGCTCTTTGCTATGCCAATCCTACGATGCCTACCTTTTGCTTGGCAGCCTCCCAATTGCCATGTCAAACCTCTAACCCACCATTTTCCTAGCAAACCGTTGATTGGCTATGTTACCGCTTTGCTCAGCCCCTCTTATAGCGTTGCTAGTTGCAGGTGAAGATTGGAGGCCGTTCCTTGTTGGAACATCTTTGATTTACTTGTTGGGATATCATCATATTGCCATGTTATCTTAATGCACCTATATACTTGGTAAAGGGTGGAAGGCTCGGCCTCTCGCCTAGTGTTTTGTTCCACTCTTGCCGCCCTAGTTTCCGTCATATCGGTGTTATGTTCCCGGATTTTTTGCGTTCCTTACGTGGTTGGGTTATAATGGGAACCCCTTGATAGTTCGCCTTGATTAAAGCTTTTCCAGCAATGCCCAACATTGGTCTTACCATTTTCCACCTAGCCTTTTCTTTCCCTTGGGTTCTGCAGACTCAAGGGTCATCTTCTTTTTACCCCCCCCCCCCGGGCCAGTGCTCCTCTGAGTGTTGGTCCAAAGTAGAGCCCCTTGCAGCGCCACCTCGGGGAAATTCGAGGGCTGGTTTTAGTTGTACGGATTGCTTATCTGAGTGTGCCCTGAGAAAGAGATATGCGCAGCTCCTATCGGTATTTGTCGGCACATTCGGGCGGTGTTGCTGGTCTTGTTTTAACCTGTCGAAGTGTCTTGAGTTACCGAGATACCGAGTCTGATCGGAACGTCTTGGGAGGAGGTCTATTCCTTCGTTGACCGTGAGAGCTTGTCATGGGCTAAGTTGGGACTCCCCTGCAGGGATTGAACTTTCGAAAGCCGTGCCCGCGGTTATGGGCAGATGGGAATTTGTTAATGTCCGGTTGTAGATAACTTGAACCTTAATATAATTAAAATGAATCAACTGGGTGTGTTACCGCGATGGCCTCTTCTCGGTGGAGTCCGGGAAGTGGACACGGTGTTGGAGTAATGTTTGCGCAGGTTGTTCTCTAGTTTCTCGCTCGTGCTTTGCCTCCTCTTCTCGCTCTCCTTTGCGAATAAGTTAGCCACCATACTTGCTAGTCGCTTGCCGCAGCTCCACTCATATTTTACCTTGCCTTACCTATAAGCTTGAATAGTCTTGATCGCGAGGGTGCGAGATTGCTGAGTCCCCGTGGCTCACAGATTACTATTACACCAGATGCAGGGCCCGATGATTCCGCTCCAGGAGACGTGTATGAGCTCAAGTGGGAGTTCGACGAAGACTCTCAACGATACTATGTTTCCTTTCCCGATGATCAGTAGTGGTGCCCAGTTGGGGGTGATTGGGACCGTGTCGCATGTTGGGTTCTCTTTTATTTTGGCGCCGTAGTCGGGCCATGAGTGTTTGGATGATGTAATGTTATTTATGTTCTTGATTGACGTGGCGAGTGTAAGCCAATTATGTTCTCCCCTTTATTATTCATATTACATGGGATGTTGTGAAGATTGCCTAACTTGCGACATATGCCTTCAATGCGATTATGTCTCTAAGTCGTGCCTCGACACGTGGGAGCTATAGTCGCATCGAGGGTGTTATACCTTCCTACCAAACTTATGGCAAGGTTTACATCAGGTCTGGTACACAGCATGGCATACATAATAGACCCTATGGACAAGGCATAGGGGACGACACTCATCTTTTCTCTATCTTCTACCATGGTCGGGCATTGAGCCGTGCTCAATCTCGTACCTTGCAACACAGGCAAGAACCCCTTCTTGGACTGATCCATATTGAACTTCTTCAATATCTTGTCAAGGTACGTACTCTGTGAAAGACCAATGAGGCGTCTCGATCTATCTCTATAGATCTTGATGCCTAATATATAAGCAGCTTCTCCAAGATCCTTCATTGAAAAACACTTGTTCAAGTAGGCCTTTATGCTTTACAATAATTCTATATCATTTTCCATCAATAGTATGTCATCCACATATAATATGAGAAATGCTACAGTGTAACACCCCGGATGTAACTTTCCCTATTTGTACTCCAACTCTTGCCGTTTCCGGTGTTAAGTTATATTTATTTCCTCGGGTTCGGGTTTTTGTCTCCGTGTGTTGTTATCGTTGTCATGCATCTCATATCATGTCATCATGTGCATTGCATTTGCATACGTGTTCATCTCATGCATTCGAGCATTTTCCCCGTTGTCTGTTTTGCATTCCAGCGCTTCGTTCTCCTCCGGTGGCCATTTCTAGCTTTCTTTCGTGTGTGGGGATTAAACATTTCCGGATTGGACCGAGACTTGCCAAGCGGCCTTGGTTTACTACCGGTAGACCGCCTGTCAAGTTTCATATCATTTGGACTTCATTTGATACTCCAACGGTTAACCGAGGGACCGAAAAGGCCTCGTGTGTGTTGCAGCCCAACACCCCTCCAATTTGGCCCAAACCCACCTAACTCTGCTCCATCATCTAGAGCGTTCGATCACGATCACGTGGCCGAAAACCGCACCTTATTTGGACTCTCCTAGCTCCCCCTATGCCTATTTAAACACCCCCCGAAATCCGGATCTTCCTCTCCCCCGAAAACCCTAATTTCCCCTCTGACGCGCCGGACATTGTCCGCCCGCGTCGGACGCTCCGCGCCGCCACGTGGTACTCCGCCGCCAGCCGCTGCCGCGGCCCGCGAGGCCCGCTCGGGGCCCCCGCGAGCCCATCGCCGCCGCCTGCCTCCTCCCGCGCCGCGCCGCCACCTCCCTCTCCTCCGAGCCGCAGCCGCCTCCACGCGCCGCCGCCGCCTCCGCGCGCCGCCGCCGCCACTGCGCCGCGCCGCCACCACCAGCCGCCCTCGTCGCTCCGGCGACCCGCGCCGGCCGGAGCCGCCCCGGCAGCCGCGTCCCCGACCTCCTCCGGTGACGTCTCGCTCCGGCCGTGAACAGTGCTCGCCGGAGTTTGCCTCGTTTTGCGTGCCACCAAACCCTAGATCCAGATCTGGGAGGTTGTTTTTTTCCTAAGTCCTTGAAATTTCAGTCCATGTGCACATGTCCGCGGCTCCGTAACTTTGCATCCGTAGCTCCGATTCATGCATATAGCATATCAAAATGTTCATCTCAAAGAGTACATCATTTCATTCCATTACATCATTTTCATTTGAGCTCATATTGATGCCCGAAATGTTGTTAGAAGAGGGCTACTTGAGTTAATTGTCAGATCTGCTACTCCGTTTAGCACTTTTGTCATTTTTGCCATGATTATTGTGTGCATGATATGCCCGTGAGTTCTACATACATTTTGTTAAGGGTTTTGTCATCTTTCCAGAGGTGCAACCCATGTATTTTTAGGATGTGTGTGGTGTCTAGTGCAAGCTTGCAAAGTGGTGCACTTGCTAATTCTGTTTTCAGGGACTTAGCAATTTCACTAAGTCTTGGAGCTGTTTATCTCATGATGCCATATGTTCTTGTTGTTTCCTAGTGATCCGTGCCTCTTTTGAGGATGATCAGTAAGGGAGTTTTGTTAATCTTGTAGTGCTCTACCCATCCATGTATTTGTTTGCAATTATGGAGCACCCTAGCTTGAGTCAATCGAGCTCTACTTTTGCTACTTTGTGAATCTGGGCAGATTATCAACTTGTTTGCAATTTTGCCGGTGATGTTGTTGTTGATCCGTGCATGCTATGCTATTGTTCTTGCCATTTCTAGCTTGCATTTTGTGCCTTCTTGATGGATGTATGCTTGTCTTGCCATGACTTGCACCGTAGTGAGTGCATCGAGCTCGTAAACATGCCTACTTGAGTTATATTTCAGCATGTGTCAGTTTTCACTAAGTCTGAAAACTGATTATGTTTTTGCTATGTTCACATGCTTGCAATTGTATTTTCTGATCCCTTTTGGCTCAAGGTCACTAAGGGACTTTTGTTAAGATCTTTGAGTAGCTCCATGCCATGCTTTACTTTGCCATGTTCAGGTCCTATAGCATGTAGTTTTGTTGCTCCGAAGAGGGCTACCTGATCTGAAATTCCAGACAACTGTTGATTTCACCAAGTCTGAGATATGTTTGTCATATGCATTTTTGCCATACTTGTTTGAACCTGTTAATGGATGAATTGGCCGTAGCTCAGTGCTAGACTTTTGTTAAGCATCTTGTGTGCATCCCTTCCATGTATTTTGTTGTCATGTTTGAGTGCTGTAGCATGTTCATTTCTTTGCATTTAGATGCCTACTTGCTGTAAATCGCAGACCGGTGTCATTTTTGAACCGCTTGCCATTTCCAAACCATAACTCCGATTCCGGCGTTCTTTATATCGTTTTCAACCGATTTCATCTCATCTTTCCAGTGGCACACTTGGATTTCCAAGTTGAGGCCAGGTTCATGCATTTCCTGTCATATCTTGCATTTTGCATCCCGCATCGACACCCGCATAGCATATCATCTTTGCATTGTGTTGTTTGAGTTTGCACGTGGTTGATTGTGTCCTTGTTGCTTGTTTGTCTTATTTGGGTACAGCCGGGAGACGAGTTCGCTAACGAGGAGCCCGTTGAGTTTTCTTTCGAGGATCCAGTCAACTCTGACAACTGTGCAGGCAAGATGATTATACCCTCGAAATCACTACTATCTTTGATATGCTGGTTTGCTCGCTCTTTTTCTATGCCATTGCTACGATGCCTACCACTTGCTTTCAAGCCTCCCAATTGCCATGTCAAACCTCTAACCCACCATGTCCTAGCAAACCGTTGATTGGCTATGTTACCGCTTTGCTCAGCCCCTCTTATAGCGTTGCTAGTTGGAGGTGAAGATTGGAGGCCGTTCCTTGTTGGAACATTTATTTACTTGTTTGGGATATCATTATATTGCTATGTTATCTTAATGCATCTATATACTTGGTAAAGGGTGGAAGGCTCGGCCTCTCGCCTAGTGTTTTGTTCCACTCTTGCCGCCCTAGTTTCCGTCATATCGGTGTTATGTTCCCGGATTTTGTGTTCCTTACGCGGTTGGGTTATAATGGGAACCCCTTGATAGTTCGCCTTGATTAAAGCTTTTCCAGCAATGCCCAACATTGGTCTTACCATTCGCCACCTAGCCTTTTCTTTCCCTTGGGTTCTACAGACTCAAGGGTCATCTTATTTTAACCCCCCCGGGCCAGTGCTCCTCTGAGTGTTGGTCCAACCGAGCGATGTCCGGGGCTACCAGGGGCAACTCTGGGCTGGCCTACCCGACGTCTGGCTCATCTGAGTGTGCCCTGAGAAAGAGATATGTGCAGCTCCTATCGGGATTTGTCGGCACATTCGGGTGGTGTTGCTGGTCTTGTTTTAACCTGTCGAAGTGTCTTGAATTACCGAGATACCGAGTCTGATCGGAACGTCTTTGGAGGAGGTCTATTCCTTCGTTGACCGTGAGAGCTTGTCATGGGCTAAGTTGGGACTCCCCTGCAGGGATTGAACTTTCGAAAGCCGTGCCCGCGGTTATGGGCAGATGGGAATTTGTTAATGTCTGGTTGTAGATAACTTGAACCTTAACTTAATTAAAATGAATCAACTGAGTGTGTTGCCGTGATGGCCTCTTCTTGGCGGAGTCCGGGAAGTGGACACGGTGTTGGAGTAATGTTTGCGCAGGTTGCTCTCTAGTTTCTCGCTCGCGCTTTGCCTCCTCTTCTCGCTCTCTTTTGCGGATAAGTTAGCCACCATACTTGCTAGTCGCTTGCTGCAGCTCCACCTATATTTTACCTTGCCTTACCTACAAGCTTAAATAGTCTTGATCCCGAGGGTGCGAGATTGCTGAGTCCCTGTGGCTCACGGATTACTATTACACCAGATGCAGGGCCTGATGATTCCACTCCAGGAGACGCGTATGAGCTCAAGTGAGAGTTCGACGAAGACTCTCAACATTACTATGTTTCCTTTCCCGATGATCAGTAGTGGTGCCCAGTTGGGGGTGAACGGGACCGTTGTCGCATGTTGGGTTCTCTTTTATTTTGGCGCCGTAGTCGTGCCATGAGTGTTTGGATGATGTAATGTTATTTATGTACTTGATTGACGTGGCGAGTGTAAGCCAACTATGTTATCTCCCCTTTATTATTTATATTACATGGGATGTTGTGAAGATTGCCTAACTTGCGACATATGCCTTCAATGCGATTATGTCTCTAAGTCGTGCCTCGACACGTGGGAGCTATAGTCGCATCGAGGGTGTTACATACAGAGCTCCCACTCACTTTCTTGTAAACACAGGCTTCTCCATAAGTCTGCATAAACCCAAACGCTTTGATCATCTCATCAAATCGAATGTTCCAACTCTGAGATGCTTGCACCAGCCCATAGATTGAGCGTTGGAGCTTGCACACCTTGTCAGCATTCTTAGGATCGACAAAACCTTCTGGATGCATCATATACAATTCTTCCTTAAGGAAACCATTAAGGAATGTCGTTTTGACGTCCATTTGCCATATCTCATAATCATAGAATGCGGCAATTGCTAACATGATTCGGACGGACTTCAGCTTCACTACGGGTGAGAAAGTCTCATCGTAGTCAACCCCTTGAACTTGTCGATAACCCTTAGCGACAAGCCGAGCCTTATAGATGGTCACATTACCATCCGCGTCTGTCTTCTTCTTAAAGATCCATTTATTTTCTATGGCTCGCCGATCATCGGGCAAGTCAGTCAAAGTCCATACTTCGTTTTCATACATGGATCCTATCTCGGATTTCATGGCTTCCAGCCATTTGTCGGAATCTGGGCCCGCCATCACTTCTTCATAGTTCGAAGGTTCACCATTGTCCAACAACATGATTTCCAGGACAGGGTTGACGTACCACTTTGGTGCGGAATGTGTCCTTGTGGAACTACGAAGTTCAGTAGCAACTTGATCTGAAGTTTCATGATCATCATTAACTTCCTCTCTAGTCGGTGCAGGCACCTCAGGAACATTTTCTTGAGCTGCGCAACTCTCCGATTCAAGAGGCAATACTTCATCAAGTTCTACTTTCCTCCCACTTACTTCTTTCGAGAGAAACTCTTTCTCTAAAAAGGATCCATTCTTGGAAACAAAGATCTTGCCTTCGGATCTGAGGTAGAAGGTATACCCAATAGTTTCTTTAGGGTATCCTATGAAGACGCATTTTTCCGATTTGGGTTCGAGCTTTTCAGGTTGAAGTTTCTTCACGTAAGCATCACATCCCCAAACTTTTAGAAACGACAGCTTAAGTTTCTTTCCGAACCATAATTCATACGGTGTCGTCTCAACAGATTTCGACGGAGCCCTATTTAAAGTGAATGCGGCAGTCTCTAAAGCATAGCCCCAAAATGACAGCGGTAGATCGGTAAGAGACATCATAGATCGCACCATATCCAATAGAGTGCGATTACGACGTTCGGACACACCATTACGCTGAGGTGTTCCAGGCGGCGTGAGTTGTGAAACTATTCCACATTTCCTCAAGTGCGTGCCAAATTCGTGACTCAAATATTCTCCCCCACGATCTGATTGCAAGAACTTGATTTTCCTGTCACGTTGATTCTCAACCTCACTCTGAAATTCCTTGAATTTTTCAAAGGTCTCAGACTTGTGTTTCATTAAGTAGACATACCCATATCTACTCAAGTCATCAGTGAGGGTGAGAACATAACGATAGCCACCACGAGCCTCAACACTCATTGGACCGCACACATCAGTATGTATGATTTCCAATAAGTTGGTTGCTCGCTCCATTGTTCCGGAGAATGGAGTCTTGGTCATTTTGCCCATGAGGCATGGTTCGCATGTTTCAAATGATTCATAATCAAGAGACTCCAAAAGTCCATCTACATGGAGTTTCTTCATGCGTTTGACACCAATGTGACCAAGGCAGCAGTGCCACAAGTATGTGGGACTATCATTATCAACCTTACATCTTTTGGTATTCACACTATGAATATGTGTAACATCATGTTCGAGATTAAATAAGAATAAACCATTGACCAGCGGGGCATGACCATAAAACATATCTCTCACATAAATAGAACAACCATTATTCTCGGATTTAAATGAGTAGCCATCTCGTATTAAACGAGATCCTAATACAATGTTCATGCTCAAAGCTGGCACTAAATAACAGTTATTGAGGTTTAAAACTAATCTGGTAGGTAAATGCAGAGGTAGCGTGCCGACGGCGATCACATCGACCTTGGAACCATTCCCGACGCGCATCGTCACCTCGTCCTTCACCAGTCTCCGCTTATTCCGCAGCTCCTGTTTTGAGTTACAAATATGAGCAACCGCACCGGTATCAAATACCAAGGAGCTACTACGAGTACTGGTAAGGTACACATCAATAACATGTATATCACATATACCTTTGGTGTTGCCGGCCTTCTTGTCCGCTAAGTACTTGGGGCAGTTCTGCTTCCAGTGACCACTTCCATTGCAATAAAAACACTCAGTCTCGGGCTTGGGCCCATTCTTTGGCTTCTTCCCGGCAGCTTGCTTACCGGGCGCGGCAACTCCCTTGCTGTCCTTCTTGAAGTTCTTTTTACCCTTGCCTTTCTTGAACTTAGTGGTTTTATTCACCATCAACACTTGATGTTCCTTTTTGATTTCCACCTCCGCTGATTTCAGCATTGAATATACCTCAGGAATGGTCTTTTCCATCCCCTGCATATTGAAGTTTATCACAAAGCTCTTGTAGCTAGGTGGGAGCGACTGAAGGATTCTATCAAGGACCACATCATCCGGGAAATTAACTCCCAGCTGAGACAAGCGGTTGTGCAACCCAGACATTTTGAGTATGTGCTTGCTGACAGAACTATTCTCCTCCATCGTACAACTGTAGAACTTGTCGGAGACTTCATATCTATCGACCCGGGCATGAGCTTGGAAAACCATTTTCAGCTCTTGGAACATCTCATATGCTCCGTGTTGCTCAAAACGCTTCTGGAGCACCGGTTCTAAGATGTAAAGCATGCCGCACTGAACCAGGGAGTAATCATCAGCACGGGACTGCCAAGCGTTCATAACGTCTTGGTTTGCTGGGGGTGGTGCTTCACCTAGCGGTTCTTCAAGGACATATGCTTTCTTGGCAGCTATGAGGATGATCCTCAAGTTCCGGACCCAATCCGTATAGTTGCTACCATCGTCTTTCAGCTTGGTTTTCTCTAGGAACGCGTTGAAGTTGAGGACAAAATTAGCGTGGGCCATTTGATCTACAAGACATATTGTAAAGATTTTAGACTAAGTTCATGATAATTAAGTTCATCTAATCAAATTATTTAATGAACTCCCACTCAGATAGAAACCCCTCTAGTCATCTAAATGATACATGATCCGATTCAACTAGGCCATGTCCGATCATCACGTGAGACGGACTAGTCATCATCGGTGAACACTTCATGTTGATCGTATCTTCTATACGACTCATGTTCGACCTTTTGGTCTTCCGTGTTCCGAGGCCATGTCTGTACATGCTAGGCTCGTCAAGTCAACCTAAGTGTTTTGCGTGTGTAAATCTGGCTTACACCCGTTGTATGCGAACGTTAGAACCTATCACACCCGATCATCACGTGGTGCTTCGGAACAACTGACCTTAGCAACGGTGCACAGTTAGGGGGAACACTTTCTTGAAATTATTGTGAGGGATCATCTTATTTATGCTACCGTCGTTCTAAGCAAATAAGATGTAAAACATGATAAACATCACATGCAATCAAATAGTGACATGATATGGCCAATATCATTTTGCTCCTTTTGATCTCCATCTTCGGGGCGCCATGATCATCGTCGTCACCGGCATGACACCATGATCTCCATCATCGTGTCTTCATGAAGTTGTCTCGTCAACTATTACTTCTACTACTATGGCTAACGGTTAGCGATAAAGTAAAGTAATTACATGACGTATAAGTTGACACGCAGGTCATAAATAAATTAAGACAACTCCTATGGCTCCTGCCGGTAGTCATACTCATCGACATGCAAGTCGTGATTCCTATTACAAGAACATGATCAATCTCATACATCACATATATCATTCATCACATCCTTTTGGCCATATCACATCACACGGCATATGCTGCAAAAACAAGTTAGACGTCCTCTAATTGTTGTTGCAAGTTTTTACGTGGCTGCTATAGGTTTCTAGCAAGAACGTTTCTTACCTACGCCAAAACCACAACGTGATATGCCAATTTCTATTTACCCTTCATAAGGACCCTTTTCATCGAATCTGATCCGACTAAAGTGGGAGAGACAGACACCCGCTAGCCACCTTATGCAACTAGTGCATGTCAGTCGGTGGAACCAATCTCATGTAAGCGTACGTGTAAGGTCGGTCCGGGCCGCTTCATCCCACGATGCCGCCGAATCAAGATAAGACTAGTAACGGCAAGTAAATTGACAAAATCGACACCCACAACAACTTGTGTTCTACTCGTGCATAGAAACTACGCATAGACCTAGCTCATGATGCCACTGTTGGGGATCGTAGCAGAAATTTAAAATTTTCTACGCATCACCAAGATCAGTCTATGGGGTCATCTAGAAACGAGGGAAGAGGAGTGCATCTACATACCCTTGTAGATCGCGAGCGGAAGCGTTCAAGAGAACGGGGATGATGGAGTCGTACTCGTCGTGATCCAAATCACCGATGATCCTAGCGCCAAACGGACGGCACCTCCGCGTTCAACACACGTACGGAGCGAGGACGTCACCTGCGCCTTGATCCAGCAAGGAGGAGGGAGAGGTTGAGGAAGAGGGCTCCAACAGCAGCACGACGGCATGGTGGTGGTGGAGCAGCAGTACTCCGGCAGGGCTTCGCCAAGCTCTTGCGGAGGAGGAGAGGTGTTGGGGAGGGGAGGGGATGCGCCTTGGATGTGATGTGCAGCCCTCCCCTTGCCCCTCTATTTATAGGGGAAGGAGGAAGGGGGCCGGCCCCCTCTAGATGAGATCTAGAGGGGGGCGGCGGCCAAGGGGAGGGGCCTTACCCCCCAAGCAAGGGGGCGCCCCCTTTAGGGTTCCCCCCCCCAACCTTAGGCGCATGGGCCCAAAGGGGGGATGCGCCCAGCCCATGTAGGGCTCGTTCCCTTTCCTCTACGGCCCATTAGGCCCTCTGAGAGAGGTGGCCCCTGCCGGTGGACCCCCGGAACCCCTCCGGTGGCCCGGTACAATACCGATATGCCCCCGAACCTTTCCGGTGACAACTTCCTATATATAAATCTTCACCTCCGGACCATTCCGGAACTCCTTGTGACGTCCGGGATCTCATCCGGGACTCCGAACAACATTCGGTAATCACATACAAGTCTTCCTAATAACCCTAGCGTCATCGAACCTTAAGTGTGTAGACCCTACGGGTTCGGGAACCATGCAGACATGACCGAGAAAACTCTCCGGCCAATAACCAACAGCGGGATCTAGATACCCATGTTGGCTCCCACATGTTCCACGATGATCTCATCGGATGAACCATGATGTCGAGGAGTCAAGCAATCCCGTACAATTCCCTTTGTCAATCGGTATGTTACTTGCCCGAGATTCGATCGTCGGTATCCCAATACCTCGTTCAATATCGTTACCGGCAAGTCACTTTACTCGTTTCGTAATGCATGATCCCGTGACCAACTACTTAGTCACACTGAGCTCATTATGATGATGCATTACCGAGTGGGCCCAGAGATACCTCTCCGTCATACGGAGTGAAAAATCCCAGTCTCGATTCATGCCAACCTAACAGACACTTTCGGAGATACCTGTAGTGTACCTTTATAGCCACCCAGTTACGTTGTGATGTTTGGTACACCCAAAGCACTCCTACGGTATCCGGGAGTTGCACAATCTCATGGTCTGAGGAAATGATACTTGACACTTAGAAAAGCTCTAGCAGACGAACTACACGATCTTGTGCTATGCTTAGGATTGGGTCTTGTCCATCACATCATTCTCCTAATGATGTGATCCCGTTATCAATGACATCCAATGTCCATGGTCAGGAAACCGTAACCATCTATTGATCAACGAGCTAGTCAACTAGAGGCTCACTAGGGACATGTTGTGGTCTATGTATTCACACATGTATTACGATTTCCGGATAACACAATTATAGCATGAACAATAGACAATTATCATGAACAAGGAAATATAATAATAACCATTTTATTATTGTCTCTAGGGCATATTTCCAACATTAGGAGAGGAAGGAATGGGGAGAGAGTGGGAAGGAAAGGGGGGGCCGACCCCCCACCCAATTCGGATTGGGCTTGGGGGCCCCTCCCTCCTAGGCTCCCTTCTCCTCTCTCCCACTATGGCCCAATAAAGCCCATATACTTCCCGGGGGGTTCCGGTAACCTACCAGTACTCCGGTATATGCCCGAATTCACCCGGAACCATTCCCATGTCCAAACATAGGCTTCCAATATATCTATCTTTATGTCTCGACCATTCCGAGACTCCTCGTCATGTCTGTGATCATATCCGGGACTCCGAACTACCTTCGGTACATCAAAACACATAAACTCATAATACCAATCGTCATCGAACGTTAAGCGTGCGGACCCTATGGGTTCGAGAACTATGTAGACATGACCGAGACTCATCTCCAGTCAATAACCAATAGCGGAACCTGGATGCTCATATTGGTTCCTACATATTCTACGAAGATCTTTATCGGTCAATCCGCATAACAACATACGTTGTTCCCTTTGTCATCGGTATGTTACTTGCCCGAGATTCGATCGTCGGTATCTCAATACCTAGTTCAATCTCATTACCGGCAAGTCTCTTTACTCGTTCTTAATGCAACATCCCGTAACTAACTCATTAGTCACATTGCTTGCAAGGCTTATAGTGATGTGCATTACCGAGAGGGTCGAGAGATACCTCTCCGATACACGGAGTGAAAAATCCTAATCTCGATCTATGCCAACTCAACAAATACCATCGGAGACACCTGTATAGCATCTTTATTGTCACCCAGTTACGTTCTGATGTTTGATAGCACACTAAGTGTTTCTCCAGTATTCGGGAGTAGCATAATTTCATAGTCATAGGCACATGTATAAGTTATGGAGAAAGCAATAGCAGTAAACTAAATGATCATCGTGCTAAGCTAACAAATGGGTCAAGTCAATCACATCATTCTCTAATGATGTGATCCCGTTTATCAAATGAAAACTCTTTGTCCATGGCTAGGAAACTTAACCATCTTTGATCAACGAGCTGGTCAAGTAGAGGCATACTAGTGACACTCTGTTTGTCTATGTATTCACACATGTACTAAGTTTCCGGTTAATACAATTCTAGCATGAATAATAAACATTTATCATGATATAAGGAAATATAAATAACAACTTTATTATTGCCTCTAGGGCATATTTCCTTCAATCGGTCCCTTACGGAATAGCACATAAACTGGGGTTTAAGCTTCTGTCACTCTCGCAACCCATCATCTAATTGCTACTCCATAGTGCATTCCCTTAGGCCTAAATATGGTGAAGTGTCATGTAGTTGATGTTCACATGACACGACTAAGGGAATCACAACATACATACTATCAAAATATCGAACACATATCAAGTTCACATGATT
The DNA here is from genome assembly GCF_056163025.1 of Triticum urartu. Classification (NCBI taxonomy): domain Eukaryota; kingdom Viridiplantae; phylum Streptophyta; class Magnoliopsida; order Poales; family Poaceae; genus Triticum; species Triticum urartu. Next base: position 429,065,177 of record NC_141874.1, read on the forward strand.
ACTTGCAACATGATTTCTCCCGTAACCTCAAGAACAAAAGTAACTACTCACAAATGATAATCATGCTCAAGATCAGAGGGGTATTAAATAGCATATTGGATCTGAACATATAATCTTCCACCAAATAAACCATATAGTAATCAACTACAAGATGTAATCAACACTACTAGTCACCCACAAGCATCAATCTATAGTTTCGGTAACAAGATTGAACACAAGAGATGAACTAGAGTTTGAGATGAGATGGTGTTGTTGAATATGTTGATGGAGATTTCCCTCACCCAAGATGGGAGAGTTGTTGGTGATGATGATGATGATGATTTCCCCCTCCGGGAGGGAAGTTCCCCCGGCAAAATCACTCCACCGGAGGGCAAAAGTGCTCCTACCCAAGTTCCGCCTCGAGGCGGCGGCGCTCCATCCCGAAAGTCCTCTTCTTATTTTTTTTCTAGGTCAAAATGACTTATATACCAGAAGATGGGCACCGGAGGTGGGCCTGGGTGAGCACAACCCACCAGGGCGCGCCTGGGCTCCCTAGCGCACCCAGGTGGGTTGTGCCCACCTGGTGGGCCCCCTCTGGTAGTTATTTGCTCCAATATTCTTCATATATTTGATAAAAAATCTCCGTGAAGTTTCAGCTTGTTTGGAGTTTGTGCAGAATAGGTGGCCTGACGTAGCTTTTCCAGGTCCAGATTTCCAGCTGCCGAAATTCTCCCTCTTTGTGTGTACCTTGCATATTATGAGAGAAAAGGCATTAGAATTACTCCAAAAAGCATTATTATGGATAAAAACATCATAAAGAACAGTAAGAGAACATGATGCAAAATGGACGTATCACGCGCCTCTGATCTTTGTGGTGATATCTTGAGGAGGAAGTGGCTCAGTGCCCGCCGGAGCCGATTGTGCTATGAGCCAATTGAATGGTCTCCACATGCACTGATGCGCTGTGGACCTGATCTCTAGACTGGGACACCACTGTGTTTTGTGACATCACCATCTTCAGGAGCGCCTGGATCTGCCGAATTCCTTCCTCAGCCGCAGAGCCAGAGGGCTGGATGGAATCCGCGATCCGAGTGGCAGCCGCCAGGTTTTGTAATGGAGTACTGGGGACTCGGTACTTACGAGGATGGTCACTTGAGAAGAGCTGGCGTTTCTGCCGACTAGAACTTGGTTGAAGGCGCTCACATTTGTCGAGCTCCCTCTGAAGCCGTTCAAGGCGATCGCGCTCGGCCAGAGTGGCCAGGCGAGTCGACTCCATGGCCAACGCCTTGGGGTCGTCCCGGTGATGGGGGTGTTCAGGAGCTGCTTGTTCCTACGATGGAGCTCGTCTCGTTGCTCCCGGGTGAGAGCTTGTGTCACGTACGGCTCGTGGCCCGCGGCACCGCCATCAGTGTTTCCATGTGACGCACCCGCGCGGCCGTCACGGTCGTTCGTGTACCCCGGGGGCGCGCGGTGCTCGGACTTATCCACCATGAGAACCTCAGCGGTCGACTCGGTACTTTCACACTCGGACTCCTAGGAGGAATCGCCGAGTGACCCATCTGAGAGGTCGAGGGCGGGCTCGTCGAACTCGAGAGCTGCCACATGCTCCGCCGCGACCTGGGTGGCCACGACATGCTTGATCCAGCGCTGCAGCCGTGGGCGCTCGGAACGCCTGCGGCGACACACGATGGTAGGGCGAGCGGCCACTCGGTATGTATCCGAGGGATGCCGGAGAAGGACCCCATAGGATGACACGTGGAAATGCATCACACCGCGGACGGGCAACACCTCCACGTCTAGCGGGGCCTTGCGAAGCCACGCTGAGTCATCATCGATGAAGGAGAGTGTCCCGAAATGGATTTCGCCACCGACCGACATGATGATGAAGAAATCCACCTACGCCGTGAAAGTTTGCTTGACGCCTAGCCCCAAGGTGGGCGCAAATTGTCGGGGTTACCATCCTAACAATGAGTAATAGGGGTACGAATACATCCAAGATTGATATATTCTCATCGGTATGCCGACATAATGACAAAAGGACTCTCGTCGCAGCTCTTCTCCGAATTTCAGTCCAATTTGTGTCTCTTGCCATACGACGCACAAATTGAGGGGGGATGTTAAAGTATTCCTTTTATATACATTACCGTGTATAGGTATATGATCTCCTGCCGATATGTATTGATTCGGTTAGGGTTCTCTTGATCTCTCTTGATGATAAGTCATGCAATCTAGTATATATATGTGATATGAAGCCGCCCCATGAGAGGCGTGCAATACACAAAACATACATGTTTTACTGTGTATATACAGGTATGGAATATAGCCATTTGAAAAGTGTCTGTTAGAATTATAACCACTGCAATTATAAATCGTTTGAATTATACTCCCTCTGTAAACTAATATAAAAACGTTTATATCACTAAAATAATGATCTAAACGCTATTATATTAGTTTACGGAAGGAGTACTTACTAAAAAAATGATAGTTGGATTAGTAGTTACAAGATAATACTAAAATATAATAAAAGAGATAATATAGACTACACGTATAGACAATGTGCTGAAAAGCTAATTGTGCGTATGAAATGATATTTTCTTAGACCATTATCTATATAAATATATACACAACCACACATACACAAGCTGTTGGAGATGCTCTTAGTCACCGACCAAAGAGGCACCTAGTTCCATTTTGGCAGCACAGTTGATGATGTAACATATTTGAGTTTAATATAAAGTACACCATGTTTTTCCGCAAATAAATAAATAAAATAAAATAAAATAAAGTACACCATGTTGACATTTTGCCAGAAAAAACAGTAAATAAGCTTCAATTCCATTAGTAACCGAATAAAAAAGCGTAGGAAAAAACAGTTTTTCGTAGCTTCCCCCCGCCCGGAGCTTATTTCCACTGCAAATCCGTTAACCTGACTCGAAGTGGCCCGCAGCGTTACACGCTTGCACAGCCGCCGCCGCCGCCTCAGATCGACCGGCCAAGGCTGTAACGAGCCGCCGCACCACTCACCAGTACCCGAGCGTAACGCGCGAGAAGCGGCGCCGCCTCGCGCGGGAGCGGGGACTCGGATAGCCATTGCGATGAGGTCCGCCGCGTGGCACGCCCTGCTCCCGTCACTAGTGCCTGCCAAGCCCGGCATCTTCTTCCTCCGCAGCCGGCCCGGGCGGTTCTTGTCACACGCTCACGGCTTGTGGCCGTGTGGCGCTGCGAGCTCTCTGCCCCCCGGGGAGTACCTTCCTCCCTTGTTCAGGTGAGCGGAATCAGATCTCTAAGGGACTAGGGGTTGGTCAATGTACCTGGCCATGGTCGGAGCTGACTGATACTTGTTTTCTTGCTCCCATCCGCCTGCTCCCGCAGCGTGGCGCCGATGATGGACTGGACAGACAACCACTACAGGACGCTCGCGCGGCTGATATCGAGGCACGCCTGGTTATACACAGAGATGGTGGTCGCTGAGACCATTGTGCATCAGAAAGATAAGTTGGTGAGTTAGCCATTTTTGGTCTTTCTTGGTCGGGTGCCATTAAGCTCGAGTGCTTTGGGATAACTGATTTCATCGAATCTGACTATGATATTTTGATTCATGGGGGTTAGAAGTGTTGGCATTGATTACACTACTTGAGCTGCATCAAAATGGCAGTATAGTAACAAATGTATGGTCTGATAAAAAAAAAGGTACGGTAACTGTTTCGCGTAAAAAAAAATTGTACAGTACAATGACATGAGCTTCCAGTGAGAAGTGAAACATATTTGAGAAGTGATGAGGGAGATTCTTGGAGAGGCGTGCAAATTAATGCACTGGTGGGAAAATACCATATTAAACGCAGTTGTGCTGCATATTTCGTTCACTGGCGCCATGGTACAACCCATGTTATGTCTGACTGTTAGCGTGATCACGGATGAGGTAACACACCAAACTCCACGACCATAGAAATAGGGAACTCATACGATAATAGTTACATAACCACCGTTTTCTTGACCACATACCACTTAATATGGCAAGTTCGTCGACCATAGAATTTTAAATTTGTACAAGAATTATTTTCTTATGATCAATGGAGTTTGTGCGAGAAGTAGAGGCCAGTAATGTGACGTGCACAGATAGTTACTCACAACTCACAAGCAACAACTTCTGTAGAGAGCGTGATGTTTATCTGTTACTAAAGACAAACAGATGGTAGACTCGGACTGGTCATATGCTCTAGATAAGGTTATATTTACAATTTATTCAGAGATAGCCAGTTATCATATCCCTTAACCATTTTGAAGAGATCACAAGAGAAACACTCTTAAAATAGTTGGTTAAGAATATACACAATGCATCATAGCTTTGAGGATATAACCTATCAGATGGTGTGCTTTATGTGGTAAATCTGGTTGCATTTAAATTTTAGTCATGTGTATTCTCCAGTTTCATTATGTGTGTACTAGTCATGCAGCTCATGAATTCTTTTAAGACATGTGCAATTTTCAGCCTTGTTTTCACAGTAATTGATTATGTGTAATATAGTTCCTCTGCTGTGCTTTTCACCATGCACTTCTTTTAAATTGTTATGAGCTATCTGAAGTACTTTTTTGAGTCACTGACCAAAATCTATCTCATTGTGGACTTGAACTTGACTTGTCCATTGGGTTATTTTAGAACCAATGATGACATTCTGCTGAACCTCAGTATGTGCTTCATATTCTGTTTAGAAATCAGTTCGGTTAAACTTCAGACATCTAGTTTTAATCTGTATCTACATTCTTACATAAATTGGAGTAAGCCTGAACAGTTAAATAAGGTGACTTCACCTTCAGTCGGCTTTTCCTAGAAATGAATATTGTTTAAGTCAAAATTTCATGCAATACCATCATGTAAAGTCTGATGAATAGCACCCAAGAATTTATGAAGTCATATTCCACCACTGGAAGCACGATAAATGATCCTTCATTGTTTTTACATGATAAAGCAGCAGTGGACTTCCTATGTTGTAGCTGACATGTGTAGGAGCTACCTCAATTTGATAAACATGCCTGCAGTATTGATTGATATTACTATGTAAATCACTAGTATGACTTAGTTTTCATTTGTATTTATCATTGGCAGCTGTTGCTTTCTGGAAATGAATGAATCAATAAAGTGGATGTACTCCATTTTTATATCATTATACTCACCAATCATATGCAAAGTTGGTATGTAATTTTAATTTTCAAAATATGCAGGATAAATTTTTAGCATTTCCTGCTGAACAGCATCCTATTGTGTTACAAATTGGTGGAAGTAATCTTGACAATTTGGCAAAGGCAACTGAATTAGCAAGTGGATATGCATATGATGAGATCAACCTGAAGTAACAGCCTCAGTCATGTCTCACCTGATTATGCAGTACATTCTACAGTTTTGTATAATTTACAAATTCTTGTGGACTTTTGTGTTAGTTGTGGTTGCCCCAGCGGCAAAGTTGCTGGCCACGGTTGCTTCGGTGCTCGCTTAATGTATGATCCAGAGGTTTGCCTCATGAACTACAAAACCATGGTGTAATATGAATGCTTGCTCCTTTTGCTCCTGCATAAAACTTGATACGATTCCTGAAGTTTGTAGGGGATGCTATGTCAGCTATTGCTGCCAATTGTGATGTCCCTGTCAGTGTTAAATGCAGAATTGGAGTTGACGATCGTGACTCCTACGAAGAACTTTGTGAGTTCTCTTCTAAGTATCTCGATTTTCCATTAAAGTCTTCCAGATATTAGGAAGTGAATTTGTGCACTGCAATCGAATAATATGCTTTTGTAACTACAGAATAAGTAAACCTATAATATAATCTTAAAAAACAATTAATCATGAGCTAAACGCACATTTTTTCAGTGCCTTAGTTCTGGATTTTTGTTTATACATGTATAGTTAGCTAGCTTGTTTATAGAGGATTATTATTGATTTTCCAGTTCTCTTTGGAAGTTCGTCTCTATCTTGATGGTTACATATTTTCCCATGTGCTGGGTACCGGCTGCTGACATATAGTGACATGTTTTTAATAAGCGCAATTAACTTGTTTTCACATTTCACCAGGTACATTTGTAGATAAAGTTGTTTCTAAGTCACCAACCAGGCATTTTATTATCCATGCTCGGAAGGCGTTGCTCAGTGGCCTCAGTCCTGCGGAGAATCGGAAGGTTCCTCCTTTAAAGTATGTTTGCGCTTGATTCCATTTTCATTTTGCATGCAAAGATATCCATAGAATATACACAATGGCAACACCAATATCCTTAAAGCCCACAAGACATAGGTACAAACAGTAATAAATGGTTGACACTAAGAATCATCCCTTTATGCGCCATGCTGATACTATTATGTGGTTCCAGCTTTGCTTGTCGAAATAGTCATGCTTAATTTGTTGGTGCTTACATACCCAGACTGTATTATCAGTAATGGAAGTTTACTTCTGGGGAAGGCTGAGTTCTGACTAGTTGATACTGGCCTTTGTACCTCTTAATAGGTTGCTATGTTGGAATTCGTATTAGAGTCACCTTTATTAAATGTTATGCTTCAGTAGTATTTCAATTTATAATTTGCTGGCTTTCTTGTGGATATCGTTGCAGATATGAGTACTATTATGCTTTGTTGCGGGACTTCCCAGAGGTACGCTTTACACTAAATGGAGGCTTAATGACTATTGAACAAGTAAGTTAACTTCTGAACTTTTTACTGTGAAAAATAGGTAACAATGGGAACGTCACATTCTAATTGTGTTGCTGCAATTCTTAGAAGTTGGTATCTGTATGACCACATTGAACAGTATGTTTATCAGTTCGGGTTGAGTCCAATTTCACTTGGGGCAGCAAGGGTGGTGTTGTCGGGGTTTGGCAATGTGTCGCTGAACCTGCCCGGTCCTCCAGTGTCTTCACATGAGCACCAAAAACTGACATGTCGCCACTGCTGTTTTTCTTGTCTGCGTTAGAAGCCCCATGACAGAGGTTGTGCGTCTGATTCTCTGGTAGATGCTATCATCACCAGCTCGTTGGTGTCATGCTCGGTAGACTAACTTGACCCCTAATATTAGGACTTCTACTATGACCCCTCCTGCACCTGCCCCCTCTGTGCTCTGTCATAGTGGTTCTCCACAATAGGAGTACACAACATGGTGATTTAGCATGCCATGCTTTCTCTAGCATTCATCTCTTCAATATTCATGACTCGTGAACGTTTCTATGCTGGAGAATCATTTGTTGTTTTGTTACACATGAGGCTATTTTATTGAAGTGGTTTGATTTGGATATATCTATAAAGGGATCTCAAGATACAGAGTTATTGACATTTTGCATGGCTTAGTCGGGTTATTCTCCTACCAAGCACATACAAGCTAATTTATCAGGATTTCATTACTGTACAGTTAATCATGATCAAACCATTTTGGTTTCTCAACCTTGAATCACTTGTAACATTGCAGTAGTGAGTTGCACTGAAGACCTTCATTTGGCTGCAGGTTAGTGCATCCATAAGACAAGGCGCTCATCAAGTTATGGTTGGTCGTGCTGCTTACAATAAGTATGAATTTCCATTTTGATTGTGAAAAATCCCTGTATCGATACTCAACTCTCATTTCATGCATCTCAATAGTTTTGAAAATTTAAAGAGATTCAGAGTAACATATTAACACGGGCAAACAAAACCCTGAAGCTCATTTCTGGAGAACCGGAGAAAGGACCAGATCCACATCATGTTTTTTTTAGTGGTAGATCCACATCGTGTAGAAATGAAGGGATCGCCATCTTCTTACACATGGGTCATGGCCAACTCTGACCAAAATGGTCTGACCTGGGCTCAGGAACTATAGTTGCCGGCTTTAGAAAATGGTCAGGCCATGTTATGGAATGTACCACCCAATTTGGTTCGCATGTAACTAGGTAGCTGTACTATTCATAGATGATGCACCAGCTTGATAAGATGGCCATCCCCACTTATTCACAATGTGCCTTCAACCTAGCTGGTGAGATCTGCACCCCTCTGGCAATCAAGAAGTCATAAGCTCGACTGGCAATTCTGATAGAATCCTTCAATTTGTATAGCACTGATAGCCAATCTGCTACAAGGTCCCCAATACCTAATTCTACTCAATGGCCAGTACTTTTCTTAATAGTTGCTGAAGAATAATGAATTAAAACAGGAGGTCAAGAATGGTGCTTGAGTGAGAACACGGATTCGTAATTCTTAAGAGGTGAACAGGCGGCCACCAGTTCAGATCTTTATAATAGTATAAAGATACTATTGTGAACTTCCTCATCTTGTACTGAAATGTATTTCAACTTTGAACGTGATGGCTTCCATTACTTAGGAACATTAAACAGAATCATTATGGTAGGTGCTGAACAGGGAATACACAATAACACATGATTTCAATTGCCTGTATACGGCACATATTGCAATTCAATCAGCCCATCCAAAAACAGACCACGGGGACTGAATGACAAGTGAAAGACCAATAACAAGGAAACCTCTTTCGTCCTGGTAAATTACTAATTTTTGCTACTTAAAAAGACTGTTGGTGGATGTGTTGAAAAAATTGTACCCTTTTCAACAATCAACATTAACTTCTAATGTTGACCCCATTTGTTATTGTTTTCCTTTTTTGACGGAAACTACGTAGGGGATGCTAATTCCAATATCAGTTATTGTTCTAATAGTATCATTTTGGTGGATAAATGTTGCAGTCCATGGAATATGCTGGGGCACGTAGATAGTGAAATTTATGGCATGCCAACACCTTGCTCTTCGCGTCGCCAGGTTTAACATTAATCAGACTCGAATTTTACTTTTATGAGCTATGTCTTCTATTGACTGAACTCTGCTTTAGATCCTTGAGAGCTACCAAGTTTATGGTGATTCTATAATTGGACAGTATGGCATCAGCAGGCCAAACGTGAGGCAACTTGTTAAGGTGTGAAGGTTCTTCTTTTCCCTTTTTACTTTCATACAAGCGTTGAGTCTACATTTAATGACACAGATCGCATAATTTTATGATCACGTGGAGCAGTGGTATTGAAGGTGCTATTTTATGCATAGTATTCTGTACTTTGTTGAAGTTCTCTTAATTTGAGGGCTTTACTGCATTCACCTTACCTTGTAACAATGTAATTCATTAGAAGTCGGTGTGCACAGTAGTGCAGTGTGAAAGCATGAGTTTTCTAGTTCGTTTGCTTCTATGCATTAAATAGCAGTGTATACCTTAAAATAAAAACAGAGAAAGTCGGTAAAAGACAGTGAACTTCTTGAAAGCATTTGCAATGGTAAAGAAAATTTATTTGTTAATCCTTGATTATCGGCTGCTTAATCAAGATGTAGCAGTTTCAAGTGCTGCATTTTTTGTTTTATAATAATAATAGTATTATTTTGGTTTAAGCTGCTATATCACCTGTATTAGCATTTTCATCATTTTGTATACGTACATGATATTATGCAAACACTTGGTTGTTCATTGATGACTGACAGAAGCACTTCTTTTGACACAGCCATTGTTACATTTGTTCCACTCAGAGCCTGGTAATAGTTTGTGGAAACGTAAGGCTGATTCTACGTTGCGCCACTGCAAGGTAAGCTATAAAATGAGTACACTCTTTGCTGGCCTTCTCCAGTAATAGCAATATCCACACCGTAACATGTTCTCATGCTGCTCTAAGTAAAAAATGATGTTGTGCATCTCAAGTTGTAATAGACACCTGGGTTGTTTTGATATAGACAACTGCGCTGTTGTTTGGATCTATAAACCATTTGCTGTGCTTCTTGGATGTGCAGACACTTGTGCAGTTCTTGGAGGAAACTCTTGACGCCATTCCTGACTCTGTCCTTGACGCACCAGTATTGATGGAGCCATCCAGGGAGCAAGACTACTTCGCCCATGTGGATTCCTTATTGCCGCCAAGATACGCAAAACTGGCCAATGGCAGCTATGAAAGCCCAGCACTTGTAACTGCATCCAGTTGAGCTTCCAGAGTAAAAGATAGGGAAAGCTGCATGCGATCTTGCAGTTATGTCGTCGATACTTTCTTCTTTTGCGATAACAGGATATCAGGCCTCTTTGATTCACAATATTTGTAAAATGCAGGAATAGGAAAAATAGAGAAATAGAGTGGCATGTCATCCTTAATCCTACAGGATTAGTATGAGCGTTTGATTGTGCGCAAGAAAAACATAGGATTTTTCACATGAGGTTGGGGTTGATGGAAATTTTCTTACGGAAACAAGTACAAGTGGATTTTTCACATGAGGTTGGGGTTGATGGAAATTTTCTTACGGAAACTAGTACAAGTGAATCCTATGAAAAAATTCCTATGGATTGCAATACTATGTATCAAACAACCCATGGAGGGAAAAATCCTAAAGATTAGAATCCTTCAAATTTCTTTATAGATCCTTTAAATCAAAGAGGGCCTCACATTACATTACTGGGGAACAAAATTTCGCCGGTTAGGGCCGAAATTGGCGCCGGCGGATCTAGGTCGAATCCAACGCGCCAAAACTTCCCGCGGCGGATTCCCACCTCGTGGGCCTGCTGAGTCAGCGACTAGGCAACATTGTCCTCATTGCCCTGCCTCGGCTCCCGTGCGAATCAATGGGAAGGCTGCCGCTGCCAGCCTTCCATTGATCACGGGTGGCGCAGTGAAGGTGCACCGCCGCGCGTCCCGCCCTTTCTCATCACGCGTCCACACTGTTGTCGCCCCCCTCGCCGCTATAAAAGATGCCCTTCGTCGCCGCTGGCCGCACACCCGCCTCCCACAGCTCTCTCGTCGCCGACCACCTTCTTCCCCTCGGCGCCCTTTGCTCGCCCTCTCTCCTCCTTCCCAGATGGCCGAGCGTTTCCCCAGCGACGAAGCGGCGGCCAACGGCTTCGCCGCCGCCATCTGCACGAGTGGGAGACACGCCTCCTCCACGAGGCGAACTACCCGGCGTCGCCCGACATGCGCGTGTCGGGCTCGTGGAGGCTCAGCGCCGGAGGAGTCCCTGTGCCCCTGTCGCCCGGGCGTTGAACGCCGTGCCGAGATCGCGCCAATCTGGTCAGCGCTGTCGGAGGAAGCACGACAGTAGGCGAGGTACGCCCCCGACAGCAACAACCTGTGGACGGCGTACTTCGAGCGCCGCCACGCCGACTAGCTCGTGTCCGCGAACGACACTCCGGCACCACGGGGACGCCACAACTCCGACTACCGCCGTCAATGGTGGGGCGCCCCCGCGCGCACTCTCTACGCCGTCCACGAGCACATCGAGGGCGGAAACTCGCCGTGGATGGAGTACTCGGCACCGTCCTTCACGTGCCGGAGCGGCAGCTCGTGGCTGCCGAGGCGCATGGCGGGCGCGTCTTCCTCTTCCTCCGGCTCCCACTCCTCCGGCACACTGACGCCGCTCGCCACCATCAAGGCCGAGACCCAAGAAGACGCCGAAGCGCCGGCACAGCGGCAACCTTGTCATAAACGAGGGCTCCCACCACCAACCTTTCCCTCCTCCCCGCAGCCATCTTCGCCTGGTCAGGCCAAAGAAGGAGCCGGATACGCTGCCCGTCGTCAAGCAGGAGCACATCGCCATGGCCGCCGACCTCGAGACCGGCCTGAAATGGGCATGAGACGACTACGTGCGGGAGGAGATGGAGCGCCAGCGTTGCGCCCTCGAGGAGATCGCCGCTCGGCACCGCGGCCGCGACAAGGACGACGTCGTCATCCTCGACGACAGCAACATGGAGGCGCCCGCGCCGTCCAACCCCGTCCGCCTCAGCGACCCAGGACAGGGCTGCAGTCAGGACGCCGACATCCAAGACGACGACAGCGACGACGACTACGACGGTGGCGGCGACTACACCGCCTTCTACAAGCTCCTCGGCATGTAGAAGGCTCGGGACGGCAGCGGCGGCATAGTTTTTAGGGTTTTAATTATGTACAAATATGAATGAAAACCGCCTAAATTTCATCCAGGTTTGCCGTGGGCCTGTGTCATTTTCTTCAAATTTTAACCAAACTGTATTTCAAAAAATGGCGTCTGGGGGCCAACTTGGGGCGGCGGGTGGGAACCCGACCGCCCCCATGGCGAAAATAGCACCGGCTAGCCCCCAGAAGGCACTATTTCAGTCCCTGGGGACGCCGAACGGTTGAGATGCTCTAATGTTGCTCATTGTCTGCTACTACACCCCATGTCTGGTGTTGGTAAGGGCAACTCCAAAGCCATGCATCAATATGACCTTTAAAATGTTCGGACCATGCGGTCAGCACACTCTAGACCATTCAACGCCATCATCAGACTTCAAGTCTGAAATTTCATAAATCGGAAGTAAAGCTAAAGGAGTTTTGTGAGTGTGCTCTGGCACGTAGGCCTCAAACACACCGGCTCACCCAAAACCCCGCCTCGAGCCTTGATTTTCTCACTCCGCTCCTCCCCTCCTTGTTGGTGCTAAAACCGACGGATCTTAAGTAGGGGGTGATGACTCACAAGTATAGGGGATCAATTGTAGCTCTTTTCGATAAGTAAGAGTGTCGAACCCAACGAGGAGCAGAAGCAAATGACAAGTGGTTTTCATCAAGGTAATGTGTGCAAGTGCTGTAATTGTAAGTAGCAGAGTAGTTTGATAGCAAGATAATTTGTAACGAGCAAGTAACGATAATAGTAGCAAAAGTGCAGCAAGATAGCCCAATCCTTTTGAGGCAAAGGACAGGCCAAAACGGTTTCTTATGATAAGCAAAGCGTTCTTGAGGGTACACGGGATTTTCATCTAGTCACTTTCATCATGTTGGTTTGATTTGTGTTCGCTACTTTGATAATTTGATATGTGGGTGGACCGGTGCTTAGATGTTGTTCTTACTTGAACAAATCTCCCACTTATGATTAACCCCCCCCCCCCCCCCCCCGCGCAAGCATCCGCAACTACAAGAAAAAGTATTAAGAATAAATTCTAACCATAGCATTACACTTTTGGATCCAATCGGTCCCTTACGGAATAACGCATAAACTTGGGTTTAAGCTTCTGTCACTCTCGCAACCCATCATCTAATTGCTACTCCACAATGCATTCCCTTAGGCCCAAATATGGTGAAGTTTCATGTAGTCGACGTTCACATGACACCACTAAGGGAATCACAACATACATACTATCAAAACATCGAACACATATCAAGTTCACATGATTACTTGCAACATGATTTCTCCCGTGACCTCAAGAACAAAAGTAACTACTCACAAATGATAATCATGTTCAAGATCAGAGGGGTATTAAATAGCATATTGGATCTGAACATATAATCTTCCACCAAATAAACCATATAGTAATCAACTACAAGATGCAATCAACACTACTAGTCACCCACAAGCACCAATCTATAGTTCCGGTAATAAGATTGAACACAAGAGATGAACTAGGGTTTGAAATGAGATGGTGCCGTTGAAGATGTTGATGGAGGTTGACCTTCCCAAGACGGGAGAGTTGTTGGTGATGATGATGACGATGATTTCCCCCTCTAGGAGGGAAGTTCCCCCGACGGAATCGCTCCGCTAGAGGGCAAAAGTGCTCCTGCCCAAGTTCCTAAAGGAAATATGCCCTAGAGGCAATAATAAAGTTTTTATTTATATTTCCTTATATCATGATAAATGTTTATTATTCATGCTAGAATTGTATTAACCGGAAACATGATACATGTGTGAATACATAGACAAACAGAGTGTCACTAGTATGCCTCTACTTGACTAGCTCGTTGATCAAAGATGGTTATGTTTCCTAGCCATAGAAAAAGAGTTGTCATTTGATTAACGGGATCACATCATTAGAGAATGATGTGATGGACAAGACCCATCCATTATCTTAGCATAAAGATCATTTAGTTTTATTGATATTGCTTTCTTCATGACTTATACACATTCCTCTGACTATGAGATTATGCAACTCCCGAATACTGGAGGAACACCTTGTGTGCTATCAAACGTCACAACGTAACTGGGTGATTATAAAGATGCTCTACAGGTGTCTCCGATGGTGTTTCTTGAGTTGGCATAGATCGAGATTAGGATTTTTCACTCCGTGTATCGGAGAGGTATCTCTGGGCCCTCTCGGTAATGCACATAACTATAAGCCTTGCAAGCAATGTGAATAATGAGTTAGTTACGGGATGATGCATTACGGAACAAGTAAAAAGACTTCCCGGTAACGAGATTGAACTAGGTATGAGGATACCGACGATCGAATCTCGGGCAAGTAACTGTTGGGGAACGTAGTAATTTCAAAAAAATTCCTACGCACACGCAAGATCATGGTGATGCATAGCAACGAGAGGGAAGAGTATCGTCCACGTACCCTCGTAGACCGTAAGCGAAAGCGTTAGCACAACGTAGTTGATGTGGTCGTACGTCTTCACAATTCGACCAATACAAGTACCGAACGCACGACACCTCCGAGTTCAGCACACGTTCAGCTCGATGACGTCCCTCGAACTCCGGTCCAGCCGAGCTTTGACGGCGAGTTCCGTCAGCACGACGGCGTGGTGACTATGTTGATGTTCTACCGCCGCAGGGCTTCGCCTAAGCACCGCTACGATATTATCGAGGTGGACTGGAGAGGGGCACCGCACACAGCTAAAAGATCCAAGAGATCAATTTTTGTGTCTATGGGGTGCCCCTGGCCACGTATATAAAGGAGTGGAGGAGGGGGAGAGGGCCGGCCCATATGGCGCGCCCTGGAGGAGTCCTACTCCCACCGGGAGTAGGATTCCTCCCCTTCCAAGTAGTAGGAGTAGGAGACAAGGAAGGGGAAGAGAAGGAAGGAGGGGGCGCTGCCCCTCCCCCTAGTCCAATTCGAACTAGTCATTGGGGGGGGGGCTGCCTCTCTCTCTCCCCTAAAGCCCAACAAGGCCCATATACTTCTTCCCCCGTATTCCCGTAACTCCCCGATACTCCGAAAAATACCCGAACCACTCGGAACCTTTCCGATGTCCGAATATAGTCGTCAAATATATCGATCTTTACGCCTCGACCATTTCGAGACTCCTCGTCATGTCCCCGATCTCATCCGGGACTCCGAACTACCTTCGGTACATCAAAACACATAAACTCATAATATAACCGTCATCAAGCTTTAAGCGTGCGGACCCTATGAGTTCGAGAACTATGTAGACATAACCGAGACACATCTCCGGTCAATAACCAATAGCGGAACCTAGATGCTCATATTGGCTCCTACATATTCTACGAAGATCTTTATCGGTGAAACCGCATAACAACATACATTGTTCCCTTTGTCATCGGTATGTTACTTGCCCGAGATTCGATCGTCGGTATCTCAATACCAAGTTCAATCTCATTACCGGAAAGTCTCTTTACTCGTTCCGTAATACGTCATCCTGCAACTAACTCATTAGTTGCAATGCTTGCAAGGCTTAAGTGATGTGTATTACTGAGTGGGCCCAGAGATACCTCTCTGACAATCGGAGTGACAAATCCTAATCTCGAAATACGCCAACCCAACAAGTACCTTTGGAGACACCTGTAGAGCACCTTTATAATCACCCAGTTACGTTGTGACGTTTGGTAGCACACAAAGTGTTCCTCTGGTAAACGGGAGTTGCATAATCTCATAGTCATAGGAACATGTATAAGTCATGAAGAAAGCAATAGCAACAAACTAAACGATCAAGTGCTAAGCTAACGGAATGGGTCCAGTCAATCACATCATTCTCCTAATGATGTGATCCCGTTAATCAAATGACAACTCTTTTTCTATGGCTAGGAAACATAACCATCTTTGATCAATGAGCTAGTCAAGTAGAGGCATACTAGTGACACTCTGTTTGTCTATGTATTCACACATGTATCATGTTTCCGGTTAATACAATTCTAGCATGAATAATAAACATTTATCATGATATAAGGAAATAAATAATAACTTTATTATTGCCTCTAGGGCATATTTCCTTCAGTAACATGACAAAGGGAATAACGTATGTTGTTATGCGGTTTGACCGATAAAGATCTTCGTAGAATATGTAGGAGCCAATGTGAGCATCCAGGTTCCACTATTGGTTATTGACCGGAGATATGTCTCGGTCATGTCTTGTAGCACCCACGATGCGGCTATATCTCCCACATGTCGAAGCACGACTTAGAGGCATAACCGCATTGTAAGCAATGTCGCAAGTGGGGTAATCTTCACACAACCCATGTAATGAATAAGGAAAAGAGGTACATAGTTGGCTTACAATCGCCACGTCACACAATAGCATAAATATCATTACATTCATCCAGATACAATCAAGGTCCGACTACGGAACCAAAATAAAGACAACCCCAAAATGCAACAAAGACCCCGATCGCCCCAACTGGGCTCCACTACTGATCGTTTGGAAAAGAAACGTAGTATCGTCCCGAGTCCTCATCGAACTCCCACTTGAGCTTAGTCGAATCTCCTGGAGCGGTATCATCGGTCCCTGCATCTGGTTTTGAAGTAATTTGTGAGTCACGGGGACTCAACAATCTCACACCCTCGCGATCAAGACTATTTAAGCTTATAGGAAGGGTAAAAGGTATGAGGTGGAGCTGCAGCAAGCACTAGCATATATGGTGGCTAACATACGCAAATGAGAGCGAGAAGAGAAGGCAAAGGAACGATCGATGAACTATGATCAAGAAGTGATCCTAGAACAACCTACGTTCAAGCATAACTTGAGACCGTGTTCTCTTCCCGGACTCCACTGAAAAGAGACCATCACGGCCGCACACTCTGTTGATTCATTTTAATTAAGTTAAGTTTCAGGTTTTCTACAACCGGACATTAACAAATTTCCATCTGCCCATAACCGCGGGCCCGGCTTTCGAAAGTTCAAATCCCTACAGGGGTGTCCCAACTTAGCCCATCACAAGCTCTCATGGTCAATGAAGGATATTCCTTCTCCCAAGACAATCCGATCAGACTCGGAATCCCGGTTACAAGACATCTCGACAATGGTAAAACTAAACCAGCAAAGCCGCCCGATGTGCCGACAAATCCTGATAGGAGTCGCACATATCTCGTTCTCAGGGCACACCGGATAGGTCAAGCTACGAGTAAAACCAACCCTCGAGTTGCCCCGAGGTGGCCCCGCAGGCTGCCCATTTCGGACCAACACTCAGAGGAGCACTGGCCCAAGGGGGTTTAAAATAAAGATGACCCTTGAGTCCGCGGAACCCAAGGGAAAAAGAGGCTAGGTTGCGAATGGTAAAACCAAGGTTAGGCATTGTTGGAGGAGTTTTATTCAAGGCGACCTGTCAAGGGGTTCCCATTATAACCCAACCGTGTAAGGAACGCAAAATCAAGGAACATAACACCGGTATGACAGAAACTAGGGCGACAAGAGTGGAACAAAACACCAGGCATAAGGCCGAGCCTTCCACCCTTTAGCAAGTTTATAGATGCATTAAAGTAGACAAGATATAATAATGATAACCCAATAATAAACATGTACCAACAAGGAACAAACTCCAATCTTCACCTACAACTAGCAACGCTATAAGAGGGGCTGAGCAAAGCGGTAACATAGTCAAACAACGGTTTGCTAGGACAAGGTGGGTTAGAGGTTTGACATGGAAATATGGGAGGCATGATAAGCAAGTGGTAGGTATCGTAGCATACGCACAGCAAAAGAGCGAGCATCTAACAAGCAAAGATAGAAGTGATTTCAAGGGTATGGTCATCTTGCCTGCAAAGTTCTCCGAGTTGACGTTAGCTTGATCCTCGTAAGCGTACTCAACGGGTTCCTTGATCACGTACTCGTCTCCCGGCTCTACCCAAGCAATAACACAAGCAAAGGGAGACACAATCAACCACGTGCAATGCACAAACAACATGATGCAAAACATGGCATGATAAGCGGGATGTGATATGCGATGCATATGCATGTTTTGGAAAGGAAAGATTGAATCTGGCCTCAACTTGGAAAACCAGGAGTGCCACTGGAAGGAGGAGTTGTTTTCGGTCGAAATCGATATAAAGATCACCGGAATCGGATGCATGGTTTGGAAATGGCAAGCAAAACAAATATGGCACCGGTCTGCGATTAATAGCACGAGGGCATCTAAATGCATCAAGAAAAATAAGCTACAAGACTCTACCATGAAAAGAAACACATGGCAGGGATCCACTCAAGATGCTTGACAAAAGATGAACACTGAGCTATGGCTAATTCACTCAATAGCAGGTTCAAACAAGCATGGCAAAAGTGCAAAAGATATCAGGTTACAGACTTAGTGAAAATAACATGTCAGGAATTTAACATCAGGAAGCAAAGTTTAGAGCAAGATAACTACATGCTACAGGAACACATCATGGAAAAGAAAGGCATGGCATGAAGCTACTCAAAGCATACAACAAAAGTCCCTTACTGACCATAAGCCAAAAGGGATCAGAAAATACAATGGCAACCATGTGAACATAGCAACTATCGTTAATAGATTCAGACTTAGTAGAAAACTGGAACATGGCAAAACAGATATTAAGTAGGCATGTTTACGAGCTCGATGCACTCACCAGGAGGCATTGCATGACAAACTAAGCATACACCCAGCAAGTAGACATGGCATAGAAGCTAAACATGGCAAGAACAACTTCATAGCATGCACGGATCAACTACAACAACCTCGGCAAAAATGCTTAACACGTAAACAATCTGCCAGGAACATTTTACAGCAAAAGTAGGGCTCGATTGAGTCAAGCTAGGGTGATCCAAAATTGCAAACAAAGACATGGATGGATAGAGCACCACAATATCTACAAAACATCCTTACTGATCATGCTCAAAAGAGGCATGGATCACTCTGTAGCAACAAGAATACATGGCATAAAAATGTTAACAGGGGAGAAATTTAGAAGATTTCTAAGTCCCTGAAAGCAGCAACATTATGAGGGCTACTTTGCATGCTTGTGCTAGTCACCACAGAGATCACAAAAATACATGGCATACACCCCTGTAAAGATGGCATGGCATACTTCAAAACACATGTAGGGCGCAAGTTCATAGGAGGCACACATCAATCATGGCAAAAATGACAAATGTCCAATTGCTGATAAGAATCTGAAACTAACATTGCATAGCCCTCTTGAAACAGCATTTAGGGCATCAAGATGAACTCAAATGAACATGGTGCAATGGAATGAAATGAAGTACTCGTCGAGACGAACAATTTGATATGCTACATGCCCAAAACGGAGCCATGGTTGCAAAGATATGATGCGATGAAAATGCCAAAAAATACTGGGGTAAAGGAAAAAGTCAACCCTCAGATCGGATCTAGGGTTCGTCGGCATGTGAACCGAGGCGCTCGCCGGAGGGAGGAAGAGGCGCGGCGAGGTGCTCCCGGGCCGGATCTTGTCGGATCCGGCCGGCGGGGAGCCGGAGCGGCGGTGAGGCGACGGTGAGGCGACGCGGGCGGTGGAGGTCGACGACGGGGTGGCGCGCGGTGGTAGAGATGGCGCGGCGGCGGCGGAGCGCGCCGACGATGAAGGCGATGGCGGCGGGGATCAGGCGCGGGTGCGGGGAGGCGCGGGCCTCGGCCGGCGGCGGCTCGGGCCGGGGGGGCCCCGCCTGGGCATCCGCGGGTCGGCGATGTGGGCGGGCGGGCGCGGCGGCTCGCCCTATCGAAGCGCGACATGTGGCAGCGGACGGAGGAAACGGACTTGTCCGGCCGGCGAAATTTCGTCCGGTGGCGCGAGGGAATGGAGAGGTTAGGCTTTCGCCCGGATTTCGGGGGAGTGGTCTTTTTATAGGTAGGAGGAGCTAGGAGGCTCCAAATTGAGCACGATTTTCGGCCACATGATCGTGATCGAACGATCTAGATGATGGAGGGGGGTTAGGTGGGTTTTGGGCCACTTTGGAGAGGTGTTGGGCTGCAACACACACGAGGTCTTCTCGGCTCCTCGGTTAACCGTTGGAGTATGAAACGAAGTCCAAATGGCACGAAACTTGACAGGCGGTCTGCCGGTAGTAAACCAAGGCTGCTTGGCAAGTCTCGGTCCAATCCGAGAACGTTTAATACCCGCACATGAAAAGAGGTAGAAAGGGACACCGGAGGACATAGGAGCGCCGGAATGCAAAACGGACAACGGGGAAAATGCTCGGATACATGAGATGAACATGTATGCAAATGCGATGCACATGATGACATGATATGAGATGCAAGGCAAAGACAAAAACAACACAAAGACAAAAACCCGACAACGAGGAAATAACATAACTTAGTGCCGAAAATGGCAAGAGTTGGAATACAAATATGGCAGGTTACAAACGGGGTGTTACAACACTCCACCACTACGAAATGATCTCGTCCCGAGATCTATGACTAGAAAAACTCCGGGTACTCAGAACAGAGGTGGTCCTCGCGTTCCCAGGTGGCTTCATGGTCGGAATGATGTGACCACTTAACTTTCAGGAATTTGATAGACTTGTTGCGAGTCTTCCGCTCAGTTTCTTCAAGAATAGCAATGGGGTGCTCATGATAAGACATGTCTTCTTGGAGATTAATCTCTTTAAAGTTGATGGTGCGGTCAGGAGTCTTGAAACACTTGTGGAGTTGAGACACGTGAAACACGTCGTGCACGTTTGCAAAGTTGGATGGAAGCTCAAGTTGATAGGCGAGATCGCCTCTTTTGCCAATGATCTTGAAAGGACCCACGTATCTAGGGGCAAGCTTCCCTTTGATACCGAAGCGATGAGTACCTTTCATTGGAGAGACGCGGAGGTAGACATGGTCTCCGATCTCGAAAGCCAAGTCATGATGCTTGCTATCATAGTAACTCTTTTGGCGCGATTGCGCGGCTTTGAGATTTTCACGAATGACTTTGCACATTTCTTCAGCCTCTGTGATCAAGTCATTGCCAAGAAGTTGGCGTTCACCAGTCTCTGACCAGTTAAGAGGAGTATGACACTTCCTGCCATAGAGAATCTCGAATGGGGCCTTGCCCGAACTCGCTTGGAAGCTGTTGTTGTAGGAGAACTTGACATATGGAAGACAATCTTCCCACTTCATACCGAAAGAGATGACACAATCCCTGAGCATATCTTCAAGAATTTGATTGACTCGCTCGACTTGGCCACTGGCTTGAGGATGAAAAGCTGTGCTGAAGCGAATGTTGGTGCCCATGGCCTTCTGAAAAGAATCCCAGAACTTAGAGGTGAAGATGCTCCCACGATCTGAAGATATCAACTGTGGAATGCCGTGCAGGGAGACAATCCTGGAGGTATATAGCTCTACCAATTGAGCTGTTGTGATAGATTCTTTGATAGGAAGAAAATGAGCCACTTTAGTGAGCTTGTCGATGACAACGAAGATAGCATCATTGCCTCGCTTGGACTTCGGAAATCCAGTCACGAAGTCCATCTCAATATGGTCAAACTTCCATTCTGGAATGGCAAGAGGTTGGAGGAGACCAACTGGTTGTTGGTGGTCTGCTTTCACTCTTCTGCAGACATCACATTCGTTCACGAACTGAGCAATCTCGCGCTTCATTCGAATCCACCAATACGACTGCTTGAGGTCATGGTACATCTTTGTACTTCCAGGGTGAATAGAGAGGAGTGAATTGTGAGCCTCGTTCATAATGACTTTACGAAGGTCACCTTTAGGAACAACAATGCGATCCTCGAAGAATAGCGTATCCTTGTCATAAAGACGATAGCACGTGTACTTGGGTTGACTCTTGGCAATCCCAATCTTCACCTTATTCACCATAGCATCAAGAAGTTGAGCCTTACGAATCTGATCTTCCAAAGTAGGAGAGACTTGGAGGTTGGCAAGGAATCCTTGAGGAACAACTTGGAGATTAAGTTTGCGGAAAGCTTCACAAAGCTCTGGTTGGTAAGGCTTGATAATCAAACTGTTGTAGTAAGCCTTCCTGCTCAATGCGTCAGCAATTATATTGGCCTTGCTTGGAGTGTATTCAATACTCGGATTATACTCTTGAATCATCTCGACCCAACGAGTCTGCCTGAGGTTGAGGTTGGGCTGAGTGAAAATGTACTTGAGACTCTTGTGATCAATGAAGATGTCCACTTTTCTTCCCAATAAGAGATGTCTCCATGTTAAAAGAGCATGGACAACTGCCGCCAACTCGAGGTCATGAGTGGGGTAGTTCTTTTCATTGGGCTTCAACTGGCGAGAGGTATAGGCCACAACTTTCTTCTCTTGCATCAACATTGCACCGAGACCTTGAAGGGAAGCATCACAGAAGACCTCGAACGGTTTGGATTCATCAGGAGGAGTCAGAACTGGAGCAGTGACTAACTTCTCTTTCAGGGTGTTAAAAGCGATGTCACATTCAGGTGACCAGACATACTTCACATGCTTCTGGAGAAGGTTGGAAAGAGGCTTCACGATCTTAGAGAAGTTCTCAACGAACCTTCGACAATAGCTTGCGAGCCCAAGGAAGCTGCGGAGTTGCTTCACATTCTGAGGTGGTTCCCAATTCACAATTGCAGACACCTTCTGAGGATTAACATCTATGCCCTTGGCGGAGATGATATGCCCAAGGTAGAGAACCTCATCGAGCCAAAACTCGCACTTTGAAAACTTCGCATAGAACTGATGTTCTCTGAGTTTATCCAGCACCAATCTCAAATGCTTGGCATGATCCTCCTTGTTCTTGGAAAAGACCAAAATATCATCGAGGTAGACCAAGACGAAGTCATTTGTGTAGGCGTTGAAGATGAAGTTCATCATGCGAGAGAATGTTGGAGGAGCGTTGACAAGGCCGAAAGACATGAAAGTGTATTCATATGAACCATAGCTTGTTCTGAATGCTGTCTTGGGAATATCTTCTTCACGAATGCGAATCTGATGATAGCCCATATGGAGATCAAGCTTGGGGAATACTTGAGCACCTTTGAGTTGTTCGAAAAGCTCATTGATGTTGGGAAGTGGGTACTTGTTCTTTATGGTCTTCTTGTTCAATGGACGGTAATCGACACAAAGTCGGTCCGTTCCATCCTTCTTCTTGACAAAAAGAACACCACAACCCCATGGAGAAGAACTTGGTCGGATGAGACCCATATGCTCTTGAATATCGAGTTGCTTCTTCAGCTCCTTCAACTCTTCCGGTCCAAGCTTGTAAGGACGTTTGCAAACAGGTTCCGTGTCAGGCTCAAGATCGATGACGAATTCAACTGGCCGGTGCGGAGGCATTCTTGGAAGCTCTTCTGGAAAGACGTCTTGATATTCACAAATGACTGGAATCTGAGATATGTCATCCAGCTCGCCCTTCTCGTTGAGAGGAAACAGTCGGATGGTATCATCACGAGCGGTAAAGACGATTACATCCTCAAATGAATGTGTCAATTGAATCTGCCTGGCAGCACAATCAAGCTGAGCCTTGTGCTTAGAAAGCCAATCCATTCTAAGAATAAGATCAATATCTGAGTTACCAAGGACCATTGGAGAAGAAAGAAACTTATAGTCGCCCAACGTGATAGAAACATCTGGAACCACCAAACTGGCACTCAAACGTTTACCCAGAGAAACTATATCCATTGATTTGCCCAAATGAGAAGAAGCGAAGTCATTCTTGGCAAAAAATGGTTTAGACATGAAACAATGCGATGCACCATATTAAAAAGGACTTTTGCAGGAATATCGTTAACAGGAAGGTTACCCATTATCACATCTGACGAGTCCTTTGCCTAAGCTGCGTCCAACAAGTTGACCTTGGCATGCTTGGGATTATGCTTGACCACTACAGTGCTAGCAGATCTCACAGGAGGAGGAGGAAGACGCCTCTGATTGAAGCATTTGTTGGAAAAGTGACCCTTCTGCTGACACTTGCTGCACGTAACCTCCGAGAGCGGACGGTGATACGGAGCACTTGATCTTGGAGCATGAGACGAAGTCTTGTTCTGAAAGCCTGGGTTGGGTGGGTGGGAAGATCCATTGCCACCTTTGCTCTTCTGCTGATAAGGCTGACGGAACGGAGGAGGAGGAGGCAACCAATACTTTTGCTGCTTAGTTGCCACTTGAGTTGAGGAAAAAGGAGTTGCATCCCTGACTCGTTTCTTGGAAGCATCGCACTTGAGTTGAGCAGTCTCTTGTTTCAGTGCCATGTTGTAAAACTCATCGTACTTCTGCGGCTCAAAAAGCACGAGAGCTAGTTGAAGATCTTCTCTGAGGCCACCTCTGAACTGATAAATCATGCTCTTCTCGTTAAGGACGTCTTGCTTAGCGAAACGAGCGAGCTTCTGGAACATGATGTTATACTGGTAAACAGACAAGCTGCCTTGCTTCAGATTGCGGAACTCCTCACGCTTGCTCTCAACAACACTCTGAGGAATGTGGTGAGCTTTGAAGTCTTGAGGAATTCATCTCAGGTAATCACACGACCTCCTCTGGAATCTTTGTATTGCTGGTACCATTCTGCAGCTTGGTCTTTGAGTTGGAATGAGGCAAACTTGACAAAGTCCTCAGGCCTGACGTTGCTGCACTCGAAATGCTTGCAGATATCCACAATCCAATCATCAGGGTCTGTTGCCTCCACACAGTTACTGAAGGTCTTTGGCTGGTTAGCGAGGAACTGGTTGAGTGTAGCAAACTGATTCTGATTGTTGCCATGGCCTTGATTCCCTTGGTTGCGCTCTTGCAAGAGTTGCATGATCAGCTGCGTGTTGGCATTGGTAGCGGCCATCACAGCTTTCCATGCCTCCGGAGGTGGAGGTGGTGGTGGCGGTTCAGGGTTCTGACGCGTTGGAGGAGCCATCCTGAAGAGGGTGACATCCGTTAGCAACTTGACAAACATATATTCAAGCTGAATCAAATGGATCGAAATGCAACATATAGTCTTAACATCCGAACAAAATGAACGAATGCAATCCAATTGAAATGGTCACACTTCCATAAATTGAGAAGCCACTTAGATAGAGGTAGAAGAATAAAACAATAAGGTATGGACAAGAACAAATACTTGGTGAGGATTACCCAATCACAAACCAAATAATCGTGGAAGAAATACTAGAGCTACATGAATTCCCACCTATGAAACTCCCGAACCTTTCCGGTTATGCAATCAGGTGTTGGGGATACAGGGGAAGCATAATATCTCACCCAAAGCTAGCAAATCCTACATCCAGATGTATCCATCCTTCAAAACATAACCAAGAAACCTTCGGAAATCATTTACCTCAACCTTCGAAAAGCATCCGTTATACGAGTTATGGCGATACTCCCGAACTCCCGCCCCAGTACTGGGTGGTGTAGAGGTTATCTCACCAACAACTGCATAAAAGAGATTTTCAATGTCAGCGAAACTCAGGTATTCCAGAACTGCAACGATAAAATTGTGATGACAACACCTTGGAGCTCAACTCCCCGGGACACTGCCACAACCCCTAAATGTCAGGAGGCACCAAGAACAATGTTCTCGTCACAAATCCATCAGAACGATTCCAAGATACCCGTGTGATCCTAATTTTTTTGTGAAATTTGAGAAGAGAAGAGTCAAAACTCTACGTCAGGATGCCTCACCAGAGCGACGAAGGGACTGAGGAGTAAAAAGAATCCTACTCTCCGATATATATAATCCTAAATGACTCAAAACATTTTTAGACTCCAACGGCAACGATTCGATCAAGCAGGGGGCTCCTAAGTCGGGGAAGGCTCTGATACCAACTTGTAACGCCCACGATGCGGCTATATCACCCACGTGTCGAAGCACGACTTAGAGGCATAACCACATTGTAAGAAATGTCGCAAGTGGGGTAATCTTCACACAACCCATGTAATGAATAAGGAAAAGAGGTACATAGTTGGCTTACAATCGCCACGTCACACAATAGCATAAATATCATTACATTCATCCAGATACAATCAAGGTCCGACTACGGAACCAAAATAAAGACAACCCCAAAATGCAACAAAGACCCCAATCGCCCCAACTAGGCTCCACTACTGATCGTCTGGAAAAGGAACATAGTATCGTTCTGAGTCCTCATCGAACTCCCACTTGAGCTCAGTCGAATCTCCTAGAGCGGTATCATCGGTCCCTACATCTGGTTTTGAAGTAATTTGTGAGTCATGGGGACTCAGCAATCTCACACCCTCGCGATCAAGACTATTTAAGCTTATAGGAAGGGTAAAAGGTATGAGGTGGAGCTGCAGCAAGCACTAACATATATGGTGGCTAACATACGCAAATGAGAGCGAGAAGAGAAGGCAAAGGCACGATCGATGAACTATGATCAAGAAGTGATCCTAGAACAACCTACGTTCAAGCATAACTCGAGACCGTGTTCTCTTCCCGGACTCCGCCGAAAAGAGACCATCACGGCCACACACTCTGTTGATTCATTTTAATTAAGTTAAGTTTCAGGTTTTCAACAACTGGACATTAACAAATTCCCATCTGCCCATAACCGCGGGCGCGGCTTTCGAAAGTTCACATCCCTGCAGGGGTGTCCCAACTTAGCCCATCACAAGCTCTCACGGTCAACGAAGGATATTCCTTCTCCCAAGACAATCCGATCAGACTCGGAATCCCGGTTACAAGACATCTCGACAATGGTAAAACTAAACCAGCAAAGCTGCTTGATGTGCCGATAAATCCCGATAGGAGTTGCACGTATCTCGTTCTCAGGGCACACTGGATAGGTCAAGCTACGAGTAAAACCAACCCTCGAGTTTCCCTGAGGTGGCCCCGCCGGCTGCCCATTTCGGACCAACACTCAGAGGAGTACTGGCCCAGGGGGGTTTAAAATAAAGATGACCCTTGAGTCCGCGGAACCCAAGGGAAAAAGAGGCTAGGTGGCGAATGGTAAAACCAAGGTTCGGCATTGCTGCAGGAGTTTTATTCAAGGCGAACTGTCAAGGGGTTCCCATTATAACCCAACCGTGTAAGGAACACAAAATCAAGAAACATAACACTGGTATGATGGAAACTAGGGCGGCAAGAGTGGAACAAAACACCAGACATAAGGCCGAGCCTTTCACCCTTTACCAAGTGTATAGATGCATTAAAGTAGACAAGATATAATAATGATAACCCAACAATAAACATGTTCCAACAAGGAACAAACTCCAATCTTCACCTGCAACTAGCAATGCTATAAGAGGGGCTGAGCAAAGCGGTAACATAGCCAAACAACGGTTTGCTAGGACAAGGTGGGTTTGAGGTTTGACATGGAAATATGGGAGGAATGATAAGCAAGTGGTAGGTATCGTAGCATACGCACAGCAAAAGAGCGAGCATCTAACAAGCAAAGATAGAAGTGATTTCAAGGGTATGGTCATCTTGCCCTGCAAAGTTCTCCGAGTTGACGTTAGCTTGATCCTCGTAAGCGTACTCAACGGGTTCCTTGATCACGTACTCGTCTCCCGGCTCTACCCAAGCAATAACACAAGCAAAGGGAGACACAATCAACCACGTGCAATGCACAAAATATATGATGCAAAACATGGCATGATAAGCGGGATGTGATATGCGATGCATATGCATGTTTTGGAAAGGAAAGATTGAATCTGGCCTCAACTTGGAAAACCAAGAGTGCCACTAGAAGGAGGAGTTGTTTTCGGTCGAAATCGATATACAGATCACCGGAATCGGATGCACGGTTTGGAAATGGCAAGCAAAACAAATATGGCACCGGTCTGCGATTAACAGCACGAGGGCATCTAAATGCATCAAGAAAAATAAGCTACAAGACTCTACCATGACAACAAACACATGGCAGGGATCCACTCAAGATGCTTGACAAAAGATGAACACTGAGCTATGGCTAATTCACTCAATAGCAGGTTCAAACAAGCATGGCAAAAGTGCAAAAGATATCAGGTTACAGACTTAGTGAAAATAACATGTCAGGAATTTAACATCAGGAAGCAAAGTTTAGAGCAAGATAACTACATGCTACAGGAACACATCATGGCAAAGAAAGGCATGGCATGAAGCTACTCAAAGCATACAACAAAAGTCCCTTACTGACCATAAGCCAAAAGGGATCAGAAAATACAATGGCAACCATGTGAACATAGCAACTATCGTTAACAGATTCAGACTTAGTAGAAAACTGGAACATGGCAAAACAGATATTAAGTAGGAATGTTTACGAGCTCGATGCACTCACCAGGAGGCATTGCATGACAAACTAAGCATACACCCAGCAAGTAGACATGGCATAGAAGCTAAACATGGCAAGAACAACTTCATAGCATGCACGGATCAACTACAACAACCTCGGCAAAAATGCTTAACACGTAAACAATCTGCCAGGAACATTTTATAGCAAAAGTAGGGCTCGATTGAGTCAAGCTAGGGTGCTCCAAAATTGCAAACAAAGACATGGATGGATAGAGCACCACAATATCTACAAAACATCCTTACCGATCATGCTCAAAAGAGGCATGGATCACTCTGTAGCAACAAGAATACATAGCATAAAAATGTTAACAGGGCAGAAACTTAGAAGATTTCTAAGTCCCTGAAAGCAGCAACATTATGAGGGCTACTTTGCATGCTTGTGCTAGTCACCACAGAGATCACAAAAATACATGGCATACACCCCTGTAAAGATGGCATGGCATACTTCAAAACACATGTAGGGCTCAAGTTCATAGGAGGCACACATCAATTATGGCAAAAATGACAAATGTCCAATTGCTGATAAGAATCTGAAACTAACATTGCATAGCCCTCTTCCAACAGCATTTAGGGCATCAAGATGAACTCAAATGAACATGGTGCAATGGAATGAAATGAAGTACTCGTCGAGACGAACAATTTGATATGCTACACGCCCAAAACGGAGCCACGGTTGCAGAGATATGATGCGATGAAAATGCCAAAAAATACTAGGGTAAAGGAAAAAGTCAACCCTCAGATCGGATCTAGGGTTCGTCGGCACGCGAACCAAGGCGCTAGGGCGGCGAGGTTCTCCCGGGCCGGATCTCGCCGGATCCGGCCGGCGCGGAGCCGGAGCGGCGGCGGGGCGGCGCTGGAGCGGCGAGGCGACGGTGAGGCGGCGCGGGCGGCGGAGTTCGACGGCAGGGTGGCGCGCGGTGGCGGAGATGGCGCGGTGGCGGCGGAGCACGCCGGCGATGATGGCGATGGCGGCGGGGATCGGGCACGGGCGCGGGGAGGCGCGGGCCTCGGCCGACGGCGGCTCGGGCCGGGTGGCCCCGCCTGGGCCCCGGTGGATCGGCGATGTGGGCGTGTGGGCGCGGCGGCTCGCCCTATCGGAGCGCAACACGTGGCGGCGGACGGAGGAAACGGACGTGTCCGGCCGGCGAAATTTTGTCCGGCGGCGCGAGGGAATGGAGAGGTTAGGGTTTCGCCCGGATTTCGGGGGAGTGGCCTTTTTATAGGTAGGAGGAGCTAGGAGGCTCCAAATTGAGCACGGTTTTCGGCCAGGCGATCGTGATCGAACAGTCTAGATGATGGAGGGGGTTTAGGTGGGTTTTGGGCCACTTTGGAGAGGTGTTGGGCTGCAACACACACGAGGTCTTCTCGGCTCCTCGGTTAACCGTTGGAGTATCAAACGAAGTCCAAATGGCACGAAACTTGACAGGTGCTCTACCGGTAGTAAACCAAGGCCGCTTGGCAAGTCTCGGTCCAATCCGAGAATGTTTAATACCCGCACACGAAAAGAGGTAGAATGGGACACCGGAGGACATAGGAGCGCCGGAATGCAAAACGGACAACAGGGAAAATGCTCGGATGCATGAGACGAACATGTATGCAAATGCGATGCACGTGATGACATGATATGAGATGCAAGGCAAATACAAAAACAACACGAAGACAAAAACCCGACAACGAGGAAATAACATAACTTAGTGCCGAAAATGGCAAGAGCTTGAATACAAATATGGCAGGTTACAAACGGGGTGTTACATGTCTACATAGTTCTCGAACCCGTAGGATCCGCACGCTTAACGTTTTATGACGATTCGTATTATGAGTTATGTGATTTGATGACCGAAGTTTGTTTGGAGTCCGAGATGAGATCACGGACATGACGAGGTGTCGGTGTACTAGAGTAGGGGTACCCTAGTATCCCGTACTTGTGCACGGGCAGTCGCAGCATCCCGCGGCAAGGCTTGCCGGGCGACCGCCAAGATCCTCCGTGGTTCCTTTGGAGCCATTCAAGGACAAAGTATCCAAGTCAAGGAGACAAGACCCCGGCAAGAGGATATTGCCGGGAAGGCTGACAAAAGTATCCCAAGACCCCGGCAAGAGGAGCTTGCCGGGAAGGCCACCCAAGGCATTTCAAGGAACTTGCCGCGGCGCACCACGCGTCCCGGCAAGGCCCGGTGAGCGACAAGCTCCCGGACGCGACAAGACAACGATAGCGGCAAGGCGCTTGCCGCGGCGAGCCACCTCTCTGGGCCCGCGCTCCAGCACATCCACCAACGTGTCGCTCTGGGGCCCTTCCAGGCGTACGTGGCGGGAGGCTGTGCAGCCAGCGGCGTGCGGTGGCAAGCGGCGCTGACAAGATCGCCATCGTGGCGAACGGTGGCGTCCCTGGCGGTCTCTTTTTGCACTGTTTAGACGACATAGACGGGCATTTATTGCCCTTGTCCCCTGCCGTCAGGGTTAGGTATGATACACTGTAGCGGGTAGCTGTGCCTACCACAGCACCTTTCCATTTTTGCCCTTTACCTCCATTGCCACCTGTCGGTAACCCCTTGAGCATATAAAAGGAGGCCCGTGCGCAACGTAGAGGGGGGGGGGGGGTTCGAACACTCACGCTCGGTCTCGCTAGCTGCTGGTGTGTACTGTAGCATTCAGCGCTCCCGAGCAAGAAATCAATACAAACCACAAAGCAGGAGTAGGGTTTTACGCATCCGTGCGGCCCGAACCTGGGTAAATCGCTCGCGTGCACCGCCTCGATTTGCTCTTTGCACGACCTCCGCCCCCGCCGAACCGAAAGGGACCCGGTCCGCCGGTCCCATAGGTGCCCGTGGATCAGTACCCCGGCATCTTTGGCGCGCCAGGTAGGTGGATCGAGGAGCTACCGGTGGTTCTTTGGTCGATCAGGACGACGCCAAATCGAGCCACTGGGCAGACACCTTTCGCTCTAGTCTATGGAGCAGAGGCAGTTATCCCCACGGAACTCGTATACGGGTCACCTCGAGTGCTCGCTTATGATGAGCTTGAGCAAGAGCAGCTGCGACAAGATGACGCGCTGGTCCTTGAGGAAGATCGTCTTCAGGCTGCTGTGCGAGCTGCTCGCTACCAGCAAGCTTTGCGCCGCTACCATAGCCGCAAAGTTAACGCCAGAAGTCTCGAGGAAGGCGACCTTGTTCTTCGGCGTGTTCAGTCCGCCAAGAATTCCAACAAGTTGACGCCGAAGTGGGAAGGCCCTTACCGGGTGAAACGAGTCACTAAGCCTGGCGCTGTCCGCCTTGAGACCGAAGATGGAATTCCGGTGAGCAACTCCTGGAACATTGAACATCTTCGTAAGTTTTACCCGTAAGGCGCGGTTGTCGGAACCTGTTCCGGCAACCACCTTTTGTACAAGTCTTGCCGCTATTGCATGTAATCCTTCGTACAAAGCCGGGCGCAGACCCCGTGCGTAAATAAAGCTCATGTGCTCCGCACATTTTGTCGATTTTATGCTTTCTATTTTTTGGCATATATGATCTGACACTTTGTGCAGCACCTACTCCAAGGTAAGCAGTAACGAGCCGTAAAGTTCCATATTTGTATTTGTCTCTTCTTTCTTTCGAAAGGAAGGTTCCCCTCGCCCACAAGTTTGCCGGGGGGGAGAGGAGAAGACGATGGTATGGACTAGGTGTCGCTCAAGGAAGTTTCGCCTTGCCGGGAAGCAAACAACAGAAAAGCTAAGTTGCCAAAGTTTGAGCAATCAATTTTTTTTAAATTTTTTAAGTTATCTCCCTTGAACGACCACACTTTGTATGGAAAACCTGTGCGCGGAGGAACCAACTCGTAGCTAGTTGCGCCTTTACTTTGTTTCGAGTCCGGTCAACAACTTAAGCGAGCTGCTAGCGCCCTTACTTTGCTTCGAGTCCGCTCAGCAACTTAAGTGAGCCGCCAGCGCCCTTACTTTGTTTCGAATTCGCTCGGCAACTTAAGTGAGCTGCAACTAGTTGCGACAAGGTTTCTTGCCGGTAGCGGCACCGCCAGCAGGCTGCTGACGTCCCGCACTCAGCGCTCGCGGCCCAGGTGCCTGCACCGGCAAGTTCCCTAAAAGCGTAGGGTAAAAAGACATACAAAGGGGGGAGTCAAGTAAAGGAAATAACGTTGCAATCGTTGCCCAGAATAAAAGTTATATTACAAGAATAGCTTGTCACGGCTCTAATAGCTTGTTTTTATGACATGATAAGCTGCGACAAGGAAAGAAGAAATGGGCGGCCTAATCTACGCGATCGCCTTCAACCCTCTTGATCCCGCTCACCTTGTCCACAATGGGTGCGACAAGGGCCTTGAGCTCCTCCAGACCGGCCTCCGGCGGCAAGGTCCTGAGGATGTTGGTGAGGCGGAGGCCCGGATTGCGGAAGGCCACCTTCATCAACACTTTCTCGAGGGCTCCTGCGCAGATCTTGCGCGATTCGTCGGCCAGCTGCTTGGGGATCCTCTCCCGGAGTCGCTGGAGGGCTGTCGCCACGCCCTTGAAGAACAGGACGAGCTTGGCGCTGGGCTGGAGGTTGTCATCGGAGGGATACCCAAGATCCACCATTCCCAGCTGCGCCAGCTCCTTGTCGATATCTGTGGCGGCGTTCACCAGACTCTCCGTCCAGTGCGTCACAGTCTCCCTGAAGGCGTTCTGGGCGGCGGCAGCGCTCTCCAACAGCGCCTTGTCGGCCTTGATCTCCTCCTTCAAGGCCGCCTCCCGCTTCTTGGCGCTGTCTAGAGTCTTGGTCAAAGTGGTTAGCTTCAACTCAAGATCCACGTTGGAGACCTTGGCGGCGCTGAGCTCTCTGCCCTTCTCGGCGAGATCGGTTTCTAGCTGCGCCACCCTCGTCTTCAACTCCTCCTTGACGGCCTCGGCGGCGGCGGCAGCGTCCTCTGCTTGTTTGAGGGCTTCACCAAGCTTTCGCTCGCGCGCAGCAAGCTCCTCCTCGTGGGAGTCGAGGTTGACCTTCCGCTGCGCCAGCTCGCCCTCCTCCGCGGCTAGCTTCACAGCGGCAAGTCGCTGCCGCTCTTCGACTTCGGCCTTCTCAAGAAGGAAGGCCTTCTGTGCTTCGCCAAGCTGCTCCCGCTCCTCCGCCAGGGACCGGAGGGCTTCCCGGTGGAAACCCCCGAGCTCTTCCGTGCGCTTTTCGATGTCAGCTCCCGCCTTCGCGACAAGCGCCTCGCGGGACTCCAGCTTGGCTTGCCGCGCGCGGTAGAGCGACATCAGCTTCGCAGCAGCCGCTCTTCTTCGGGCTCGTTGCTGCTGCTGCTTGGCGCGTCGACCAGCGTCAACCCCGCGGAGGCAAGCATTTCTCCGTCGAAGATCTCCCCCTCGACCGGCGCCCTGGAGCTTGACGCCCAGGGGAGGTTGATGAAGACGCCTTCGCCAGCCTTCAAGTAAACGCCCGGCTGGGGCTCCTCGGTGCTTGGCGCTGCGGCTTCGGCGGACGGATCGGCGGTCGGTGTAGCGCCTGGCGCTCCTGCGGCCTCTGGGCCGTCAGTACGATCGCCAGAATCCTCGCCAGTCGCCGCGGCGCCAGCCTTGGCGGCCCGGCGTCGGCGGGATCACCCGCGCCGGCTACGTCCTCGGCGGCGACCTTGGTCTCCATCCGCTCCGCAGCAGATGGGTCTGACAGCCGGCAAGGGGAGAAGAGTCAAGCAAAATCCAGCAAAAACTCAAGAAGAACCCAAGGGAAGTTTCGAAGCAAGAGGAGTACCTGCACCAGGCTCTGCAGTAGTGGTCTCTGCCGTCAGGGGGCCGCCGGTGCTGTCCCTTGCCGGAGAACCCTCCCTTGCCGGAGACTTCTCCCTTACCGGGAAGCCCTCCCTTGCCGGAGACTTCTCCCTTGTCGGGGAATTCTCCCTTGGCTCCTGGTGGGGCTGCTCGGCTCCTACACAAGTCAACAAGCAGATATCAGCAAAGACAAGTACCCATGCGCGCCTCGCAGCGGAAAGCAAATCAAACACTTACGCTGGGGGCTGCCCTGGAGGAAAGTCGCCGGCTCCGGCAAGGTTGTCTCGGGCGCGCCACCTGCTGTCGCAGTGGGCTCGTCCTCGATGATTATCACCGGGGCCTTAGCTCTCTTTGCCGCTCTCTGGGCCAGAGTCCTAAAGAGGAACAGATTCAGGGAAAAGCAAGTGAGAAACAAGACCAACAACAAGAACTGAAGAAATGCAAGTACAACAAGAGAAGCTTACTCTTCTTCTTCTTCCTCGTCGGAGCTTAACGCGGAGAAGTCGAAGCCCGACGCGCGCCCGGCGCGAGGAGGCGGAGGAGAAGCTTCCCTTGGCCGCGTGGCGGGAGCAGTGGCAGCGGTCTGAGACGACCCCGCTCCGGCTGTCGGCGCGGCGTGAGCAGTGGCAGGAACTGAAGCGGTGGTCCGGTTAGACTCCGCTCCAGTTGCCGTCGCAGCATGAGGCGCTCCCGCGGCAACGGTGTTTGCCGCGGTGGAGCGTGTCACGCGGCGTGGCGACTGTTGACCCGCTTGCCGCTCTACCATGTCACCGACCTTGCGGAGACGCCTTCTTGGTGGGGATGGAGGCTCTGCTTCTGGTGGGCTGTCTGAGGACGAGGTGGAAGAGGAGTTGATTTCCAACGAGCCGCTCGTGTCCTTGACGGGCTCGCTCGGCTCGGCGCCACGCCCGGCAAGCTCCTTCTTGCCGGCGGACTCCCCTCGCTCGGCACGGCTTGCCGCCTCCGCTGCATTTGCTTCCTCCATAGTGAACCCAAATTCACCCGCGGCTGCGGCTGCCGCTGCCTCCTCCAGCCTAGTGGCGATGAGCGCCATCTCTGTGTCGGTGGTGTCGCGGGTGAGGCCATCCTTCTCGTCGGCGTGGATCGGCACTTCCACCAAGTCGTCGAAGAACTGCTGCACGACCTCGTCTGCAGGCTCCTGCCAAGTTGGTACAATCCCGTGCGAGTCGCACTCCGGCATCATTGCACGGATGCGGTCGAGCGCGGAATTGTTGCACAAAGGCACGACGCCCCCCGGCAACCTGAACACCTCGGGATGTTGGGGGTCATACTTGAACAGTTCCTGCAGCATCGCGTTGAGCTCTAGGACTGTGAAATTGTAGTTGAGGCCCGGCCGCAGCCTCATGATATCTGCCGCGTTCTTGAACTCCCAAGTGGGCCTCCCCCGTTCCTGCAGGGGGGCGATGCGGCGGCGGAGGAAGTCTGCGCCAACATCGCCAACAGTAAGCCCGGCAAGCCTCAGGCGCAGGATCCTGGTGACAGCAATCTTCAGCTTGTCGTCCTCCGGGGCCACGTCACTCCAATCGCTGCCGCGGGTTACTGGGGTTCGGCGCCGGGTGGTGAATGGCTGCGGGCTCTCCTCGTCAATCCAGCACCAATCAGCCCTCCACTCCTCCCACTTGACGCGGAATTCTCCCTCCAGATAGGTTTCCTTCTTGCCGGCCCTTGAGATCCAGGCGATTCCGCCGGATAGAGCCTCTCCTCTCTCTACTCGGGGGATGAAGAAGTGGCGGAAGAGGGCTACGTTGGGAAGGACTCCGACAAAGTTTTCGCAGAGATGTGCGAAAACTGCCATTGTCAGGACGACATTGGGGGTGAAGTCAAGGAGGTGGAATCCATAGGTATTCATGATGTCGCAGAAGAAATCAGAGAAAGGCGGGCAGAGCCCGCAGTAGAAGAACAGAGCAAAAAAGGGGTATCCATTCAGAGCCTTCTTCCAAGCGGCGGCGGGGAGTACCTTTGTGCGCGGATGCGCGCGCGTCTCCGCCGACCAGAAAAGGTAGTAGTTCTCCCTCATCTCCTTCGCGCCAAGCTTGGGGGGGAAGACGGATCGCTCCTTCCGCAGCGCCGCGAGCCGCTGCGCCTCGGTCGTCTTCACGGCCTTCCCCTTGTCGGCTTTTGGAGCCATGGCGGAAGCAGTGGAGGAGGTCGACGGCGTGGTGGAGCTGGTGGCAATGGGGGGCGAAGCGCTGCTCTTTCTCTCTCTCTCTCTGCTTTGGGAAGGCGAGGGAGCGGCGGAGATTTCTGAGATTGGTAACGGCAACGGGCAAGTGGGCGAACTGCCCCTGTTTCCCCTGCTTATAAAGAGGGAGGGGGCGGACGTTCCGCATTTCCAAATAAAGTAACCCCCACGACCTCTCCCACGACGCCGCATTCAACGCGTGCCGTTCGGGGAGGGCGCGGTGGATACGGAGTGAGATACGGCGCAACCTAGGCCGCGCGTGCCCGTGCCCTGTTTTGGGCCTGGCCCAACAGCGCTCGGCACCGTGTATGGCCCAGGCCCGGGGGCTCCTGTCGGTGTACTAGAGTAGGGGTACCCTAGTATCCCGTACTTGTGCACGGGCAGTCACAGCATCCCGCGGCAAGGCTTGCCGGGCGACCGCCAAGATCCTCCGTGGTTCCTTTGGAGCCATTCAAGGACAAAGTATCCAAGTCAAGGAGACAAGACCCCGGCAAGAGGAGCTTGCCGGGAAGGCTAACAAAAGTATCCCAAGACCCCGGCAAGAGGAGCTTGCCGGGAAGGCCACCCAAGGCATTTCAAGGAACTTGCCGCGGCGCACCACGCGTCCCGGCAAGGCCCGGTGAGCGACAAGCTCCCGGACGCGACAAGACAACGACAGCGGCAAGGCGCTTGCCGCAGAGAGCCACCTCTCTGGGCCCGCGCTCCAGCACATCCACCAACGTGTCGCTCTGGGGCCCTTCCAGGCGTACGTGGCGGGAGGCTGTGCAGCCAGCGGCGTGCGGTGGCAAGCGGCGCTGACAAGATTGCCATCGTGGCGAACGGTGGCGTCCCTGGCGGTCTCTTTTTGCACTGTTTAGACGACACAGACGGGCATTTATTGCCCTTGTCCCCTGCCGTCAGGGTTAGGTATGATACACTGTAGCGGGTAGCTGTGCCTACCACAGCACCTTTCCATTTTTGCCCTTTACCTCCGTTGCCACCTGTCGGTAACCCCTTGAGAATATAAAAGGAGGCCCGTGCGCAACGTAGAGGGGGGGGGGTTCGAACACTCACGCTCGGTCTCGCTAGCTGCTGGTGTGTACTGTAGCATTCAGCGCTCCCGAGCAAGAAATCAATACAAACCACAAAGCAGGAGTAGGGTTTTACGCATCCGTGCGGCCCGAACCTGGGTAAATCGCTCGCGTGCACCGCCTCGATTTGCTCTTTGCACGACCTCCGCCCCCGCCGAACCGAAAGGGACCCGGTCCGCCGGTCCCATAGGTGCCCGTGGATCAGTACCCCGGCATCTTTGGCGCGCCAGGTAGGTGGATCGAGGAGCTACCGGTGGTTCTTTGGTCGATCAGGACGACGCCAAATCGAGCCACTGGGCAGACACCTTTCTGCTGGATCAAGAGATTGAGGGACGTCATCAAGCTGAACGTGTGCTGAACGCGGAGGTGCCGTACATTCGGTGCTTGGATCGGTTGGATCACGAAGACGTTCGACTACATCAACCGCGTTACTAAACGCTTCCGCTTTCGGTCTACAAGGGTACGTGGACACACTCCACCCTCTCATTGATATGCATCTCCTAGATAGATCTTGCGTGATCGTAGGTAATTTTTTGAAATAGTGCGTTCCCCAACAGTGGCATTCGAGCTAGGTCTATGCGTAGATGTTATATGCACGAGTAGAACACAAAGAGTTGCGGGCGATAATAGTCATACTGCTTACCCACAACATCTTACTTTGATTCGGCGGTATTGTTGGATGAAGCGGCCCGGACCGACATTACATGACCGCGTTCATGAGACTGGCACTAGTAGAAAAAGGCCCATTTGTCCCGGTTCCCTAAAGGGTCGGTACTAAAGCCCAATACCTTTAGTCCCAGTTCTTATACGAACCGGGACAAATGGGGCTCCACGTGGCCGCTACGGCTTGCCCAGGCAGGGGGGCCTTTTGTCCCGGTTGGTAGCACCAACCGGGACCAAAAGGCATCCACGCGTCAGCAATTTAGGGGCTGAGGTTTTTGTTTTTTTGAAGGGGGGGGGTTGGTGGTTTTGTAGGGTTAATGTAGGGGTTTCATATATTAATTGTGTTACCTAGCTAATAGAGAGAAGTGTCCTCTCTTATCTCCGTGCTTTGTTGACGTTACGTACTATACGTATAGAGAGGACTCGACACGCTAGCTAGTAAGCAAATGAAGGAAACCATTAAGTACAGAAGATCGTCATGGACATATACAGAGAGAAGTGACCGACCTCTCCTTCTCTGAGAGATTGGTTAACAACAAGTTTGCGTATATCTATCCGATGCTACTAGCTACATATATACAATATTAAGATCTCTTACAATCCCCTAACTTCTGAACTCAAGTTCCACATGGTATTCTCCGGCTTTACTCATGACGTGGTCAAGAAAGAATCCCGCCAGTTTCTCTTGAATTGCTCATATGCGATCTTGTGGTAGGAGTTCATCCCGCATCTGCCACTTCTAATTTGAAGAAGGGGGTCAATACATATATATGAATGAAACTCAACACAAATGATGGTATAATAAAATGAAATTGTGAATATTATTGCTTACGCACTTCAAATTGTCTTCTAGAGTAGCCCCGGTTATTTTTGCAAGTCACGTTGTAGATGAACTCACAAACATAGTATCCACAGTAATTATTCCCGGGTTCCTACCACAAGCACTTTACGAGAAATAGAGGTCAATCAAACTGATAATGAAGCATTATAAATGGTATTGATGAAAGTAGCTAGAATCAACGGGAGATGCGCGGAACTAGCTAGCTAGTAGTACTTACTTTCGGGCGTGTAAATCGCAGCTCCCCTGGCAGTCCCGGAGCTTGTGCGGTGAATACTTTCCAAACCCTACAGGACAAAGAAAACAACTACTTGATATCAGGAAATGAACAAAGTTGCGGATATGGTGCGATAATGATCGATTGAACTTACTTCTCGAGCATTTTAGTCATGTCCGCATAGTCCTCGGGATTTTTTCGTCTCGAGTCTAAGACGGTTACTAGTCCCTGCTCAAGCTTAATCTCTAGGAGAATAAAGTGGAAGCTGCGCACACATGCATAACTCATCAATTACATTACTATATCCTCGAGTAATACTGGAAACTGAATATGCACAAGACAGTAACACTCACTTGAAGTTGTAAGGAAAGAGTATTTTATCTTTGTTTTGATTTTGAATCAACGATTTTAGCAAGTTGGCCTCGGCTTCTTTTGCATCATGTTTAACCGTACATTCATATAGGATATTTGTGTTAATGAACACAATATCATAGATTTCCGCCTTTCTGCATTCGACGATCTTCAATTTGCATAATATAGTGAGGATAATTATATATACATGCAATGAAAGAGCTGAGCTATATATAGAGACTTAATTACAGAAGTAGTACTTACAGAGAGTAGCAAGTGACGATTATTTTATCGAGGGCCGTTTGATTGAAAAACTGGAAGAACTCCTCAAATGGAACATATAACATATTAATTCCAACGAGGTCATACTCCTATTTAAGTCTGAAAGTCAAAGTATCCTGCCCAGACTCGTTGCAGGTTCTCATGTACTAGTCATGGAATCTTCACATCATCGTTGTCATAGGAGGATGACTAGGTTTGATGAGAGGCTTCCCATGCCGGTATTTCAAATCGTCCACCTCCATTGTATCAAAATGTGCATCGTCGGGCAGGTAATCTCCAGGATTGGTACCGGGCAGCATCCTTGGATGATTAGCGACGATATCACTAGACACCTTGAGCGGGGGGCACGATTGGTTAGCTTGTTCACCGAGCTGGGGAATTGTTTTCCCACTTCTTCATTTTGCTAACCTTTGATCACTGCAAGTACTTCCCGACCGCTCCGCTTCGATATATGACCTTTCAATAATGCGCTCATGGTTGGTTTTCGGCAGAGACGGTGGTGGTCGCT
This sequence comes from Triticum urartu, assembly GCF_056163025.1. Lineage (NCBI taxonomy): Eukaryota > Viridiplantae > Streptophyta > Magnoliopsida > Poales > Poaceae > Triticum > Triticum urartu. The sequence continues at coordinate 429,105,113 of NC_141874.1, forward strand.
TCAGGGCATCCAAAGTGCGCTGAACTATCACCTTATCTATCTTCTCCTCTGAAGGTGGATGTTTCTTATCACTTTGCGTTTCAAAGAAGTCCTTCACTTGGGCAGCACAGATCTTCACGTTTTCCTCCTCGGTCATATCGTATGGTAACCTCTCTAGAGGCTTGAGAGATGGACGGAATCTGTATTGCCTCCCGCCTATGGCTGTACTGCTAGACGCCGGAGCAGAAGGAGCGACTGTGACTGTCTTCTTTCGTTGCTTACGAGGCGGAGAAGAAGGAGGCGGAGTGGTACGACGCGCCGGAGCAGCCAGAGCGGTGGCGGCTGTCTTCCTCTTTTGCTGACGAGCTGGGCTGCTCAGACGCGCCGGCGTAGGCGAAGAAGGAGGCGGAGTGCCGCCATGCGCCAGAGAAGGAGGCGGAGTGCCCTGATCACTCGCCAAAGGAGGAGGCAGAGGAGGAGGCGGAGTTCCCTGACTCGCCAGAGGAGGAGGAGGCGGAGGCGTCCAGTTCGGAGCAAGACCCAGCCGAGTCTCCCCTTCACCGGTAGAGTGGTCAAGCTCAAGGTCCTCAAATCCCTCCGTTATTTCATCCACCATCACGGCAGCATATCCTTCTGGAATCGGATGACAGCGAAAAGTTGCGCCGGGTTCAGGAGGTGCAACAGAGCCGACAATCGCCTTGACTTTGAAGTTCTACCATTGCGTCATAAGGTGGCAAGGTTGAGCCTCTGTGATAGCATCCACGGGGTAGCTAGCAGGAGCCGTGAAGTCAGGCTGTTGAAGGAGCTCGGTGGAAGCCACGCTGCTTCTCCGCTGAGATGGTGGGGTAGCTTCTGGGGTAGCTCCGACGTGTCGCTGGCTGTCCTTTTCCTCTAGCGCTTGTACCCTTGCTGCAGTTCGGTCTACTCCACTTTCCTCCTCCTCTCCCGGGTTTTGTAGCCCTCTGCCTCGGGAAACCCAACCTTCCACGAAACGGAGCCTGGCGTGCCTCGTGTCCGTCCAGGGTGTTCAGGATTCCTGAGGGCCAGTGTGAGCTCGTCGTTCTCTCTGTCAGGAACGAACGTCCCTTGCTTCGCTGTGGCGATATACTCCTGAAGCTTCGTGACGGGTATATTCAGTTGCTGGTTCGTCCAACGGCACTTCCCTGTTTCAGGGTCCAAGGTTCCCCCAACACCGAAGAACTAAGTCCTTGAACGGTCTGGCCAGTGCAATGTCTCTGGTTCGACCCCTTTATCAAGCAGGTCATTCTCAGCCTTGTCCCACAACGACCGGGCTTTGAGGTAGCCACCTGACCCCGTGCGATGGTGAAGCTCCTTCTTTGCAGCATTTTTCTTGTTTGTCGCTGACATCTTCTTGCTCTTCTCTGATGTCTTGTGGGCCACAAATGCGTCCCAGTGATCTCTTATCTTCTCAAATCGGCCGGTGAATTCTGGAGTCTTTTCTTTGTTGACAAACATTGTTTTCAACTCATTCTTCCACCTCCTGAATAGATCTTCCATCTTCTTAAGAGCATGAGCCTTGACCAATGGCTCTATAGCCGGCTTCTCCGGATCCTCCTCTGGCGGTAGGGTGAAATTTGCCTTCAGCGCGGTCCAAAGATCATCTTTCTGCCTATCGTTGACATAAGACACCTCAGGGTCTTCGTTCTTAGGCTTATACCATTGGTGGATGTTGATCGGGATCATGTCCCTAACAAGAACCCCGCACCGAGCAGAAAATGCTTCCTTGGTCCGGGTGGGTTCAATCGGTTGGCCATCGCGTGCGATTGCTGTGATTGTGAACCTTTCATCCTGGCGCAACTTTTTCTTCGGGCCTCGTCTCGTTACCGAAGTTGTGCTCGATCTGGAGGGCTGCAAAATAAGAAAGAAGAGAGTTAATATGTGTACATACCAAAACAATTAATACATAAATTAGCTAGTTAGCACATGCTTAATTAATATATATACCTGGCCAGACTTCGTTCGGTCACCGAAGCCGTCATCACGGTCTCCTTCTTCCACCGGCATTCGGTCACCGGAGCCATCATAATCATGTCCTTCCTCCTCCATTGTTCGATAGCCGTAGCCTGCTTCACCCTCTCCTTCCAGACCATCGGTGTCGTTGAGATATGACATGACATCACCTCCGGCGAGGATTATGTCCCCCTACACCTGTTCTGCTTCCAAGTCTCGGTGCTCCATAGTTTCTGCAAATATTACAATATGACAATTAATATACAAACATGACAGATGGATATATTAGTGGCAAACATATACCTAGCTAGCTAACCACAACAAGGAATCATATTAGTGGCCTCGGTGCTTCTACGGTTTGGGGTGGCCTCGGCAACGCTTCTAGGGTTTGGGGTGTCCTCGATGACAACACTCTTTTAACTTGGTAAATTTGGGTGGCCTCGGCAGTGCTTCTAGGGTTTGGGCCGGACTGCCTCTCTCATGATTGTCCGACGTCTGGACCGACAAGGGATTTAACAAAATGGCGCCATTCTGGATGTGCAGAAAATGGTCCATATTTTTCCTGATCTCATCTACCCTTCTATATGTCGCGTTGTCTAGTGTCAAAGAATTCAAGAAAACCATGACTTCATCATTAGCCGGAAATGACAGGCGCATAATGGTACGAAGCTCTTCAAAGTTGTTTCGGAATGGAGTTCCCGATAGAATAATTTGATTTTTGGTACAAAGTTTAGCAAGAGCCTTCTGAATATCACTATTTGGAAGGCCTTTGCTGAAATTCGTACCGAAAGGCGAATTATTCTATCAGGAACTCCATTCCAAAACAACTTTGAAGAGCTTCGTAGCATCATACGCCTGTTACTTCCAGCTAATGATGAAGCCATGGTTTTATTCAATACTTTGACAGACCATGTGACATATAGAAGAATATATATATAGATCAGAAAAAAATGGATCAACTTGTGCACATCCATAATGGGGGCATTCTTGATAAATCTGGACCCTCGACCCTCGTCTGCTCGGCGATCCACGACCCTCTACCCTAGTTCCCGACCCTCGACCCCCTCATGTCACGCTTGTCTAGTGTCAAAGGATTCAGCAAAACCATGTCTTCATCATTAGGCGAAAGTAACAGGCGCATGATGGTACGAAGTTCTGCAAAGTTGTTCTGGAACGGAGTCCCAGATAGGATAATTCACTTTTTGGTACAAAGTTCAGCAAGAGCCTTCCGAATATCTCTATTTGGCAGGCCTTTGCTGAAATTCGTACCAAAAGGCGAATTATCCTATCCGGGACTCCATTCGAGAATAACTTTGCACAACTTCGTACCATCATGCCCCGATTACTTCCGGCTAATGATGAAGCCATGGATTTCTTCAATACTTTGACACTAGGCAACCTCTCGACCCCTCGGCGATCCTTGACCCTCGACCGCTCGGTGAACCACGACCCTCTACCCTATTTCTCGACCCTCGACCCCCTCATGTCACATTTGTCTAGTGTCAAAGGATTCAACAAAACCATGTCTTCATCATTAGGCGAAAGTAACAGGCGCATGATGGTACGAAGTTCTACAAAGTTGTTCTGGAATGGAGTCCCAGATAGGATAATTCGCTTTTTGGTACAAAGTTCAGCAAGAGCCTTCCGAATATCGCTATTTGGAAGGCCTTTGTTGAAATTCGTACCAAAAGGCGAATTATCCTATCCGGGACTCCGTTCGAGAACAACTTTGCACAACTTCGTACCATCATGCCCCGGTTACTTCCGGCTAATGATGAAGCCATGGATTTCTTCAATACTTTGACACTAGGCAACCTCTCGACCCCTCGGCGATCCTCAACCCTCGAACCCTCGGCGACCCTCGAACCCTCGGCGACCCTCGACCCCTCGGCGTTCCTCGACCCTCGACCCTATGTCATGTTTGACGCCCCCCACATGTCATGTCCGACGTCCCCCCTCATGTCATGTCCGACGTCCCCCCTCATGTCATGTCCGACGTCCCCCCTCATGTCATGTCCGACGTACCCCCTCATCACATGTCCGAGGTCCCCCCTCATGTCATGTCCGACCCTCGACCGCTCGGCGATCCTCGACAACCTCGTTCCCGAAAAAAATTAAGAAGAGGAAGAAGAAGAAAAACAAGAGGAGAAGAAGAAGAAAAAGGTTCCGATCCTCGACAACAAACCTAAAATGCACTAAATCAACTAACCTAAAATACACTAACCTAAAATCGATATCTACTAACAACCTAAATAAAAAATTAATACATATATGAAAAAAAAATCATCATTCATCTCATTTTGTACATCCATGCATACATATGAACAAAAAACATCATATATATGATCATCTATGAATAAAAAAAAGCATAATATGAGCAAAAAAGCACATATATATATAGGACAAGACTATTCTAATCCCAGGATCATAATAACTATTTGGATCACAGATCCCCCTATATAGGCAGTGAGGAGGTGTTCCCGAACTTAGTAAGAAGAAGAAAAACACTTGCCTCCCCCACCCCCACGCACCGTCCCTATCCTCCCGATGGACCAGCACTCGTCGGCCTCCCCATAGACCCCCGCGTGGCGAGGCTCACCCAGCCCGCCGGCGTCGGCGGCGCACTTTGCCGTTCGCCCGCGCGCATCCCTGAACCCCAACCGACCGCGCGCGCCCCACCACCAACCCCGAGCGCCACCACCCGATGCAGGTCACCCCCGAGCGCCACCACACATGGATCCGGCTGAAGCCGGCCAGATCCGGTCTCCACGTCGGCATCCGCACCGCCCCGCCCAGCGCATCGCCACTTACCTTCCCGGTGGCCGCATAAGGATCCACAAAAAGCACAGCGGGCCTGCATCTTTCGGTCCCCGCACGCTTCAACGCCCAACCCACCGGCGCGCCTCCACCCCCAACTCGCCGGCGCGCCACTCCAGCCAGCCCGCGCGGCACCCTCACGCGCGTGCCTCCCTCTGTCTGAGCTTGCTGCTGCGGCCAACCGCCTCCATCTCCACCCGCAGTTCCCATCTCCGCAAGCAACTGCGCCTCTTTGGAATTCTTCAGTTAGTCTCTCTGCAGCCGCACACACGACATCACCCGGCCACCGTTCAAATTGTGCCTTGGCTACATTCCACAACGCGCTGATGCTCCACCTCCTAGCGCGTGTATGCCAAGCGCAAGTGCGCATGAGTTGCTGCGGGTGCAGCTGCAACTCTCATTGTGCATGCACACAGCTGCTCTTCTCTCTCTCTTAGCACATGTGTGCAACAACGATTCAGCTCTCTAATGGTGTTTTCTCTTTTGTCAGTGTGACGGCTGCTAGAATTTACTCCTACTCTTTATCTACTGTCTCAATAATTGTTCTAGCGCGCGTGAGAAGTTCATGTACTGACAGCATATAAATTACTAACATATTTCAATGTTCGCCAGAGAGGAAAAAGACCAAAAACTCTGACAGAACAGATCGATGAATAAGTTCACCACAGATGCAGGGAGAAGGTCACCACGGAGGCAGGAAGAAGTTCACCAGAGGCAGGGAGATGGATGCGATCTCACAATCTGTGTATTCTTGAGATGGCCTCCCTTAGACTCAAAACCATATTGCCTACAAATATGATAGTCGCAAATGCTACCGTCATGTGTAAAGAAAATTATATATGTACATGTACACAACCTACAACAACTTTACGGGGAGTTGATGGATTATTCAGTGGTTGTTGCTGCCACTACTGATTTTTTCTTGAGATGGTCTTCATCACCATTCAATAATTCACTTTTTTCTTAGTTGCATCTAGTTCCCTCACTCCACCTCAACACTGATTCCTTCAGCTAGATCTCCCTTGTTATTTTGTATTCTTATTTTCTTTTCATAAAACATTTGCTCTGAAATCCGGATACGATGACGTAGCTTTGACTATTCATGAAAACGTGGTGAAAATTTTACATGCTCTGTAGGTAAATTTTTTGGCTTTAATATATTTTTTGTGAACGTCAAAATGTTGTGTTTGAGAAGGTCAGGTCTGTTATCTCAGCAAGTTCAAATAAAAAATAAACATGCAAGGTAAAACATCGGAGAGTTGCGATTTTTTAGAACTTCAAGTGACAAACAAATTTGAAAAGAGCACAAAACAAAATTTAAGTCTAGAAAAATCACTTCAAAACACTAACAAGAAAAAGAATGTTCTCTTTGTTATCGAACGCAAAAATAAAAATTAATGAAAGGGGGAATGCAGTCTACGCATTTTGTGAAAGAACTAAGAAGTTCGAGTCAAACTAATAAAGTAGTTTGATTTTAATAAATAATTCTGTTTTTTTGTTTCATAAATAAAACCAAGAAGTTCAAATTTTAAAAATAGAGAAGTTCAAAAATCATAAAAAGTACTTTCATTGTTTCTAAAATTTAAAAAACTCTAGAAGTTGAAATTGAAATAATGGACAATTCAATATTTATTACAAAACTATGATATTGTCTTTACTAAAAGAAATAAATCAAGAAGTCCAAATTACAAAAATAGAGAAGTTCCATATTTATGACAAAACTTAGATTTTCCTTGTTACAAAAAAATAAAATGAAGAAGTTCAAATTAAAAAAGGAGAAGTTCGATGGATATTGAAAAACTCAAATTCCTTTCGTTTCTTGGAAAAATAAAAGTATGAAGTTTAATTTTTAATAAAATGTTTGATGCTTATTTAAAAACATATTTTTTTCTAAGAATAGGACTAAGAAGTTCAAATTAAAATAAAAGAGAAGTCCAAAAATTATGAAAAACTCAGATTTTTCACGATACTGAAGTATAAAACGAAGAAGTTCAAATTAAGAAAAGGAACAACTAAAAAAAGATTAAAAGTAGATTTTCCCCATTTCTAAAAGAACTAGAAGTTCAAACGAAAATAACGAAGTGGTTCGATGTCTATTTAGAAACTAAGATTTTACCGTTATTAAAATACTCAAATGTCCCTTAGTATTGAAGAATCAACCATGAAGTTCAAATTGAAAAAAAAGATTAAGAAATAAAACCAGGAAGTCCATATTAAAAAGATGGAGAAGTTCTATGATTATAGAAAACTCAGATTTTGCTCGTTATTAAAGAATGGAAACAAGAAATTAAAAAATAGAATAACAAGAAGTTCAACTTTTAAAAATAGAGCGCTTCAAAATTTCATAAAAAGATTAAGAAATAAAACCAGGAAGTCCAAATTAAAAAGATGGAGAAGTTCGATGATTATAGAAAACTCAAATTTTCCTCGTTATTAAACAATGGAAACAAAAAGTTCAACTTTTAAAAATAGAGCGCTTCAAAATATCATAAAAAAGATTAAGAAATAAAACCAGGAAGTCCATATTAAAAAGATGCAGAAGTTCGATGATTATAGAAAACTTAAATTTCCCTTGTTATGAAACAATGGAAGCAAGAAGTTCAAAAATAAAATAACAAGAAGTTCAACTTAAAAAATGGAGCGCTTCAAAATTCACAAAAAAAGGATTATGAAATTCAGATTAATATTTATAAAAAACTTAGATATTTTCACATAACCGAGAGAAGTTCAGGTTGATAAACTACCAGAAGTTCACGTTCTACACGGTGTGCATTTTGTAATAAAAAGGAATAAAAATGCAAAGGCTAAATTTGTTGTCGTTATAAGTTCAAGTACTCCGTCGGAGAAAGTTAAAAAAATTATTGTGAGAGAGGTTTGTATAACAAGAATGTCATTTGTGTAACACTGACGAATGGATGAGAAAAATACAAACAAAAATACGTCACAGATGTCCAACGTGAAAACAGTATGAAGTTCAACTACTACGCTGAATGAATTTCAGATGAAAAACTTTTAAAATCATCACGAGTATGAAAAAAGATCAACACGGGAAAGTTATGTGCTTACAACAGCTTTCCACTGGTATATCACTTGCTCAATTCCGGTGAGTGGATGGAGTTACGAGCAGTGGATGGAGACCTACGAGCAAAAAAATCACGTGAAAAACAGAGTGAAGTTTAGGTACACGCGCCGAGAAGTTCAGGTTCTTCACGCGGTGCATTTTCGAAGAATCAGTTTTGCGATAAATGCAGAACGCATGATCCCGCCGTTTTCGAAATTACTTGAAAACGGCTAGGAATCAGAGAAAATCATCAACATGAAAAAGTTTCGAATTTTCCGTAGCTTTTCAGCGGTATATTATTTGCCCCATTCCGATAAAGTTTGTAGAAATTACGGTGAAAATATGGTTTTCGCCATTTTCGAAACTGACTTAAAACCGTAAAGAATTGGGAGAAACAATACATACCAAAAAGTTTCGCATTTGTTCAAGCTTTCCAATGCCATATCATTTGCTGCATTCGGACACACGGTTAAAAAATTAGCTCAAAAATACGAACTCGGTAGGACTTGGACCATTTTCTATATTACTCTTAAACCATTCAAAATTAGGAAAAAACTTTCAAGATGAAAAAGTAGCGCATTTTCATAAGCTTTCAAACGCCCTATCATATGCCTCCATTGGATTAGCCGTTTAGAAATGACATTGAAAAAACGTACTCAGCTGTTCGGTTTACGAAATTTTATGTTTTTTCAAATTACTCTTTAACCATAGGGAATTAGAGAAAACTTTCAACATGTGGAAGGAGTGGTTTTGCAGCAACTTTCCAACGCCATATTATATGCCTCATTCCGATAAACGGTTTAGAAATGCGATCGAAAATACGATTCACGTTTTTTATGCGAAGAAAAAACGGTTTTCAAAACTGCTCTTAAACCGCTTATATTTTGCCAAAGATTTAAGTTGGGTCATGATATTGGGGTCCATAGCTTTCCAACGGTATATCGCAAGCCCCATTTGGGTAATGTTGGCGGAAGATCAACCTAGTTCACAGGGAAGTTCAACGTACTACTAGCGGGGCAGGTCAGGTTGTGATCAGAATATTATTCTGATCCCATGATCAGAATAGTGTTTATATATATATATGTGATCAAGCAGGGGAGAAAAAGGGGGTCGGCCGCCAGACCGAACGGGGAGGAGTGGCGCGCACCGTCGGGGCAGGGCAGGGGCGCGGGGCGGCGCGTCAACGACGAGCTCGGGGTAGGGCAGGGGCGCGGGGCGGCGCAGACATGGCGAGCTCGAGACAGGGCATGCAGGGGCGCGGTGGCGGCAAGGAGACGGCGAGCTCGGGGCAGGGCAGGGGCAAGGGCGTCGATGGCGAGCACTGGCAGGGGCGCGGCAGCGGCGCGTCGACAGCGAGCTCGGGGCAGGGCGAGGGGCGCGGCGGCGAGCACGGGCGGTCTGGCGGCGTCGATGAGCTCGGTGTCGTCGGGGGGCAATTAGCGATGAAACTGCCAAATTTTCTAAGTGCGGGCTTATATACCCACACCATTGGTCCCGTTTCGTCGCAAAAACAGGGACGAATGCCCCTTTGGTCCCGGTTCGTGTCACCAACCGGGACTAAAGGTCTCTTTTCGGCAGCCCAAAGGGCGGGAATGTCTTGGTTGGTGGCACCAACCGGGACCAAAGGTGTGCTTTGGTCCTGGTTGGTGCCACCAACCGGGACGAAAGGGTGGCCCAGCGGTGGTGTGGTGGGAGTTTAGTCCCACCTCGCTAGCCGAGGGAGCTTACCACCTGTTTATAAGCCGCGTTGCGGCAGAGGTGCTGAGCTCCTCTCTAATTGCAGGCAGTACTTGCCTACCCTTGTCGCTGCCTTGTTGGGCCTATTGGGCCACCGGGCCTGCATCCTGGCCCATGTACAGATGAAATTCTAGTTGTATGCAGGCCGTGTGGCCCAGTAGGCGGATTTTTTTTTAAAATTCCAGTATTTTTGTTTTGTTTTTTGCATTATTCATTTTCTTTTGTTTTTTGCTTTATTTTTTAAAATTCCTTTTGCTTTTAGGTCCGAAAAATATAAACTTTCTGTTAGTGCCATTAGTTTTCAAATTTTAATAGTTTAAATTTTAATTCTTTGAAATTTGTGTGAATCAATAGATTGTGATTAACTTTACTATAAAAATATATTTTGGAGTGATTCTTTTTCCTGCTATTTAATATTACAGCGTTTTATCATTATTCAAAAACAGTTTTTGTTAATTTAGTTTCTAACAAAAAAATCTTTATGATAATTCTTTTTGCTATTAAAGTTTCTAACTAAAAAAGTTCTTTATGAAAAGCAGTTCAAATGAATTCTGAAGAGGTTGAAAATTGGCATGGTATCATCATTTCACCCACATAGCATGTGCTAAAAAGTCGAGAGGGTTACGGCAAAAACTGGATGCCCTTCATGTACAAAATGGACAATCTCTTTTGAAGTATCAGGGTTTCGCGTGAAAACTCATCTGTTACAAAGGGATTTCATTTTTTTGAACTTATTTGAACTCCAGACATTTTGTGTGTTCAAAATGCACCATTCAAAGCCACATCATCAATTTTCAACCCTTTCTGACTTCATTTGTTATTTTTCATGCATTTACTGATTTTTTGAGCTAACTGACCTTGAAATTAAAAAACATTCAGATGAACTCGGAAGAGGTTGAAAATTGGCATGGTATCGTCATTTCACCCACATAGCATGTGCTAATAAGTTGAGAGGGTTACGACAAAACTGGATGCCCTTCGTGTACAAAATGGACAATCTCTTTTGAAGTATCAGGATTTTGGACGAAAACTCATCTGTTACAAAGGGATTTCATTTTTTTGAACTTATTTGAACTCCAGACATTTTATGTGTTCAAAATGCACCATTCAAAGCCACATCATCAATTTTCAACCCTTTCTGACTTCATTTGTTATTTTTCATGCATTTACTGATTTTTTGAGCTAATTGACCTTGAAATTAAAAAACATTCAGATGAACTCGGAAGAGGTTGAAAATTGGCATGGTATCGTCATTTCACCCACATATCATGTGCTAAAAAGTTGAGAGGGTTATGGCAAAAACTGGATGCACTTCGTGTACAAAATGGACAATCTCTTTCGAAGTATCAAGGTTTTGGACGAAAACTCATCTGTTACAAAGGGATATCATTTTTTTGAACTTATTTGAACTCCGGCCTTTTTGTGTGTTTAAAATGAACCATTCAAAGCCACATCATAAATTTTTAACCCTTTCTGACTTCATTTATTATTTTTCATGCATTTACTAATTTTTTGAGCTAAATGACCCTGAAATTGAAAAGCACTTCAGATGAACTCTGAAGAGGTTGAAAATTGGCATGGTATCATCATTTCACCCACATAGCATGTGTTGAATAGTTGAGAGGGTTAGGACAAAAACTGGATGCACTTCGTGTACAAAATGGATAGTCTCTTTCGAAGTATTAGGGTTTTGGACGAAAACTCATCTGTTACAAAGGGATATCATTTTTTTGAAATTATTTGAACTCCAGACTTTTGTGTGTTCAAAATGCACCATTCAAAGCCACATCATCAATTTTCAACCCTTTCTGACTTCATTTGTTATTTTTCACGCATTTACTGATTTTTTAGCTATATGACCCTGAAATTGAAAAGCACTACAAATGAACTCAGAAAAGGTTGAAAGTTGGCATGGTATCATTATTTCACCCACATAGCATGTGCTAAAAAGTTTAGAGGGTAACGACAAAAACTGGATGCACTTCGTGTACAAAACGAACAATCTCTTTTGAAGTATTAGGGTTTCATAAGGAACCTCGTCTGTTACAAAAGACATTTCATTTCTTCACATGTAACTGCAGTGATATTCTAGATCAAAGGCATCATCATAATAGTTGTGGAGAGAAAGTTTTCTCTTTTTCTTCGCTTGTGTCCTTTGCTTATTGCGTCGTAACCATGGATATTCTTCATCGCTTAACAGGGTGCTTGGGTCATCCTTGACTTTGAAGGGAGGAATTTCATGAAACTTTTCATAATCTTCAGACATGTCTGTCTTGCCCTGCTATCCCACGATGTCTCTTTTTCCTGAAAGAACTATGTGGCGCTTTGGCTCATCGTATGATGTATTCACTTCCTTATCTTCTCTTTTTCTCGGTTTGGTAGACATGTCCTTCACATAGAAAACCTGTGCCACATCATTGGCTAGGACGAACGGTTCGTCTGTGTACCCAAGATTGTTCAGATCCACTGTTGTCATTCCGTACTGTGGGTCTACCTGTACCTCGCTGATGTCTACTACACAACCTTCTTCTTGTAGACGTTGTTGGGCCTCCAAGTGCAGAGGTTTGTAGGACAGTAGCAAATTTCCCTCAAGTGGATGACCTAAGGTTTATCAAACCGTAGGAGGCGTAGGATGAAGATGGTCTCTCTCAAGCAACCCTGCAACCAAATAACAAAGAGTCTCTTGTGTCCCCAACACACCCAATACAATGGTAAATTGTATAGGTGCACTAGTTCGGCGAAGAGATGGTGATACAAGTGGTATATGGATAGTAGATAAAGGTTTTTGTAATCTGAAAATATAAAACAGCAAGGTAACAAATGATAAAAGTGAGCGTAAACGGTATTGCAATGCTAGGAAACAAGGCCTAGGGTTCATACTTTTGAAGGAAATATGCCCGAGAGGCAATAATAAAGTTATTATTTATTTCCTTATTTCATGATAAATGTTTATTATTCATGCTAGAATTATATTAACCAGAAACATAATACATGTGTGCATACATAGACAAACAGAGTGTCACTAGTATGCCTCTACTTGACTAGCTCGTTGATCAAAGATGGTTAAGTTTCCTAACCATAGACATGAGTTGTCATTTGATTAACGGGATCACATCATTAGGAGAATGATGTGATTGACTTGACCCATTCCGTTAGCATAGCACTTGATCGTTTAGTTTGTTGCTATTGCTTTCTTCATGACTTATACATGTTCCTATGACTATGAGATTATGCAACTCCCGTTTACCGGAGGAACACTTTGTGTGCCACCAAACGTCACAACGTAACTGGGTGATTATAAAGGTGCTCTACAGGTGTCTCCAAAGGTACTTGTTGGGTTGGCGTATTTCGAGATTAGGATTTGTCACTCTGATTGTCGGAGAGGTATCTCTGGGCCCACTCGGCAATGCACATCACTATAAGCCTTGCAACTAATGAGTTAGTTGCGGGATGATGTATTACGGAACGAGTAAAGAGACTTGCCAGTAACGAGATTGAACTAGGTATTGAGATACCGACGATCGAATCTCGGGCAAGTAACATACCGATGACAAAGGGAACAACGTATGTTGTTATGCGGTCTGACCGATAAAGATCTTCGTAGAATATGTAGGAGCCAATATGGGCATCCAGGTCCCGCTATTGGTTATTAACCAGGGAGGTGTCTCGGTCATGTCTACATAGTTATCAAACCCGTAGGGTCCGCACGCTTAACGTTCATTGACGATATAGTACTATATGAGTTATGTATGTTGATGACCGAATGCTGTTCGGAGTCCGGGATGAGATCACGGACATGACGAGGAACTCCGGAATGGTCCAGAGATAAAGTTTGATATATGGGATAGTAGTGTTTGATCTTCGGAAGGGTTCCGGAATTCACCGGAAGGGGTTCCGGATGTTTCCCGAAATGTTTGGGCACGAGAACACTTTATGTGGGCCAAAGGGGAAAGCCCACGAGGCTTTTGGAAAGTGCAAAAGGAAGTTTTGCGGAGACCAGAGGCTAGATGCCAGGAACCCTGGCGTCTAAGGGGTAGACGCCGGGAACCCTGGCGTCTAGCCCTGGAGTCCGAGAAGGACTCTTGTCTTTCAGGTGAAACCGACTTTGAGTAGGCTTTTACTCCAAGTTTTGACCCCATGGCTCAACATATAAATAGAGGGGTAGGGCTAGCACCAAAGACATCAAGAAACACCAAGCCGTGTGCCGGCAACCCCGTCCCCTCTAGTTTATCCTCCGTCATAGTTTTCGTAGTGCTTAGGCGAAGCCCTGCGGAGATTGTTCTTCACCAACACCGTCACCATGCCGTCGTGCTACCGGAAATCATCTAATACTTCGCCCCTCTTGCTGGATCAAGAAGGCGAGGACGTCACCGAGCCGAACATGTGCAGAACTCGGAGGTGCCGTGCTTTCGGTACTTGGATCGGTCGGATGTGAAGACGTACGACTACATCAATCGCGTTGATATAACGCTTCCGCGAATGGTCTACGAGGGTGCGTAGACAACACTCTCCCCTCTCGTTGCTATGCATCACCATGATCTTGCGTGTGCGTAGGAAATTTTTTGAAATTACTAAGTTCCCCAATAGTGGCATCCGAGCCAGGTTTTATGCGTTGATGTTATATGCACGAGTAGAACACAAGTGAGTTGTGGGTGATATAAGTCATACTGCTTACCAGCATGTCACACTTTGGTTCGACGGTATTGTTGGATGAAGTGGCCCGGACCGACATTACGGGTACGCTTACGCGAGACTAGTTTTACCGCCGTGCTATGCACACAGGTGACTAGCGGGTGTCAGTTTCTCCAACTTAAGTTGAACCGAGTGTGGCTACGCCTGGTCCTTGAGAAGGTTAAAACAGCACCAACTTGACAAACTATCATTGTGGTTTTGATGCGTAGGTAAGAACGGTTCTTGCTAAGCCCATAGCAGTCATGTAAAACTTGCAACAACAAAGTAGAGGACGTCTAACTTGTTTTTGCAGGGCATGTTGCGATGTGATATGGTCAAGACGTGATGAGATATAAGTTGTTGTATAAGATGATCATGTTTTAGTTATCGGCAACTGGCAGAAGCCTTATGGTTGTCTCTTTATTGCATAAGATGCAAGCGCCAAATAATTGCTTTACAATTATCGCAATGCGATAGCAATAGTTGCAAGAGCAATAGTTGGCGAGATGACCATGTGACGACACATTGATATAGATCAAGGTGATGGAGATCATGGTGTCATGCCGGTGACGATGGAAATCATGACGATGTTTTGGAGATGGAGATCAAAGGCACAAGATGATGATGGCCATATCATGTCACATATTTTGATTGCATGTGATGTTTATCTTTTATGCATCTTATCTTGCTTTGATTGACGGTAGCATTATAAGATGATCTCTCACTAAATTTCAAGATAAAAGTGTTCTCCCTGAGTATGCACCGTTGCCAAAGTTCGTCGTGCCCAGACACCACGTGATGATCGGGTGTGATAAGCTCTACGTCCATCTACAACGGGTGCAAGCCAATTTTTGCACACGCAGAATACTCAGGTTAAACTTGACGAGCCTAGCATATGCAGATATGGCCTCGAAACACTGAGACTGAAAGGTCGAGCGTGAATCATATAGTAGATATGATCAACATTGTGATGTTCACCATTGAAAACTACTCCATTTCACGTGATGATCGGTTATGGTTTAGTTGATTTGGATCACGTGATCACTTAGAAGATTAGAGGGATATCTTTCTAAGTGGGAGTTCTTAAGTAATATGATTAATTGAACTTAAATTTATCATGAACCTTGTCCTAGTAATATTAGCATATCTATGCTGTAGATCAATAGCTCGCGTTTAGCTCCCCTGTTTTATTTTTGATACGTTCCTAGAGAAAACTAAGTTGAAAGATGTTAGTAGCAATGATGCGGATTGGATTTGTGATCTGAGGTTTATCCTCATTGCTGCACAGAAGAATTATGTCCTTAATGCACCGCTAGGTGACAGAACTATTGCAGGAGCAGATGCAGATGTCATGAACGTTTGGCTAGCTCAATATGATGACTACTTGATAGTTTAGTGCACCATGCTTAACAGCTTAGAATCGGGACTTCAAAGACGTTTTGAACGTCATGGATCATATGGATGTTCCAGGAGTTGAAGTTAATATTTCAAGCAAATACCCGAGTTGAGAGATATGAAGTCTCCAACAAGTTCTATAGCTAAAAGATGGAGGAGAATAGCTCAAGCAGTGAGCATGTGTTCAGATTGTCTGGGTACTACAATCGCTTGAATCAAGTGGGAGTTAATCTTCCAGATAAAATAATGATTGACAAAATTCTCTAGTCACCGTCACCAAGTTAGTAGAACTTCGTGATGAACTATAGTATGCAAGGGATGATGAAAACAATTCCCGAGCTTTTCATGATGATGAAATCGATGAAGGTAGAAATCAAGAAAGAGCATCAAGTGTTGATGATTAACAAGACCACTAGTTTCAAGAAAAGGGCAAAGGGAAAGAAAGGGAACTTCAAGAAGAACGGCAAGCAAGTTCGTGCTCAAGTGAAGAAGCACAAGTCTGGTCCTAAGCCTGAGACTAAGTGCTTCTACTGCAAAGGGACTAGTCACTGGAAGCGGAACTGCCCCAAGTATTTGGCGGATAAGAAGGATGGCAAAGTGAACAAAGGTATATTTGATATACAAATTATTGATGTGTATTTTACTAGTGTTCGTAGAAACCCCTCGGTATTTGATACCGGTTCAGTTGCTAAGAGTAGTAACTTGAAACGGGAGCTGCAGAATGAACAGAGACTAGTCAAGGGTGAAGTGATGATGTGTGTTGGAAGTGGTTCCAAGATTGATATGATCATCATCGCACACTCCCTATACTTTCGGGATTAGTGTTGAACCTAAATAAATGTTATTTGGTGTTTGCGTTGAGCATGAATATGATTTGATCATGTTTATTGCAATACGGTTATTCATTTAAGTAAGAGAATAAATTGTTGTTCTGTTTACATGAATAAAACCTTCTATGGTCATACACCCAATGAAAATGGTTTGTTGGATCTCGATTGTGGTGATACACATTCTCATAATATTGAAGCCAAAAGATGCAAAGTTAATAATGATAGTGCAACTTATTTGTGGCACTCCCGTTTAGGTCATATTGGTGTAAAGCGCATGAAGAAACTCCATGCTGATGGGCTTTTGGAATCACTTGATTATGAGTCAGTTGATGTTTGCGAACCATGCCTCATGGGCAAGATGACTAAGACTCCGTTCTCCAGAACAATGGAGCGAGCAACAGATTTGTTTGAAATCATACATACTAATGTATGTGGTCCGATGAATATTGAGGCTCGCAGCAGGTATCATTATTTTCTAATCTTCACAGATGATTTAAGCAGATATGAGTATATCTACTTGATGAAACACAAGTCTGAAACATTTGAAAAGTTCAAAGAATTTCAGAGTGAAGTGGAGAATCATCGTAACAAAAATAAAAATTTCTTCGATATGATCGCAGAAGTAAAATATTTGAGTTACGAGTTTGGCCTTCAGTTAAAACAATGTGAAATAGTTTCACTATTCACGCCACCTGAAACACCACAGTGTAATGGTGTGTCCGAACGTCATAACCATACTTTATTAGATATGGTGCGATCTATGATGTCTCTTACCAATTTACCACTATCGTTTTGGGGTTATGCATTAGAGACAGCTACATTCACGTTAAAAAGGGCACCATCTAAATCCGTTGAGGCGACACCGTATGAACTGTGGTTTGGCAAGAAACCAAAGTTGTCGTTTCTTAAAGTTTGAGATTGCAATGCTTATGTGGAAAAGTTTCAACCTGATAAGCTCAAACCCAAATCGGAGAAGTGTGTCTTCATAGGATACCCAAAAGAAAATGTTGGGTACACCTTCTATCACAGATCCGAAGGAAAGATATTCATTGCTGAGAATGGATCCTTTCTAGAGAAGGAGTTTCTCTCGAAAGAAGTGATTGGGAGGAAAGTAGAACTTGAAGAGGTAACTGTACCTGCTCCCTTATTGGAAAGTAGTTCATTACAGAAATCTGTTTCTGTGACTCTTACACCAATTAGTGAGGAAGCTAATGATGATGATCATGTAACTTCATATCAAGTTACTACCGAACCTCGTAGGTAAACCAGAGTGAGATCCGCACCAGAGTGGTACGGTAATCCTGTTCTGGAGGTCATATTACTTGACCATGACGAACCTACGAACTATGAGGAAGCGATGATGAGCCCAGATTCCACGAAATGGCTTGAGGCCATGAAATCTGAGATGAGATCCATGTATAAGAACAAAGTATGGACTTTGATTGACTTGCCCAAAGATCAGCGAGCCATTGAGATTAAATGGATCTTCAAGAGGAAGACGGACGTTGATAGTAGTGTTACTATCTACAAAGCTAGAATTGTCGCAAAAGGTTTTCGACAAGTTCAAGATGCTGACTACGATGAGAGTTTCTCACTCGTATCTATGCTTAAGTCTGTCCGAATCATGTTAGCAATTGCCACATTTTATGAAATCTGGCAAATGGATAAACAAAACTGCATTCCTTAATGGATTTATTAAAGAAGAGTTGTATATGATGCAACTAGAAGGTTTTGTCAATCCTAAAGGTGCTAACAAAATATGCAAGCTCCAGCAATCCATCTATGGACTGGTGCAAGCATCTCGGAGTTGGAATATACACTTTGATAAGTTGATCAAAGCATATAGTTTTATACAGACTTGCAGTGAAGCCTATATTTACAAGAAAGTGAGTGGGAGCACTACATCATTTCTAATAAGTATATGTGAATGACATATTGTTGATCGGAGATAATGTAGAATTATTCTACATAGCATAAAGGAGTGTTTGAAAGGAGTTTTTCAAATAAAGACCTCGGTGAAGCTGCTTACATATTGAGCATCAAGATCTATAGAGATAGATCAAGACGCTTGATAAGTTTTTCAATGAGTACATACCTTGACAAGATTTTGAAGTAGTTCAAAATGGAACTATAAAAGAAAGAGTTCTTGCCTATGTTACAAGGTGTGAAACTGAGTAAGACTCAAAGACCGACCACGGCAGAAGATAGAAAGAGAATGAAAGTCATTCCCTATGCCTTGGCCATAGGTTCTATAAAATATGCTATGTTGTGTACCAGATCTATTGTATACCCTACACTGATTTTGGCAAGGGGTACAATAGTGATCTAGGAGTAGATCACTGGACAGCGGTCAAAATTATCCTTAGTGGAATAAGGATATGTTTCTCGATTATGGAGGTGACAAAAAGGTTCGTCGTAAAGGGTTACGTCGATGCAAATTTTGACACTGATCCAGATGACTTCAAATCTCAATCTGGATACATATTGAAAGTGGGAGCAATTAGCTAGAGTAGCTCCGTGCAGAGCATTGTTGACATAGAAATTTGCAAAATACTTACGGATCTGAATGTGGCAGACCCGTTGACTAAACTTCTCTCACAAGCAAAACATGATCGCACCTTAGTACTCTTTGGGTGTTAATCACATAGCGATGTGAACTAGATTATTGACTCTAGTAAACCCTTTGGGTGTTGGTCACATGTCGATGTGAACTATGGGTGTTAATCACATGGTGATGTGAACTATTGGTATTAAATCACATGGTGATGTGAACTAGATTATTGACTCTAGTGCAAGTGGGAGACTGAAGGAAATATGCCCTAGAGGCAATACTAAAGTTATTATTTATTTCCTTATTTCATGATAAATGTTTATTATTCATGCTAGAATTGTATTAACCAGAAACATAATACATGTGTGAATACATAGACAAACAGAGTGTCACTAGTATGCCTCTACTTGACTAGCTCGTTGATCAAAGATGGTTAAGTTTCCTAACCATAGACATGAGTTGTCATTTGATTAACGGGATCACATCATTAGGAGAATAATGTGATTGACTTGACCCATTCCGTTAGCTTAGCACTTGATCGTTTAGTTTGTTGCTATTGCTTTCTTCATGACTTATACATGTTCCTATGACTATGAGATTATGCAACTCCCATTTACCAGAGGAACACTTTGTGTGCCACCAAACGTCACAATGTAACTGGGTGATTATAAAGGTGCTCTACAGGTGTCTCCAAAGGTACTTGTTGAGTTGGCGTATTTCGAGATTAGGATTTGTCACTCCGATTGTCAGAGAGGAATCTCTGGGCCCACTCGGTAATGCACATCACTATAAGCCTTGCAAGCATTGCAACTAATGAGTTAGTTGCGGGATGATGTATTACGGAACGAGTAAAGAGACTTGCCGGTAACGAGGCTGAACTAGGTATTGAGATACCGACGATCGAATCTCGGGCAAGTAGCATACCGATGACAAAGGGAACAACGTATGTTGTTATGCGGTCTGACCGATAAAGATCTTCGTAGAATATGTAGGAGCCAATATGGGAATCCAGGTCCCGCTATTGGTTATTAACCAGAGAGGTTTCTTGGTCATGTCTACATAGTTCTCGAACCCATAGGGTCCGCACGCTTAACGTTCATTGATGATATAGTACTATATGAGTTATGTATGTTGATGACCGAATGTTGTTCGGAGTCCGGGATGAGATCACGGACATGACGAGCAACTCCAGAATGGTCCGGAGATAAAGTTTGATATATGGGATAGTAGTGTTTGATCTCCGGAAGGGTTTCGGAATTCACCGGAAGGGGTTCCGGATGTTTCCCGAAATGTTTGGGCATGAGAACACTTTATCTGGGCCAGGCTTTTGGAAAGTGCAAAAGGAAGTTTTGTGGAGACCAGAGGCTAGACGCCAGGAACCCTGGCGTCTAGGGGGTAGACACCGGGAACCCTAGAGTCTAGCCCTGGAGTCCGAGAAGGACTCCTGCCTTTTGGGTGAAACCGACTTTGAGGAGGCTTTTACTCCAAGTTTCGACCCCAGGGCTCAACATATAAATATAGGGGTAGGGCTAGCACCAAAGACATCAAGAAACACCAAGTCGTGTGCCGGCAACCCCGTCCCCTCTAGTTTATCCTCCGTCATAGTTTTCGTAGTGCTTAGGCAAAGCCCTGTGGAGATTGTTCTTCACCAACACTGTCACCACGCCGTCGTGCTGCCGGAACTCATCTACTACTCCGCCCCTATTGCTGGATCGAGAAGGCGAGGACGTCACCGAGCCGAACGTGTGCATAACTCGGAGGTGCCGTGCTTTCGGTACTTGGATCGGTCAGACGTGAAGACGTACGACTACATCAACCGCGTTGATATAACGCTTCCGCGAACGGTCTACGAGGGTACGTAGACAACACTCCCCCCTCTTGTTGCTATGCATCACCATGATCTTGCGTGTGCGTAGGATTTTTTTTGAAATTACTATGTTCCCCAACAACTTTCACTAGTGCAAGTTCTGTCAACAATAATAACATAATTGGATCACATAAATATCCCTCAACATGCCACAAAGAGTCACTCCAAAGTCACTAATAGCAGAGAACGAACAAAGAGATTATGGTAGGGTACGAGACCACCTCAAAGTTATTCTTTCCAATCAATCCGTTGGGCTATTCCTATAAGTGTCACAAACAGCCCTAGAGTTCGTACTAGAATAACACCTTAAGACACAAATCAACCAAAACCCATAGTCACCTAGATACTCCAATGTCACCTCAAGTATTCATGGGTATGATTATACGATATGCATCACACAATCTCAGATTCATCTATTCAACCAACACATAGAACCTCAAAGAGTGCCCCAAAGTTTCTACCGGAGAATCACGACGAAAACGTGTGCCAACACCTATGCATAGGTTCATGGGCGGAACCCGCAAGTTGATCACCAAAACATACATCAAGTGAATCACGTGATATCCCATTGTCACCACAGGTACGCACGACAAGACATACATCAAGTGTTCTCAAATCTTTAAAGACTCAATCCGATAAGATAACTTCAAAGGGGAAACTCAATCCATTACAAGAGAGTAGAGGGGGGAAGAAAACATCATAAGATCCAACTATAATAGCAAAGCTCGCGATACATCAAGATTGTATCACCTCAAGAACACGAGAGAGAGATCAAACACATAGCTACTGGTACATACCCTCACCCCCAAGGGAGAATTACTCCCTCCTCGTCATGGAGAGCACCGGGATGATGAAGATGGCCACCGGAGGGGGATTCCCCCTCCAGCAGGGTGCCGGAACGGGTCTAGATTGGCTTTTGGTGGCTACGGAGGCTTCTGGCGGTGGAACTCCCGATCTATTGTGCTCCCCGATCGTTTTAGGGTATATGGGTATATATAGGAGGAAGAGGTACGTCAGGGGAGCCACGAGGGGCCCACGAGGGTGGAGGGCGCGCCCTAGGGGGGTGGGCGCGCCCCCTACCTCATGGCTCCCTCGTTTCTTTCCCGACGTGCACTCCAAGTGTATCAGGTTGCTTTCCTTCCAAAAATAAGTTCCGTGAAGTTTCAGGTCAATTGGACTCCGTTTGATTTTCCTTTTCTGCGATACTCTAAAACAAGGAAAAAACAGAAACTAGCACTGGGCTTTGGGTTAATAGGTTCATCCCAAAAATCATATAAAATAGTACATAAATGCATATAAAACATCCAAGGTTGATAATATAATAGCATGGACCAATCAGAAATTATAGATACGTTGGAGACGTATCACCCGCCTCCTGACTGATTAACCCATTTGCACTTAAACAAAGGGACCTTAAAATCATGTCTGTAGTCAAGTTCCCATATGTCCACTATCTGACCATAATATGTGTCCGTTACCCTATTGGTTGCTGCATCAAAGCAGACACTGTTGTTTTGGTTGGTGCTCTTTTGATCTTGCACGATCGTGTAAAATGTATTCCCATTTATCTCGTATCCTTTGTAAGTCAATACAGTCAAAGATGGTCCCCTGGACAACGAGTACAACTGATCAAAAACAGTGTTGTCACCTCTGAGACGTGTTTCCAACCAACTGCCGAAAGCCCTGATGTGTTCACATGTAATCCAGTCGTCACACTGCTCTAGGTGTTTGGAGCGTAGACTGTTCTTGTGTTCATCGACATACGGGGTCACCAAGGTAGAGTTCTGTAGAACTGTATAGTGTGCTTGAGACCAAGAATGCCCGTCCCTGCATATTATTGAGTCCCCTCCTAGCGTGCCTTTTCCAGTTAGTCTCCCCTGATACCGCGAGTAAGGGAGACCAATCTTAAGGCCATGAATGAAGTCAACACAAAACCCAATGACATCCTCTGTTTGATGGCCCATGGAGATGCTTCCTTCTGGCCTAGTGCGGTTACGGACATATTTCTTTAGGACTCCCATGAACCTCTCAAAGGGGAACATATTGTGTAGAAATACGGGGCCCAGGACGACAATCTCGTTGACTAGAGGAACTAGGACGTGTGTCATGATATTGAAGAAGGATGGTGGGGACACCATCTCGAAACTGACAAGATATTGCGCCACATCACTCCTTAGCCTTGGTATGATTTCTGGATCGATCACCTTTTGAGAGATTGCATTGAGGAATGCGCATAGCTTCACAATGGCTAATCAGACGTTTTTCAGTAGAAGCCCCCTCAATGCAACCGGAAGCAGTTGCATCATAATCACGTTGCAGTCATGAGACTTTAGGTTCTGGAACTTTTTCTCTGGCATATTTATTATTCCCTTTATATTCGACGAGAAGCCAAACGAGGCCTTCATACTGAGCAGGCATTCAAAAAGATTTCCGTCTCTTCTTTGGTAAGAGCGTAGCTGGCAGGACCTATTCATACTACTTTGGAGGCATGCCGTCTTTTTCGTGCAAATGTTGCAAGTCCTCCCGTGCCTTCGGTGTATCTTTTGTCTTCCCATACACGCCCAAGAAGCCTAGCAGGTTCCTGCAAAGGTTCTTCGTCGCGTGCATCACGTTGATTGAAGAGCGGACCTCTAGGTCTTTCCAGTAGGGTAGGTCCCAAAATATAGATTTCTTCTTCCACATGGGCGCGCGTCCCTCAGCATCATTTGGAACAGATAGTCCGTCAGGAACCTTTTCAAATATTATGTGTAAATCATTGGCCATAACAAGTACGTGATCACCGGTACGCATGGCGGGCTTCTTCCGGTGATTTGCCTCGTCATTGAAATGCTTGCCTTTCTTTCGACATTGATGGTTGGCCGGAAGAAATCGATGATGGCCCAGGTACACATTCTTCCTGCATTTGTCCAGGTATATACTTTTGATGTCAGCTAAACAGTGTGTGAATGCGTGGTATCCCTTGTTTGTCTGTCCTGAAAGGTTACTGAGTGCGGACCAATCGTTGATGGTTACAAACAACACCGCATGCAGGTTAAATTCCTCTTGTTTGTGCTCATCCCACACACGTACACCGTTTCCATTCCACAGCTGTAAAAGTTCTTCAACTAATGGCCTTAGGTAGACAT
This sequence comes from Triticum urartu, assembly GCF_056163025.1. Taxonomy (NCBI): domain Eukaryota; kingdom Viridiplantae; phylum Streptophyta; class Magnoliopsida; order Poales; family Poaceae; genus Triticum; species Triticum urartu. Next base: position 429,129,117 of record NC_141874.1, read on the forward strand.
CAATGTCGTTGCCGGGTTGCTTAGGGCCTTGGATGAGAACTTGCATCATAATGAACTTCCGCTTCATGCACATCTAAGGAGGAAGGTTATACATACATAGAGTCATGGGCCAGGTGCTGTGATTGCTGCTCTGCTCCCCAAAAGTATTAATGCCATCCGCGCTTAAACCAAACCATATGTTCCTTGGGTCACCTGCAAACTCAGTCCGATACTTTCTCTCGATTTTTCTCCACTGCGACCCGTCAGCGGGTGCTCTCAACTTCCCATCTTTCTTACGGTCCTCTCTGTGCCATCGCATCAACTTGGCATGATCTTCGTTTCTGAATAGACGTTTCAACCGTGGTATTATAGGAGCATACCACATCACCTTGGCAGGAACCCTCTTCCTGGGATCTCGCCGTCAACATCACCAGGGTCATCTCGTCGGATCTTATATCGCAATGCACCGCATACCGGTCATGCGTTCAAATCCTCGTACGCACTGCGGTAGAGGATGCAGTCACTAGGGCATGCATGTATCTTCTGCACCTCCAATCCTAGAGGGCATACGACTTTCTTTGCTGCGTACATACCGTCGGGTATTTCGTTATCCTTTGGAAGCTTCTTCTTCAATATTTTCAATAGCTTCTCAAATCCTTTATCAGGCACAGCATTCTCCGCCTTCCACTGCAGCAGTTCCAGTACGGTACCGAGCTTTGTGTTGCCATCTTCGCAATTGGGGTACAACCCTTTTTTGTGATCCTCTAATATGCGATCGAACTTCAGCTTCTCCTTTTGACTTTCACACTGTCTCCTTGCATCAACAATGACCCGGCGGAGATCATCACCGGGCACATCGTATGGTTCCTCTTGATCTTCAGCAGCTTCCCCCGTTGCAGCATCACCGCATTTAGGGGGCACATAGTTTTCATCGTCCTCTTCTTCTTCGCTGTCTTCCATCATAACCCCTATTTCTCCATGCTTGGTCCAAACATTATAGTGTGGCATGAAACCCTTATAAATCAGGTGGCTATGAAGGATTTTCCGGTTAGAGTAAGACTTCATATTCCCACATATAGGGCATGGACAACACATAAAACCATTCTGCTTGTTTTCCTCAGCCACTTCGAGAAAATTATGCACGCCCTTAATGTACCCGGAGGCGTGTCTGTCACCGTACATCCATTGTCAGTTCATCTGCGTGCATTATATATAATTAAGTGTGTCAAAAACCATTACAGAACATCATGGATAGATAAGTGACCAAATTAATAGAAGCTCATCATCACATTAAAACCAAAGTACATACATAGTTCTCATTGAACAACATATAGCTCTCCAGAGCATCTAATTAAACCATACATTGAAACTATGTAAAACATTTCAACACAACAACAAATGCGATCATAATCGCAACCAAGGTAACAATTGATCCAACGGCATAATGATACCAAGCCTCGGTATGAATGGCATATTTTCTAATCTTTCTAATCTTCAAACGCATTGCATCCATGTTGATCTTGTGATCATCGACGACATGCGCAACATGCAACTCCAATATCATCTTCTCCTCCTCCTCAATTTTTTAGTTTTTCCTTCAAGTAATTGTTTTCTTCTTCAACTAAATTTAACCTCTCGACAATAGGGTCGGTTGGAATTTCTGGTTCACATACCTCCTAGATAAATAAAATCTATGTCACGTTGGTCAGCATAATTTTCATAAACAATAAATGAACCAAATAGTTATAAAAGATAATATATACCACATCCGAGTCATAGACAGGACGAGGGCTGACGGGGGTGGATACCAAAACCATCGCACTATATAGTAACAAGCAATAATAAAAGTAAGAAAATTAGACAAGTATCTATCTAATCATACAAGTAAGAATTTTTTTCTTTCAGAAAGAAGATAAAAACAAGAGGCTCACCATGGTGGTGCCAGCGACGAGATCAGTGCGGGCGATCGACGGCGGTGAAGACGGGGATGTGACGTGATGAACCGCTAAACCTAGACAAATCTTGAGGAAAATGGAGCTTGGAGGTCGAGTTTCAAGAGGAGAAAGATTAACTAGTGTAGCTAGGGCATTTCATCGAACACCTCATGTGCATAGGAGGTGAGCTAGAGCACTACAAAGCGCTCACCTCGCCGGCCAGAAAAAACAGAGCAGTGCGGAGTGCTCTGCTCGCCGGCGATGGGGTATATATAGGCAACTCATTGGTCCCGGTTCGTGGCTGGAACCGGGACTAAAGGCCCCCCTTCTGTCCCGGTTCCAGCCACAAACCGGGACCAATAGATGTGGACCAGGAGCGAGGACCATTGGTCCCAGTTCATGCCTGGAACTGGGACAAATGGGTCCAGACGAACCGGGACCAATGCCCCACGAGGCCCGGCTGCCTCCCTGGGCTCACGGCGAACTGGGACGTATGCCTCAATTGGTCCCGGTTCATTATTGAACCGGGACTAATGTGCTGGCCAGGCCTGAACCTAAGCCCTATTTTCTACTAGTGTGGTTCTACTGATGTGCTTCGCACACAGATGGCTAGCGGGTGTCTGTTTCTCCAACTTTAGTTGAATCGAGTTTGACTACTGCCGGCCCTTGTTGAAGGTTAAAACAACACACTTGATGAAAAATCATTGTGGTTTTGATGCGTAGGTAAGAACAGTTCTTGCTAGAAGCCCGTAGCAGCCACGTAAAACTTGCAACAACAAAGTATAGGATGTCTAACTTGTTTTTGCAGGGCATGTTGTGATGTGATATGGTCAAGACGTGATGAGATACAAATTGTTGTATGAGATGATCATGTTATGTAACAGTTATCGGCAACTGGCAGGAACCATATGGTTGTCGCTTTATTGTATGGAATGCAATCGCCATGTAATTGCTTTACTTTATCACTAAGCGGTAGCGATAGTCGTAGAAGCAATAGTTGGCGAGATGACAACGATGCTACGATGGAGATCAAGATGTCAAGCCGGTGACGATGGTGATCATGACAGTGCTTTGGAGATGGAGATCAAAGGCACAAGATGATGATGGCCATATCATATCACTTATTTTGATTGCATGTGATGTTTATCTTTTATGCATATTATTTTGCTTAGTACGCCGGTAGCATTATAAGATGATCTCTCACTAAATTTCAAGGTATAAGTGTTCTCCCTGAGTATGCACCGTTGCTACAGTTCATCGTGCCGAGACACCACGTGATGATCAGGTGTGATAAGCTCTATGTTCACATACAACGGGTGAAGCCAGTTTTTACACATGCAGAATACTCGGGTTAAACTTGACGAGCCTAGCATATGCATATATGGCCTGGGAACACTGAGACCGAAAGGTCGAACGTGAATCATATAGTAGATATGATCAACATAGTGATGTTCACCATTGAAAACTACTCCATCTCACGTGATGATCGGACATGGTTTAGTTGATATGGATCACGTGATCATTTAGATGACTAGAGAGATGTCTATTTAAGTGGGAGTTCTTAAGTAATATGATTAATTGAACTTTAATTTATCATGAACTTAGTACCTGATAGTATTTTGCATGTCTATGTTATTGTAGATCAATGGCCCATGCTACCGTTCCCTTGAATTTTAATGCGTTCCTAGAGAAACTACACGTACTGGGTCCATAACTTGAGGATTATCCTCATTGTTGCATAGAAGAATTACGTCCTGGAAGCACCTCTAGGTGCAAAACCTGCTGCAGGAGCAACTCCAGATGGTATGAATGTCTGGCAGAGCAAAGATGATGACTACTCGATAGTTCAGTGTGCCATGCTTTACGGCTTAGAACCGGGACTTCAATGACGTTTTGAACGTCATGGAGCATATGAGATGTTCCAGGAGTTGAAGTTAATATTTCAAGCAAATTCCCAGATTGAGAGATATGAAGTCTCCAATAAGTTCTACAGCTCCAAAATGGAGGAGAATAGTTCTGTCAGTGAACATATAGTCAGAATGTCTGGGTACCACAACCACTTGACTCAACTAGGGGTTAATCTTCCTGATGATAGTGTCATTGACAGAGTGCTTCAATTAGTGCCACCAAGCTACAAAAGCTTCGTGATGAACTATAATATGCAAGAAATGGATAAGATAATTCACGAGCTCTTCGCGATGCTATAGGTTGCGGAGGTAGAAATCAAGAAGCAGCATCAAGTGTTGATGGTTAACAAGACCACTAGTTTCAAGAAAAGGGGCAAAGGGAAGAAGGGGAACTTCAAGAAGAACGGCAAGCAAGTTGCTGCTCAAGTGAAGAAGCCCAAGTCTAGACATAAGCCTGAGACTGAGTGCTTCTACTGCAAAGGGACTGGTCACTGGAAGCGGAACTGCCCCAAGTATTTGGCGGATAAGAAGGATGGCAAAGTGAAATGTATATTTGATATACATGTTATTGATGTGTACCTTACTAATGCTCATAGTAGCGGCTAGGTATTTGATACTAGTTCTGTTGCTCATATTTGCAACTCAAAACAGGTGCTACGGATTAAACAAAGATTGGCTAAGGACGAGGTGATGATGTGAGTGGGAAATGGTTCCAAAGTCGATGTGATTGCCGTCGGCACGCTACCTCTACATCTACCTTTGGGGTTAGTTTTAGACCTGAATAATTGTTATTTGGTGCCAGCGTTAAGCATGAACATTATATCTGGATCTTATTTGATGCGAGATGGTTATTCATTTAAATCAGAGAATAATGGTTGTTCTATTTATATGAGTAATATCTTTTATGGTCATGCACCCTTGATGAGTGGTCTATTTTTGTTGAATCTCGATAGTAGTGATACACATATTCATAGTATTGGAACCAAAAGATAAAAGTTTTATAATGATAGTGCGACCTATTTGTGGCACTGCCGTTTAGGTCATATTGGTGTAAAGCGCATGAAGAAACTCCATGTTGATGGACCTTTGGAATCACTTGATTATGAATCACTTGATGCTTGCGAACCATGTCTCATGGGCAAGATGACTAAGACTCCCTTCTCCGGAACAATGGAGTGAGCAACAGACTTGTTGGAAATAATACATACTGATGTGTGCGGTCCGATGAGTGTTGAGGCTCGCGACAGGTATCGTTATTTTCTGACCTTCACAGATGATTTGAGCAGATATGGGTATATCTACTTGATGAAACATAAGTCTGAAACATTTGAAAGTTCAAAGAATTTCAGAGTGAAGTGGCAAATCACCTCAACAAGAAAATAAAATTTCTATGATCTGATCATGGAGGTGAATATTTGAGTTATGAGTTTGGTCTTCATTTGAAACAATGCAGAATAGTTTCGCAACTCACGCCACCTGGAACACCACAACATAATGGTGTGTCTGAACATCGTAACTGCACTTTATTAGATATGGTGCGATCTATGATGTCTCTTACTGATTTACCGCTATCGTTTTGGGGTTATGCTTTAGAGACAGTTGCATTCACGTTAAATAGGGCACCATCTAAATCCGTTGAGCCGACACCATATGAACCGTGGTTTGGCAAGAAACCCAAGTTGTTGTTTCTTAAAGTTTGGGGCTACGATGCTTATGTGAAAAAGCTTCAACCTGATAAGCTCGAACCCAAATCAGAGAAATGTGTCTTCATAGGATACCCAAAGGAGACTATTGGGTACACCTTCTATCACAGATCCGAAGGCAAGATATTGGTTGCTAAGAATGGATCCTTTATAGAGAATGAGTTTCTCTCGGAAGAAGTGAGTGGGAGGAAAGTAGAACTTGATGAGGTAATTGTACCTTCTCCCGAATTGGAAAGTAGTTCATCATAGAAATCAGTTCCAGTGATTCCTACACCAATTAGCGAGGAAGCTAATGATGATGATCATCAAACTTATGATCAAATTATTGCCGAACCTCGTAGGTCAACTAGAGTAAGATCCGCACCAGAGTGGTATGGTAATCCTGTTCTGGAGGTCATGTTACTTGACCATGACGAACCTACGAACTATGATGAAGCGACGATGAGCCCAGATTCTGTGAAATGGCTTGAGGCCATGAAATCTAAGATGGGATCCATATGTATGAGAACAAAGTGTGGACTTTGGTTGACTTTCCCGATGATCGGCAAACAATAGAGAATAAATGGATCTTCAAGAGAAGACTGACGCTGATGGTAATGTTACTGTCTACAAAGCTCGACTTGTTGCGAAAGGTTTTCGACAAGTTTAAGGAGTTGACTACGATGAGACCTTCTCACCCGTAGCGATGCTTAAGCCTGTTCGAATCATGTTAGCAATTGCCGCATTTTATGATTATGAAATTTGGCAAATGGATGTCAAAACTGCATTCCTTAATGGATATCTTAAAGAAGAGTTGTATATGATGCAACCAGAAGGTTTTGTCGATCCAAAAGGTGCCAATAAAGTGTGCAAGCTCCAACAATCAATTTATGGACTGGTGCAAGCCTCTCGGAGTTGGAATATACGCTTTGATAGTGTGATCAAAGCATATGGTTTTATACAGACTTTTGGAGAAGCCTGTATTTACAAGAAAGTGAGTGGGAGCTCTGTAGCATTTCTGATATTATATGTGGATAACATATTGGTGATTGGAAATGATACTGAATTTCTGAATAACTTAAAAGGATACTTGAATAAGAATTTTTCAGTGAAAGACCTCGGTGAAGCTGCTTATATATTAGGCATCAAGATCTATAGAGATAGATCAAGACACTTAATTGGACTTTCACAAAGCACATACCTTGATAAAGTTTTGAAGAAGTTCAAAATGGACCAGTCAAAGAAAGGGTTCTTGCCTGTGTTACAAGGTTTTAAGTTGAGTCAGACTCAATGCTTGACCACTTTAGAAGATAGAGAGAAAATGAAAGTCATTCCCTATGCCTTAGCCATAGGTTCTATCATGTATGCAATGTTATGTACCAGACCTGATGTGTGCCTTGCTATTAGTTTAGGAGGTGGGTACCAAAGTAATCCAGGAGTGGATCACTGGACAACGATCAAGAACATCCTGAAATTCCTGAAAAGTACTAAGGATATGTTTCTCGTTTATGGAGGTGATAAAGAGCTCATTGTAAATGGTTACATCGATGCAAGCTTTGACACTGATCCGGATGACTCTAAGTCACAAACCAGATACGTATTTATATTGAATGATGGAGCTGTCAGTTGGTGCAGTTCCAAGCAGAGCATCGCGGCGGGATCTACATGTGAAGTGAAGTACATAACTGCTTTGGAAGCAGCAAATGAAGGAGTTCATATCCAATCTAGGTGTCATACCTAGGGCATCGGGTCCAATGAAAATCTTTTGTAACAATACTGGAGCAATTGCCTTGGCGAAGGAATCCAGATTTCACAAGTGAACCAAACACATCAAGAGACGCTTCAATTCCATCCGCGATCAAGTCAAGGAGGGAGACCTAGAGATTTGCAAGATACATATGGATCTGAATGTTGCAGACCCATTGACTAAGCCTCTCTCACAAGCAAAACATGATCAGCACCAAGACTCCATGGGTGTTAGAATCATTACTATGTAATCTAGATTATTGACTCTAGTGCAAGTGGGAGACTGAAGGAAATATGCCCTAGAGGCAATAATAAAATTGTTATTTATATTTCCTTATATCATGATAAATGTTTATTATTCATGCTAGAATTGTATTAACCGGAAAATCAGTACATGTGTGAATACATAGACAAACAGAGTGTCCCTAGTATGCCTCTACTAGACTAGCTCGTTAATCAAAGATGGTTAAGTTTCCTAACCATAGACATGTGTTGTCATTTGATGAATGGGATCACATCATTAGAGAATGATGTGATGGACAAGACCCATTCGTTAGCTTAGCATAAAGATCATTTAGTTTTATTGCTATTGCTTTCTTCATGACTTATACATGTTCCTCTGACTATGAGATTATGCAACTCCCGAATACCGAGGAACACTTTGTGTGCTATCAAACGTCACAACGTAACTGGGTGATTATAAAGATGCTCTACAGGTGTATCCAAAGGAGTTTGTTGGGTTGGCATAGATCGAGATTAGGATTTGTCACTCCAAGTATCGAAGAGGTATCTTTGGGCCCTCTCAGTAATGCACATCACTATAAGCCTTGCAAGCAATGTGACTAATGAGTTAGTTGCGGGATGATGCATTGCGGAACGAGTAAAGAGACTTTCCGGTAACGATATTGAACTAGGTATGATGATACCGATGATCGGATCTCGGGCAAGTAACATATCGATGACAAAGGGAATAACATATGTTGTTATGCGGTTTGACCGATAAAGATCTTTGTAGAATATGTAGGAGCCAATGTGAGCATCCAGGTTCCTCTATTGGTTATTTACCGGAGATATGTCTCGGTCATGTCTACATAGTTCTCGAACCCGTAGGGTCCGCACACTTAACGTTCGATGACGATTTGTATTATGAGTTGTGTGATTTGATGACCGAAGTTTGTTTGGAGTCCCGGATGAGATCACAGACATGACGAGGAGTCTCGAAATGGTCGAGAGGTAAAGATTCATATATTGGAAGGCTATATTCAGACATCAGAAAGGTTCCGAGTGATTCAGGTGTTTTTTCAGAGTACTGGGGAGTTGCGGGAATTCACCGGGAGAAGTAATGGGCCTTATTGGGCCATACGGGAAAAGAGGAGACATGCCAAGGGGAGGGGGGCAGGTGCCCCCCATGGGTCCGAATTGGACTAGAGGAAGGGGGCGGCGCCCCCTTGCCTTTTCCTACTCTCTCTCTCTCTCTCTCTCTCTCTCTCTCTCTCTCTCTCTCTTTCCTTCTCTCCTACTACGAAAAGGAAAGGGATTCCTGCTAGGACTTAGAAGTCCTAGTAGGACTCCATACTATTAGCGCGCCCCTAGGGGGCCGGCCTCTCTCCCTCCCTTCTTTATATACGTGGGCAGGGGGCACCCCAAATACACCAAGTCTTCTCTTAGACATGTGCGGTGCACCCCCTCCACAGTTACACACCTAGGTCATATCGTTGTAGTGCTTAGGCGAAGCCCTGCGCCGGTATTTCTTCATCATCGTCGCCACACCGTCGTGCTGACAGAACTCTCCGTCGAGCATCTGCTGGATCAAGAGACCGAGGGACGTTATCAAGCTAAACGTGTGCTGAACGCGGAGGTGCCGTATGTTCGGTGCTTGGATCGGTTGGATCGCGAAGACGTTCGACTACATCAACTGCGTTACTAAACGCTTCCGCTTTCGGTCTACGAGGGTACGTGGACACACTCTCCCCTCTCGTCGCTACATCTCCTAGATAGATTTTGCATGATCATAGGTAAATTTTGGGAAATACTACGTTACCCAACAGTTCTGCCTCGAGACGGCGGTGCTCTGTCCCGAAAGTCCTCTCCTTATTTTTTCTAGGTCAAAATGACTTATATACGAGAAGATGGGCACCAGAGGTGGGCCTGGGTGAGCACAACTCACCAGGGTGCGCCTGGGCTCCCTAGCGCGCCCAGGTGGGCTGCGCCCACTTATTTGCTCAAATATTCTTTATATATTCCTTAAAAATTCTTTGTGAAGTTTCAGCTTGTTTGGAGTTGTGCAGAATAAGTAGCTTGACGTAGATTTTCCAGGTCCGGATTTCCAGGTGCCAGAATTCTCCCTCTTTGTGTATACCTTGCATATTATGAGAGAAAAAGCATTAGAATTACTCCAAAAAGCATTATTATGGATAAAAACATCATAAATAACCGTAAGTAAACATGATGCAAAATGGACGTATCAACTCCCCCAAGCTTAGGCGTCGCTTGTCCTCAAGAAAAAACCGAAATAAAAAACATGTCCACATGCTTAGAGAAAGAGATATGTCGATAAAAACAAAATACAGACATAGAAGCATCATGTTCATTATTATAACAACAACAAACTTAAACATAAGACTCTTATCATAGACTTCTCATGAATCAGTGACAATTCATCACACTATTGAAGTATAAAGCAAAAACAAACCAACAAACTATGTTCTCAGTCAACTTTGCAACTACAATTCATCATCTTTTCGGGAAGGGTCACGTGTCAGAGCCTTTATGCAAGTCCACATACTCAACTATTATACAGTCTTCCATGATTGCTAACATTCACCGCGTACACATGAGCAAAACATTTCAACCGGACACATAGAAAGATAGGGGCTTGTAGTTTCGCCTCCCAACGTAATCACCTCAAGGGTGATGTCAACAATAATAACTCATGCTATCTATATTCAACTAGACATATGTGCCTAGATCTTTCCTCACCACATGATGCTTGCCAAAGGAGAAAATAAAAAGGAATAGAGAGAAAACTTTGACTCTTTGCATAAAAGTAAATACATAGAAGTAAAAGATAGGCCCTTCGCAGAGGGAAGCAGAGGTTGCCATGCGCTTATTTGTTTGTATGCTCAACCCCTTAATGCAAAAGAACGTCACGTTGCATTGCCCCTTGTGATGGCGACCTTTATTATGCAGTCTATCATTTTTATTTTTCAGCATCACAAGTTCGTGCAATGCTCAATTTTCTCATACACTAAATGATCTCACACTTTTAGAAGCAATTTTTATTGCCTTTTTGCATCGATGACAACTTACTTGAGGGATCTTGCTCAATCCCTAGGTAGGTATGGTGGACTCTTGAAAATAAGATTTGGGTTTAAGGGTTTTTTGAAGCACAAGTAGTATCTCCACTTAGTGCAGAATTTTTGGCTAGCAAAGATAGGGGGCTATAACACCCCGTTGTAATGATGCTACAGTAACCCCTGGGGTTAAGTTGATCATTTTTGTAAACAAGTGTTTGATCATCATTGTATCCTCTCTCTTTCAAATTCCAGTTGAATTCAATTTCAAATTATGAGTGAAATTCAAAATTGCTCAAACATGAAAACTAAAATGTTCATCATGTGCCAAATAATCAATAACTAATATTGGTGGTGAACCAACATTTTTGCAAAATGTTTAAGTGGCCTTAAAACAGTGACCTAAGCAATAAATTAAATGCCTTTTTAATTTATAAAATTTGCAAACTATTTCAAAAGTCTCACGATCTTTTTGTGGCGGTGCACATTAATTCTTTGAATTTGTTTTGGCCAGTGGCATATTTTTGCAAAGTCATTTGTGGCTAAAAGAAAATGCAAAAGCTATTAGGAAAAATAAAAAGAAAAAAAGAAAAAGAAGAATAGGTGGGAGAGCCCCTGGCCTCCCCTTGGGCTTCGGCCCATCCCAGCAGGCCGACCCGCCTTTCCCCCCTGCACGGTCGATCCCCTTCCTCACTGCTGCTCCGACCGGGGCGCGTCCCAGCCGGACCGGGCACACCGCCCCATAGTGCCACGACACCGGCGAGGGGTTAAGGGCAGCCCCGACGCCTCGGGCTCCCTCCCCCACTCGGCCACTCCCCCTTGCGCTCCCTCTCCCGTTGCCTCAGATCCACCACGTCCGTGCCCCGCGGTCGCCCTGCTTCTCGCTCCGCAGCGGCAACCGACTCCCTCCCCGTCCCTCTCCGCCGCGTCCCGGAGCTCCAGCCCCGCTGACTCGGTCGTCTATGCCCACGAGTGGGAGCCGGGAACCCCCCCTACATCGTCGAGCCGACCCACTTCATCCACCTCTGAGCGCCATCGCCGCCGCGTCTTCGTCATCTCCGCGGCCACCGTGCCTTCGATGCGGCCTGGTCGTGCTCGTCGGCGTCGCCGTGGACTACCGTGTCCTCTAGAGCCGCTGGAGGGACCCGAGGAGCTCTGCATCACCCGAACGCGTCGTCGTCTCCCTCGGCTGGCCGGCGATCCCCTTCTTCCCCAGCGACATTCTGCTGCTCCTAATATCCCAAGGGCCATCTTGCGTGCCGCACGGTGAGCTCCTCCGCGTTCAGCTCCTCCTCATTAATTGCCTCGCGCACCATAGCTAGCTCGTCGCCCTCACCGAGAGCTCGCCGCCATAGATCACCTCGCCGCCGCGACCATGGTTCTTGTCACGCTCGCCTGAGGCCTCCGTCGTGCTCCTGGTGCTCTCAAGAGCTCAACAAGCTCACGACCGAGCCTCCCCGCGCCATCTAGCTCCGTTCTCATCACTGCCCGATCTCCGGCGACCGCCCCGCTTCTCGCCGTCGTCATTCCAGCCTGTTACGGGCCGCACCGCCACCGTAGAAGGATGCGGCGTCGAACGCCCGATCGAACGCGCCTAGCCGCACCTCTCCCCGTGCCCCGTAGCATTTTCCAGCGAAGTCCGACGATGCTCCGCCGCCGATTTGGTTGCCGGAGCTCTCTGCAGCACCGACGCCGACGTGGCACAGTGGGCCCCACCCCTAGGTCGCTGACCAGTGGGCTCGGGTGGCCCAGTTGACTGGGTTGACCCAGTCAACTGCTGACTGGGCTGCCCAGTGAGACTGACGTGTGGGCCCCACTTGTTTAAAACGTTTTAGAAATAAACAAATCTACTAATTAAAATTTGTTAATTAATTAGTAATTAGTTAGTCACTGACACCAGGGGCCCACCCCTCTAATTAGCCTGTTAGTTTAGTTTAAATTACTGTTAGACTAACAGACGCTGACATGTGTGTCCCACTAGACCCATAGGTCAGGTTTGACCCTGGTCAGCGAGTCTGTTGGCTGCTCACATCATCCCCAAGTCATGCTGATGTCATATTTCTTTTTCTGTTAATTTAAATAATTCTAAAAATGCTTTAATCTTTGAAAATTCATAGAAATTAAACCGTAGCTAAGATGAAAATGTTTTCTACATGAAAGTTGCTCAAAAAAATCCAACGAATCTGAATATGTGGTTCGTTCATCTGTCACAGGACCCTAGCATGCTGAACATGGAACCGTGCCCTCTCTTTCAAATGTCCGGAATCCATCTAACATTGGGAAATCATCCTCGGATGTTTTCCCTCTCCGTCTACAGCGTGTAGCACTACGTTAGGTCAAACCTAGCGCTGCCTATCGTCATGTCATGCTTAGTGATGCATATGTTTGCTCTGTATTTACTATTTCTTCCCCCTCTTCTCTCTGGTAGACCCCGAGACAGATGCTGCCCCTATGATCGACCACCTCATCGACGACCCTTCTTTTGCAGCAAAGCTTCCAGGCAAGCAAACCCCCCTTGAGCATTATGATATCACCCATTTCTTTCCCTCTCATGCTTGCATTAGAACTGCTACTGCTTTTTGTATGATCCTATTCTGATGCATAGCCTGTTTTTTGTTACCTGCTTTCATACCTACCTACTTATTCTAAACTGCTTAGTATAGATTGATTAGAGATCCATCAGTGACCCCCAGCTTGTCCCAGTTGCCCCTGCTTTATGTTCGATGACTCGATCAACGTGATCGACATCTAGGCCCCGACACCGCACATCACCCCCCTTATCTGTACGACTCTGCAGAGTTACTATCGAGTGCCGAGGGTGATACCTCATCAGCACTTCTGGTGTTAGCCCTATTAGTGTAGCTATTCGGTCGTGGCCATCGAGGGTGATTCTTCCTTGAACACTCCTGATAACGACTCTGTCGTGCAACCGCTCAAGTGTGGACCAACGAGGGTGATTCCTCCAAGTCCACCTTGATGCTTACATCGAGTGGGAATCCATCGAGGGTGATTCCTCAGGTTCCCCCCTTGCTGTTTCAGACACACGGTTACTTTGACTTACCACGGAGCCATGATGACATCGGGTCGGCCCCGAGGGGTACCCATGAGTGATGTGAAGTTGGGTTGATCTGGAGGATACCCGCAAGTTTTCCACGCGGCACGGTCGGGCATTCTTAGCCCTTGCCGCAAGTCCGTGAGGCGGGGCGACGGGACCACATATCGTGGATCATTGATCGTTACCGCACTATCAAGACACTAACTGTTTGGATATTTGATCCGAGTAGGCCTCTGGCCTTTTTCGCACTAGCCACCACGTGGGACTAAGTATGGGCACTCTGCGTTGTATGTATCAGCCGAAGGCTCAACGAACATCAGTGATGGAGCGACGCGCGCTAGGTTGGACTGGAACGCCTCGCCTTGTATAAGGGAGGCTAGGTCTGCTCACCGGCCGCATACGCAACATGCAGGATTGCAAAGGAGGATGGCCCATGACCCCTTCACATTTAGGATGTAGACCGGCGTGCTGGCCTCTCTGTTGAGCCTAGGTAGGACTGCGATGTGTTGATCGGCCGAGGCCGGTCATGATCTGATGGTGTGTCCGGCCGAAGTTGATCGAGCGTGTTGGGTAAGTTGGTGCACCCCTGCAGGGAAGTATTCTATCTATTTGAATAGCCGTCTCCAAGGCAACGGAAGCTCGGAGTTGTATCCCGGTCGATACAACTAGAACTTGATGCTGAGACATGTAATGGAAATGATGGCTCCGGGATTGTTTCCTCGCAGGGAGTCGAGGAAGTGATCTCTGGGCAATGTTACAACATACTTACCAATATTATAATATGCCTGTCTTATCTCTTCTGATGCTGCAAGATGCTTGGAGCTGCTTGAAGATGCTAGTCTTCGATAGGCTAGGCTTTCCCCTTCTCTTCTGCCCTTCTGCAATTTTGTCCATAGATACAACCCATTCCTTTGATACATATGCATATTTAGTTTAGATCTGATGTAAGTCTTGCGAGTACTTTGGATAAGTACTCACGGTTGCTTTGCTACCTCTTTTTCCCCATACCTGATTGTTGCGACCAGATGACAGACCTCAGGAGCCAAATGACACCACTGATGCCTACTACTACGTGACGACCGCTGACGACCTGGAGTAGTTAGGAGGCTCCTAGGCAGGAGGCCTTGCCTTTTCGATCGTTGTTGCTTTTGTGCTAGCCTTCTTAAGGCATACTTGTTTAACTTAGGTTTGTACTCAGATATTGTCGCTTCCGTTGACTCTTGTGTATTCGAGCTTATGTATTTGAGCCCTTGAGGCCCTGGCTTGTAATATAAAGCTTGTATTATTTTAATTTGTGTCTAGAGTTGTGTTGTGATATCTTCCCGTGAGTCCCTGATCTTGATCATACACATTTGCGTGTATGATTAGTGTACAATTGAATCGGGGGCGTCACAAGTTGGTATCAGAGCCAACTGCCTGTAGGTCCCCCTTTCCAACTCCTTGGCCGAAGTTGAGTCTAGTCTATGAAAAACCTGATTTACTAACATGGCTGTGTGGCTTACCGGCCCACGTCGTCATTGGGTGGTATTAGGATATTTTACTCCTCGATCTTTACTCTGGGATTATGATCTCTCATCCACTCGGGTTAAATGATTTTGCTAACTCTAACATTAGGATCCTGTGACCACATTCACCCCAAAGTTGGACAAGCCATAGTTATTCTTTAGAATAGTATCTTGAATAGTACACACACTATCGTGTTGACTACTAGGTGGTATCCATCGTACCTCTTTCATTATGCATGTTTCATCATGAATGATCCTTGGTCTTTACAAATGCTCAATGTTCAACTACCCCTGCTACATGTTGGCATGATGGTTAGACCCGCCGGTCGTGGCCGTGGTGGCAACGCTCCACCACCGCCTGAATTCATGGCCGGAATGATGCAACAGTTTGAGCTGAATCGTCAATTCATGGAAGGAATGATGGCTTAGTTTCCTCTCCCCAACACGAATCAATAGCCAACCCAGTAACTCTGCAGGACTTCATGTGCCTCAACCCAACTATTTACCGCAGCTCAACTCAGCCCCTTGATGCTAATGACTGGCCCCATGATATCACCTATGAGATGGAGTTTGCTGATGTAGCCCCTGCAAGCTATGTCACCTTTGCATCCTTCTTCCTCAAGGGTCCTGCTGCCCAATGGTGGCACAGCCACAGGTGTACCCTACCTGCTAGAATGGTCATCACTTGGCCAGATTTCCAAGATGCCTTCCGTGCCAGCTTCATTCCTCAGGGAATCATGGACAGGAGGAAGCGCGAGTTTCGCAACCTCACCCAAGGCAACAAGACAGTTGATGCTTATCAGCGGGAATTCTTGGACTTGCCCCGCTATGCTTAAGAAGACATTGCTACTGATGCTCGTAGACAGGAAAAGTTTCGTGACGGACTTCACCCTGATATCAAGCTAGCACTGCTCGTTCATGACTTTGCCGACTTCGCCACCTTGGTGAACAAGGCTATTTAGGTTGAGACTGGTCTTCAGGACACCAGGGATCCCTCAGGTGTAGCCATGACGCTGGCTCATCTTCGGGCCCGTCAGCGCAGAAGCATCGGATATGGATTCCCCACACCATGTATTGTCCAACTGCACCTGCACCAAGTCAGTCATATGCCGCACCTCATCTGCCTCCTCCACCGCAGTGGCAGCCTCTTCGAGCTGTACCACCCCAAGCTCCTGCTCCCAATCCCAATGATGGTTTGTGCTTCATATGTGGCCGTCCAGGTCACCTTTCCAAAGAGTGCAATCAGAAAAAGAACCAGCTAGCTCTGCCTTCAACTGGCCATAACAATCAGCCCCATAACAACAATGCCAGACCTTATGGTCGTGGTCAGGCTAATCATGTTGATCTGAATGAAGCTCAAGACCAGCCTTCCACTGTGATGGGTAGTCTTCTTGTTAATTCAGTACCGGCTTCTGTTTTATTCGATTTAGGAGCATCACATTCATTTATGTCAGAAAGTTTTGCATAGGCACACGACATTCGATGCGAACCCATGAACACTCTGATAGTAGTGCGCACTCTTGCGGGCCAATGTCAAACTACCATGATTGGTCACGACATTCCCGTTGAGATTGAAGGGTTGGAATTCCTTGTTTCTACCATTATTCTAGAGTCTTCCAATATTGACCTCAATCTGGGAATGGAATGGTTGAAAGCACATATTGCCTCTATAGTTTGCGCTACCAAAGTCGTTCATCTCCTACATCCTTCCGATGAGATAGTAAGCTACCATGCTCAGATTGTTCAAAATGTTGAAGCACGGATTTATGTGTTGAATGCATTGAATGCAACACCTCTTGAGGGAATTGAAAAGATTCCAGTCATTCGCGACTTCCAAGACGTCTTTCCAGAAGAACTTCCAGGAATACCCCCTACACGGGTTGTCGAGTTCGTCATCCACTTGAAACCAGGCACCGTTCCTATCACCAAACAACCCTACAAGATGCCACCTCATGAACTCCATGAGCTTAAGGAGGAAATCGAAAAATCTCTTCGCAAGGGTTTCATTTGTCCAAGCTCCTCTGCTTGGGGAGCACCTTCTCTCTTCATCAAGAAGAAGGACAGAATGAATCGATTGGTCCAAGACTAATGTCCTATCAACCAAGCTACAATTCAGAACAAATATCCCCTTCCTCGGATCAATGATATGTATGATCAACTGGCTGGTTCATCGATATTCTCTAAACTCGACTTGAGGTTGGGTTACCACCAGATCCGTGTTCATGAAGAGGATATTCCGAAGATCGCTTTCGTCACTCGTTATGGTTCTTACGAGTACACCGTCATGTCTTTTGGCTTGACCAATGCTCCATCCACATTCTCCCGTCTGATGAACTACATATTCATGGATTACCTCGACAAGTTCGTCATAGTCTATCTGGATGATATCCTGGTATATTCGAAGAACAAAGAGGAACATGCTGAACATCTTCGACTTGTTCTAGAAAAGCTTTGAGAACATCAACTTTATGCCAAGTATTCCAAGTGTGAATTCTGACTTCCCGAAGTAACCTACCTTGGGCATGTCATCTCCAAGGATGGTATTGCCGTCAACCCAGAGCGAGTTTAGGCTATTCTTGACTGGACCTCTCCAAAGACTGTCAAGCAAGTCAGAAGCTTTCTCGGACTAGCCAGCTATTGTCGCCGCTTTGTTGAGAACTTCTCTAAGATCGCCAAGCCACTGACTAATCTGCTTCACAAAGGCGTTAAGTTCGATTGGACATACAAATGTCAGGAAAGTTTCCACGCACTCAAGGACAAGCTGACTTCTGCCCCAGTGCTTGCTCCCCCTGATTCATGCAAGGACTTCGTCATCTATTGCGACGCTTCATGTCAAGGATTAAGCTGTGTCCTAATGCAAGAGAGTAGGGTGATTGCTTATGCCTCCCGTCAAGTGCGTCCTCACGAAGAAAACTACCTAGTGCATGATCTCGAGCTTGTTGTGGTTATCTATGCACTGAATCTATGGCGACAGTACCTTCTCGGTAATCGTTGTGAGATCTTCACCGGTCATCAGAGTCTGAAGTACCTGTTTACTCAGCCAGATCTGAACCTCCGTCAACAGCGATGGATGGAAGCTATTGCTGACTACAACTGCGGTATATCCTATACCCCTGGTAAGGCTAATGTAATGGCCGATGCCCTGAGCCGCAAGTCTTATTGCAATAATCACATGGTCTACAAAGCTCAACCCCGCCTTTATGAAGAACTTTACAAGCTGAACCTTCAACTAGTTCCACAGGGTTCTCTGAATAACCTTGTCCTGGAACCAACTCTTCTCAAAGCTATTAAGTCTGCACAAGCCAAAGATGCTCATGTTGATCTGATGAAAAAGGATCTTGCCTTAGAGAAATCCAGATATTTCTCACTTGGTGAAGATGGAACCCTATACTTCATAGATCGTATTGTAGTACCCCGGTTCGAGCTTATGATAGAGAAGGTGATGAAATAAGCACATGGCACCCCTCTCTCTATTCATCCGGGAAGTACCAAGATGTATTTAGACATTTGTCAGAAGTATTGGTGGTCTAAGATGAAGCAAGACATTGCTTGATATATTGAAGAATGTGACGTTTGTCGTCGCGTCAAAGCAGAGCATCAGAAACCGGCTGGACTTCTACAACCTCTCCCTATTCTTGAATGGAAGTGGGATAAGATCTGAATGGACTTTGTCACTGGCCTTCCCAAGTCACAAAGGGTAATGATGCCATCTTTGTCGTCATCGACCAATTCTCGAAACTTGCTCACTTTCTGCCAGTCAAGGAGACCATTTCTAGTCAATTAGCAAACTTATATATCTCCATAATTGTGTCACTCCACGACATTCCAAAGGAGATCAGTTCAGACCGCGGTAGTATTTTCACTTTGAAGTTCTGGGATAGTTTCCAAGAGGCAATGGGAACTCATATTACCTGGAGCACTGCTTATCATCTCCAATCCCAAGGCCAAGTCCAGCGAGTCAATCAAATTTTTGAAGACATGCTTCGGGCTTGCGTTATTTCTTTTGGCAAGAAGTGGGAAGAATATCCCCCTTATGCGGAGTTCTCTTATAACAACAGTTATCAAGCCAGCTTGAAGATGACACCTTTCAAAGTGCTTTATGGATGTAAGTGCCGAGCCCCGCTGAATTGGTCAGAAACTGGGGAACGAGCACTCATTGGTCCGGACAATGTTCAACAAGCTGAAGAACAGGTTCGCATTGTTCGGGATAATCTCAAGGCGGCCCAGTCCTACCAGAAGAGCAACTACAATCATAAACACTGGGGTTCAACTTATCAGCCTAGTGAACAAGCTTATCTGCGTGTCACTCCTTTGAGAGGCACCCATCTATTCGGAGTCAAGGGCAAGGTAGCTCCGCGCTACATTGGTCCTTTCCGCATTCTGGCCCGTCATGGACTGGTGGCTTATCAACTGGAGTTGCCACCTCAGTTCTCTCACGTCCATGACATCTTCCACGTGCCACAACTTTGCCGATGCTTCAAGGATCTGGAATGTGAAGTGGATCCGGAACTGATTGAAGTGCAAGATGATCTCACCTATAAAGAGCATCTGATCCGCATTCTTGAAGGAGCTGAACGTCGAACCCGCCAGAAGGTTACCAAGTTCCTCAAGGTGCAATGGTCGAATCATACTAAAGATGAAGCCACTTGGGAATGCGAGGATAACCTCCATGCTCAATACCCCGATCTTTTCCCTTCTACCTCTTAATTCTTGGGACGAGAATTTATTTTAGAGGAGGAGAGTTGGAACACCCCGGTGTAATAATGCTACAGTAACCCTTGGGGTTAAGTTAATCATTTTGCTAAACAAGTGTTTTATCATCATTGTCTCCTCTTTCTTTCAAATTCCAGTTGAATTCAATTTCAAATTATGAGTAAAATTCAAAATTGCTCAAACATGAAAACTAAAATATTCATCATGTGCCAAATAATCAATAACTAATATTGGTGGTGAACCAACATTTTTGCAAAATGTTTAAGTAGCCTTAAAACAGTGACCTAAGCAATGAATTAAATGCCTTTTTAATTTATAAAATTCGCAAACTATTTCAAAAGTCTCACAATCTTTTTGTGGAAGTGCACATTAATTATTTGAATTTGTTTTGGCCAGTGGCATATTTTGCAAAGTCATTTGTGGCTAAAAGAAAACACAAAAGCTATTAGGAAAAAGAAAAACAAAAAAAAGAAAAAAAAAGAAGCGGTGGGAGAGCCCCTAGCCACCCCTTGGCCTTCGGCCCATCCCAGGAGGCGACCCACCTCCCCCCCCCCCGCGTGGTCGATCCCCTTCCTCACTACTCCTACGACCGGGGCACGCCCCCGCCGGAGCGGGCGCGCTGCCCCGTACTGCCATGACGCCGGTGAGGGGATAAGGGCAGCCCTGACGCCTTAGTCTCCCTCCCCCACTCGCCCACTCCCCCTTGCGCTCCCTCTCCCCCTGCCCCAGATCCACCACAGTCGCGCCCCGCCGTCGCCGTGCTTCTCGCTCCGCCGCGGCAACCGGCTCCCTCCCCGTCCCTCTCTGATACGTCTCCAATGTATCTATAATTTTTTATTGTTCCATGCTATTATATTATCTGTTTTGGATGTTAATGGGCTTATTTGTACACTTTTATATTATTTTTGGGACTAACCTACTAACCCAAGGCCCAGTGCAAATTGTTGTTTTTTGCCTATTTTAGTGTTTCGCAGAAAAGGAATATCAAATGGAATCCAAACGGAATGAAACCTTCGGGAGAGTTATTTTTGGAACAAACATGATCCAGGGGACTTGGAGTAGACGTCAAGAAAGAAACGAGGGAGCCACGAGGCAGGGAGGAGCGCCTGCCCTCCTGGGCGCGCCCCCACCCTCGTGGGCCCCTCGCAGCTCCACCGACCTACTTCTTCCTCCTATATATATATATATACACTAGCAAAAGAGCCCGTGCGTTGCAACGGATACAAAATAAATGAATATATAGCTTAGTGTAAGGTGAAGTAGCGAATCAAGTGATCATGTTTATGCAAATCAGATTTGGAGGAGAAGTGCTGCTGTGACCTAGGTCTTTGAAGGGAGATTAATACTTAATAGGATGATTTTCGATGTGAAAATGTATGTTTTTTCAAGAATGGCCATCCATAATTTTGAGTACTTCTACTATTCTTTTGATACTTTTACAGTTGTTTCAGTGGTAAATTAGTTTTCAGATTTGTAAGCAATCCAAGATTTGAAAACATGACCAGTATTAACTGGATTAATGATGGAACTGCGTATGGTTATTATGATACATTAATCCCCAAATACAAATACAATGACATAATAAATGAACTCAAATAATCATACATGAATTAACTAATGATGAATTTGCAAAGATAGTGGTAAAATAACACATAACATGCTGATGCGGCAATTAGCATGGTATATGCACTAACTAATGCACCAAATATTTATGAAGGTCTGAACACAACAGGAAAATAACTCACTGCTATTGTCACCATGTTTTTTGGTCGAGCGAACTATCACCATGATGACTAAAGCTAGCAGTGCCTAGCCATAGCAGCTAAGCAGTCATTGGTAGTAGTACTTTTCGTGACAGATTGTCAGAGCTAACATCCAAGTTCGGGAGGACTGTGGCACAACCTGACTATGTGACAAACTGACGATGGATCAAACAAACATGCATGTGAGGTCTATACCAACAATCATAGGGATGGATGGGGAAAAAAGAGGAGACGATAGCCTGTCGAGTAAGATGCACATCGGTGAAAATAATCAAGGATGAAGCTAGCAGCAGCAGGATCTGGATCAACCTAGACATTGCTTGGGGTGAGAAACTTTATGTATGTGTCCTTAGTGTAGAAAGGTGGCGATTCTAGGTTATGGACAGACAGTGAAGTCATGCATGTATACACAGCCGGTTTTTTGAGGGATATCACAACCACGTACATGTTGAGACGGAAACTTGAACGTCTCAAAACGAAGCTGGAACAGATAACGGATTTTCACCCCGGCCGGCGCAGTACTCCTCTGTCGGGCGCGCGAGGCAGGTAGCGAGCACTGCATGCATGTTCGTGGCTGCACATTGCAAAGGTGCAGGCCTCTAGAGTCTAGCCCCCATGGGTTGTGGTTGGCGAAGAAAATCTGGAGTGCATCGGGCCAGTCAAACGTCAAAACGACATCGATGGCGCCAGATTGCCGGAGCACGTCGAGCAGATCAAACATCGTCGACATCGGCCATGAATCCCATGCATGTCAACAGATGGGCTCAATTAACAAAGCCGCCGCCCAACGCCGGCCAGATCGGCTGCGCCATGATCCCGCGCAAGTCATTAGGTTAGCTTAATCAGCAAGCACACCAGCTTCTGGGTAGGTGCAAATTCTGCACGTATATTAACTGGTGTGGCTGAATGTAAATAGTCGAGGTGGGACTATTTCAGCATGATTTGAACTCTTCTTCAAGGGACTAACAATTGCTAGCTCAATTGGTCTCGGTCTTACAGGCTTAGTGGGAGGATGTGAGTTCAATCCCCACATACCACACAAATTTGTTTTGGTCTTTGCTAGAGTAGATGGGCCATGCAGGTTGTCGCTATGAATTCCGGGCAAAAATAATACAGCCTGCCTCGAACGACGAAAAAACGGTTTGTTTTTTTCTTACGCTTTAGTACCACCTCATGTATATGTTTTAAATTCGAACTGAAAACGTAAATTCACAGGAAGAAAGCGTATTGTGATGGTGAACCCACGGAGTCAGTTCGTGCTTTATTATTAGGGATATATATATATATATCCATATACCCTAAAAACATCCAGGAGCACCACGAAACCCTATTTCCACCACCACAACCTTCTGTACCCAAGAGATCCCATCTTGGGGCCTTTTCCGGAGCTCCGCCGGAGGGGGAATCAATCACAGAGGGATTCTACATCAACACCATAGCCTCTCCGATGATGTGTGAGTAGTTTACCTCAGACCTTCGGGTCCATAGTTATTAGCTAGATGGCTTCTTCTCTCTCTTTGGATCTCAATACAAAGTTCTCCTCGATCTTCTTGGAGATCTATTCGATGTAACTCTTTTTGCGGTGTGTTTGTCGAGATCAGATGAATTGTGGGTTTATGATCAAAATTATCTATGAACAATATTTGGTTCTTCTCTGAATTCTTATATGTATGATTTAATTATCTTTGAAAGTCTCTTCAAATTATCAGTTTGGTTTGGCCTACTAGATTGATCTTTCTTGCAATGGGAGAAGTGCTTAGCTTTGGGTTCAATCTTGCGGTGTCCTTTCCCAGTGACAGCAGGGGCAGCAAGGCACGTATTGTATTGTTGCCATCGAGGATAAAAAGATGGGGTTTATATCATATTGCTTGAGTTTATCCCTCTACATCATGTCATCTTGCTTAATGCGTTACTCTGTTCTTATGAACTTAATACTCTAGATGCATGCTGGATGGCAGTCGATGTGTGGAGTAATAGTAGTAGATGCAGAATCGTTTCGGTCTACTTGTCGCAGACGTGATGCCTATATACATGATCATGCCTAGATATTCTCATAATTATGCACTTTTCTATCAATTGCTCGACAGTAATTTGTTCAACCACTGTAATACTTATGCTATCTTGAGAGAAGCCACTAGTCAAACCTATGGACCCCGGGTCTATCTTTCATCATATAAGTTTCCAATCTATTTTATTTCGCAATCTTTACTTTCAATCTATATCATAAAAATACCAAAAATATTTATCTTATTATTATTATTATCTCTATCAGATCTCACTCTCGTAAGTGACCATGAAGGGATTGCCAACCCCTTTATCACGTTGGTTGCGAGGTTCTTATTTGTTTGTGTAGGTATGAGGGACTTGCGTGTAGTCTCCTACTGGATTGATACCTTGGTTCTCAAAAACTGAGGGAAATACTTACGCTACTTTGCCGCATCACCCTTTCCTGTTCAAGGGAAAACCAACGCAGTGCTCAAGAAGTAGCAAGAAGGATTTCTGGCGCCATTGCCGGGGAGATCTACGCACAAGTCAAGACATACCATGTACCCATCACAAACTCTTATCCCTCACATTACATTATTTGCCATTTGCCTCTCGTTTTCCTCTCCCCCACTTTAGCCTTACCATTTTACTCGCCCTCTTTTTCCGTTCCCCTTCTCTTTTCTAGTTCGTCTCTTTTCACTTGCTTCTTGTGTGCTTGTGTGTTGGATTGTTTGTCACGATGGCTCAAGATAATACTAAATTGTGTGACATTTCTAATACCAACAATAATGATTTTATTAGCACTCCGATTGCTCCTCTTACCGATGCTGAATCTTGTGAAATTAATACTGCTTTGCTGAATCTTGTCATGAAAGATCCGTTTTCTGGCCTTCCTAGTGAAGATGCCGCTACCCATCTAAATAGCTTTGTTGATTTGTGTGATATGCAAAAGAAGATAGACGTGGATAATGATATTGTTAAATTGAAGCTATTCCCATTTTAGCTTAGAGATCGTGCTAAAACTTGGTTTTCGTCTTTGCCTAAAAATAGTATCGATTCATGGAATAAGTGCAAAGATGCTTTTATCTCTAAGTATTTTCCTCTCGCTAAGATCATCTCTCTTAGAAACGATATTATGAATTTTAAGCAACTTGATCATGAACATGTCGCACAAGCTTGGGAGAGGATGAAATTAATGATACATAATTGCCCTACACATGGTTTGAATCTTTGGATGATTATACAAATTTTTTATGCTGAATTGAATTTTTCTTCTAGAAATCTTTTAGATTCGGCCACGGGAGGCACTTTTATGGAAATCACTTTAGGAGAAGCTACTAAACTCCTAGATAATATTATGGTTAATTATTCTCAATGGCACACTGAAAGATCTACTATTAAAAAGGTGCATGCAATAGAAGAAATTAATGTTTTGAGTGGAAAGATGGATGAACTTATGAAATTGTTTGCTAATAAGAGTGTTTCTTATGATCCTAATGATATGCCTTTGTCTAATTTGATTGAGAATAATAATGAATCTATGGATGTGAATTTTGTTGGTAGGAACAATTTTGGTAATAACGCGTATAGAGGTAATTTTAATCCTAGGCTGTTTCCTAGTAATTCCTCTAATAATTATAGTAATTCCTACAACAATTCTTATAGAAATTATAATAAGATGCCATCTGATTTTGAATCTAATATTAAAGAATTTATTAGTTCGCAAAAGAGTTTCAATGCTTTGATTGAAGAAAAACTGTCTAAGATTGATGAGCTGGCTAGGAACGTGGATAGAATTTCTCTTGATGTTGATTCTTTGAAACTTAGATCTGTTCCACCTAAGCATCATATCAATGAGTCTCTTAAATCTATGAGGATTTCCATTGATGAGTGCAAATAAAGAACCGCTAGGATGCGTGCTAAAAGAGATTGCTTTGTGAAAGTGTGTTCTTCTAGTTTTCATGATAATAGGATGAAGATCTAAAAGTGATTGATGTGTCCCCTATTAAATCTTTTTTTTGAAATATTAATCTGATAATGACGGGACTGGATATGAGTCAACTTTAGTTAAAAGGTGTCCCAATGATTCGGAGTTTTTAGATCTTAATGCTAAAATTGGTAAAAGTGGGATTGGAGAGGTCAAAACTTTACATAGCAGTGAACCCACTATTTTGGATTTCAAGGAATTTAATTATGATTATTGTTCTTTAATATATTGTATTTCCTTGTTGCAATCCGTGCTAAATTCTCCGCATGCTTATAATCAAAATAAAGCTTTTACTAAACATATCATTGATGCTTTAATGCAATCTTATGAAGAAAAGTTTGAATTGGAAGTTTCTATCCCTAGAAAATTTTATGATGAGTGGGAACCCACTATTAAAATTAAAATTAAAGATCATGAATGCTATGCTTTATGTGATTTGGGTGCTAGCATTTCGACGATTCCAAAAACTTTGTGTGATGTGTTAGGTTTCCGTGAATTTGATGATTGTTCTTTAAATTTGCACCTCGTGGATTCCACTATTAAGAAACCTATGGGAAGAATTAATGATGTTCTTATTGTTGCAAATAGGAATTATGTGCCCGTAGATTTCATTGTTCTTGATATAGATTGCAATCCTACGTGTCCCATTATTCTTGGTAGGCCTTTTCTTAGAACGATTGGTGCAATTATTGATATGAAATAAGGGAATATTTGATTCCAATTTCCATTAAGTAAAGGCATGGAACACTTTCCTAGAAAGAAAATTAAATTACCTTATTGAAAGGATCGAGAAGAGGTGTCTAGAGGGGGGTGATTAGACACTAAGTACCAAAAGTTGCAGTTTTTAACTTCTTTAAGTTGAAGTGGAGTTTTGTCACAAGTTTAACAAACACAATACATATCAAGCAAGCATGCAAAGAGTATATGAGCAGCGGAAAGTAAAGCATGCAACTTGCAAGAATGTAAGGGGAAGGGTTTGGAGAATTCAAACGCAATTGGAGACACGGATGTTTTTGTCGTGGTTCCGATAGGTGGTGCTATCGTACATCCATGTTGATGGAGACTTCAACCCACGAAGGGTAACGGTTGCGCGACTCCACGGAGGGCTCCACCCACAAAGGGTCCACGAAGAAGCAACCTTGTCTATCCCATCATGGCCATCGCCCACGAAGGACTTGCCTCACTAGCGGTAGATCTTCATGAAGTAGGCGATCTCCTTGCCCTTACAAACTCCTTGGTTCAACTCCACAATCTTGTCGGAGGCTCCCAAGTGACACCTAGCCGATCTAGGAGACACCACTCTCCAAGAAGTAACAAATGGTGTGTTGATGATGAACTCCTTGCTCTTGTGCTTCAAATGATAGTCTCCCCAACACTCAACTCTCTCCCATAGGATATGGATTTGGTGGAAAGAAGATTTGAGTGGAAAGCAACTTGGGAAGGGTAGAGATGAAGATTCATATGGTGGGAATGGAATATCTTGGTCTCAACACATGAGTAGGTGGTTCTTTCTCAGAAAATGTGTATTGGAAGTGTAGGTATGTTCTGATGGCTCTCTACACGAATGAGGAGTGGGTGGAGGGGTATATATAGCCTCCACACAAAATCTAACCATTACACACAATTTACCAATCTCGGTGAGACCGAATTGAGAAACTCGGTCGGACCGATTTAGCAAACCTAGTGACCGACTAGATCAACTCGGTGGGACCGATGTGCTAGGGTTAGGGTAAATCCAAAACTCCGTTTGACCGATTACTCAAACTTGGTGGGACCAATTTGGGTAATAAGCGAAACAGAGAGTTGGCCAAGCAAACTCGGTAGGGCCGATTGCATATCTCGGTGGGACCGAAAATATTGCAACAGGTAACAGAGAGTTTGCAAGCCCATCTCGATGAGACCGAGATCCCTATCGATGAGACCGAACTGATTAGGGTTTCTGGCAGTGGCTATGTCAACAGAACTCCGTGGCTTCGGATAGAAAGAATCGGTGGGGCCGAGTTGGATATTTGGTGTGGGACGTATTTGGAAGTGAGAAAGTGATTGAGGGCTTTGGAGCATATCACTAAGCACTTTGAGCAAGCAGGCCATTAAGCAACACCTCATCCCTTCTTAATAGTATTGGCTTTCCTATAGACTCAATGTGCTATTGGATCACTAAAATAGAAAATGTAGAGTCTTGAGCTTGGAGCTTGAGCCAATCCTTTGTCCTTAGCATCTTGAAGGGGTTCCACATCCTCTAGTCCATGCCACTTCATTGTTGAACTTATCTGAAACATACTAGGTAAAAGTGTTAGTCCAACAAGAGATATGTTGTCATTAATTACCAAAACCTCCTAGGGAGCACTTGTGCTTTCACTTATTAATATATTATGAGAGCCGCTTATGGATTGCATACCAAAGATGATAACACCTAGATCTATTCTTGCTTTTATGCCTAGCTAGGGGCGTTAAACGATAGCGCTTGTTGGGAGGCAACAAAATTTTATTTTTGTTTCTTGCTTTTTGGTTCTGTTTAGTAATAAATAATTCATCTAGACTCTGTTTAGATGTGGTTTTATGCTTTTAATTAGTGTTTGTGCCAAGTAGAACCTTTGGGAAGACTTGGGGGGAGTTTTAGCGATCTTGCTGTAAAAAACAGAAACTTTAGCGCTCACGAGATTTGCTGCCATTTTTTACTGGCGAGTGCGATTAGGTTGATTCTTTTTACAGATGATTAATAGATAAATTACTCACGTCAAGAAATGTATTTTAGAATTTTTGGGGTTACAGAAGTATTCGAAACCTACAGATTACTACAGACTGTTCTGTTTTTGACAGATTCTGCTTTTCGTGTGTTGTTTGCTTATTTTGATGAATCTATGCGTAGTATCGGAGGGTATGAACCATAGAGAAGTTATAATACAGTAGGTTTAACACCAATATAAATAAACAATTAGTTCATTACAGTACCTTAAGTGGTTGTTTGTTTTCTTATACTAATGGAGCCCATGAGATTTTCTGTTTAAGTTTTCCGTTGTGAAGTTTTCAAATTTTGGGTAAAGATTTGATGGATTATGGAATAAGGAGTGGCAAGAGCCTAAGCTTGGGGATGCCCAAGGCACCCCAAGGTAAAATTCAAGGACAACCAAAAGCCTAAGCTTGGGAATGTGTTCGCACACGAACACGTCACCTTGTACCGTCGACGCCGGGGGTGATGCACCGCAGCTCACGTCGAAGGAGACCCGCCCGGAAGCGCGGTACGCAAGACAATCCGGTGGGCGCTTTTGTACACCCGAAACCCCACACGCCCGGGAGGGACCCCGTCTGGGCACGGGACAGCTATGGGCTGCCCTAGGTCGACCTGATCGCCCCTAGGGCCTCGAGGTTCGCCGCCCTGCAAACGAAGAACGAACGAAGAACGAGGAAGAAGAAGATCAAGGGAGAAATAAAGGTAAAGGTAAAAAGATGATATATTGATAGATCGATTGTGTGTTGTTCAATCGGCCTTCACCCCTTACATATATATGAGGCGGATGGACTTCCCGTACAAGAAAAGGATTCAAATCACGTCCAAATCATCAAAAGTTACCCTAACTCGGACTACGAGGGCCGGAACTTCCGGTCGGGCCCGGAACTTCCGGGCTGAAATTATATCAAGTAGCCCTCTTGCACTGAATCTGCAGGCCGCATACTACTTCGGATGACAATGGTCCCAAAAGCAAAGTTGTAGATCTTGCAATGGAGAAAAACTCTTCAGTTGATCACTTTTTCATCCGAGGTCATCTTGATGTCGAAATCGGCCCCGCAAATCTGCAAATAATGTTAAAATCCTAGTTTTCGGGGCGCACCGCGTGCAAACTTTCGGTTTAGCCCAGAACCTCCCTGGAAGTTTTGCCCGGAACTTCCGGGGCAAACTTATGCAGCACACTGTTTTGGCTCTAACTTTTGCATACGAACTCCGATTTAGACGTTTTTTATATCAAAATCGATCGTCTTGACGAGACGAAGACAATTCGTTTAGAAACATTACTCATATGAGTCCACCTTGGGGGCATAATCAGCCGAATAGTGTTCTGAATGCAAAACCTCAGTACTTCAAACACAACTTCAGCTTTAGAGATTAGATCAGATGACTATGACCCAAATATCAAAGTTTCTCCTTTTGACGATACGGAACTTTTTCACTTCGAACACTTTTCCATTTGAAGCCTTCTTAATTATCTTTTTGACCATGCCAAAATCTGGTGTCAACACATGCCCCCCTGTTTTTCGGCAAAGCTTGTGTGCCGAAAAATAACTTCCGCATAGCTTGTTCTAAGGACGATGTCAACACTCCATCGGCCATTTTGCATGTTCTCAGGATGATAAGTATATATCGGTCATTGCTTGTTTGAACCTCTTGATGCAAACTTGGGTGAAAACTTCTCAGCTTCTATAACAATCCGGTGATAAGGTTCCATAGATCAAAACCATCCTCCGAACCATATTGTTCACCCTTTCGCTAGGATTTTGCAGATAACCAAGAATGAACTTCCTCCAATCATTACTTCGTCTGCATAAAAGTTTCATTAGTGGCCGAAGCGGTGGGCTTCGATTCGTCCTTACCTATGTTGACAAGACCTAGCATCGGCTATTGATAGACATGCAATACACCATGGTTAACATAGTAGTCGGATGCTTGCTGTGCCAACTCTTTCGAATAGTCATGTCTAGATATATGAATAATTTTAAAGCAACCCAAGGTAAATCTTGCATCTAGACATACCAAAAGATAAACTATAAGTGATTCGTCAAAATATTGATAACCTTGGATATTTGTTGCACTACTAATAACGAATCACCGGAAGCCTCAATATGTATAGCACCTATAGCAAGGCAAAGCTCCAATCCAAATAACAATGCATACTCGGCTTTGATCATTGTGCAAAAATATTTTAAGCGGCATGAGGCTTCACAAAATAGCTTCATATGGAGATAAATAAACAACACCAACACCTTGGCCATTGTTAGAAATTTAACCATCAATTTATAATCTCCATGGTACTAGAGAGATCAAACTAAAAACAATATTATGCATGACGTCAATATGATGCTCAATAATAAAATAAACCATGATTTGGCCTTACGTAAGTTCTGAAAACTAACAAGCCAAAGCACACCCAATCAAAACATAAGTTCACTTTGCAATTTTGATGAATTGGTCTATGCATAATATCCTCAATGGCATCAATTTGACAAATTCCTTTGCAAGCACTTATCTCAATCTCTACTCAAACTAAGGACGGTGTTAGAGTACCACACCGGCCATTCTTACATATATTCTTAGGGCGATAGATAAGTATCGGCCATTACCATGAGGTCCATGTAGAATTCATTCACCAAATCATGTATAGCCGAAATAAACAAATGAAATAGCAATCAAATATTTCGGCCCTTTGGATTAGCAAGAAAAAATGTAGCTAATAAATTGTATAGAGATTTGGTAATACCCTCTCATGATGCAGAAAATTAAGCCGCTTCCATGGATCAAAATAAATCCAGGGAGGGTAATTTATCATACTTGATGATGAATTCCATGGCAAAGGCATCAATGGTATGGTTGAAAAACATGGATGATGTGCTGACCGAAGATTTTGATGGGATGATGCAAACCTTCGGCTTAATTGTTTCTGGTTTCCATCCTTCTCTTTCTTCACTTTTATAAAACTTGTTGCAATAGAAGGTTGCACATCATTTTTATTTTGACTACTCCTCTTGGGAACCCATGCCATGTTCTTCTTTTTCAGCTCTTGTGCACTAAGTTTTTGTAATTCCTTCTTTCGCCAATACGATAAGCCGAGTGGGCACCCCGGCTGTGATTTTGTTTGAAGCAATGGCAATTCTTGTTTTACCTTGTGCACTGTCAACTTCTTTTCTTCAGATTTGGCACTTTGACTCTTGATAATTGGTTGCTTCGTCTCATTGCCTTTAGTAGCCAATGTCAACACGTTAATTGGTTCTTTTTCATTTGAGATCAAATCTGAAGTTGCACTCTTACGACCATCTCTTTTAACACGGTACACTTGTTTGACCACCTCTTTCTTCTTCTTTGAGCTTCGGACCGATTCCTTATGATTGAAACGGCCTTTAACATATGATTGTTCAAATGTTGATCTTCTCGGAGATGCATAATATTGGTTAGATGGTCTAAAATAAGATGGAGAGTGTGCCCTTGTATCATACCTGTCCCATGATGGATATGGATCTACATGAGCATAGGGATGCATCCACGACATTGGCACTGGCGGCCCAAAATAAGGATATGAATATGTTGCATTAAAATGCTCACTTTGCCAATACCGATCCTCATATTTGCGCCTTGGGGTGATCTTGGTTTCTTTGCATGATTTGGCCGATAAGCATTCTTCTCTCCACTCTTCTTTTGATATTTATCCAATAGTTCAGCGAAGGTGATTTTGATCCCTTACACTTGCGCTTATTTCGGCCTTTGTTTTCTTTTGGTTTGCTTTCATCGATCATTGGATTTCCTTGTTGCCCCCCCAGTCCTTAGCGTCTTCATTGTAGCTTCGATGGAATTCTCACCCTCAAGTTCATGCTCATTGTGACCTTATACTTCTTTACTTGAAAGCTTGATCCCATCACCTACAGTTTTTACCTTCTCTTTAGATGGATCGGCTTGAAGTAGCCGATGCAAAAACTTTTTGCCATCAAGACCAATTGGAATAGACTGGTCATCCTTTGGTGTTTCAACAAATTTCAATCGTCCTTTTTCAATGGCCGATTTAACTATTTGACGAAACAGGTGGCAGTCCTCAAAATTATACTTGGACGAATCATGCAACTTACAATACATTCGTCCTTGGATAGATGGCTTGACATGGTGATCAAGAATTCTAATGTAATTATTTTTCAACAACAAAGCAAAGATTTGATCACACATGTTTGAATTGAAGGTATACCTTTTGTTTTCTAGCTGATCTTGTTGTGAGAACAGCTTTGGAGTTAAGCAAACGAATGGTTCAGATTTGGCATCTTCCCATTCGGCTATGAATTCTCTTTCGCATACTTTTTCTCATGTCCTTAAATAAGAAACTATACTAGCATCGGTTTTCCCAAAAGATTTTAACCTTGGCTTTAAATTTCTGAAATCAAAGTAGTTAGAACCTACACGTCTCAATTGAGACCATGCATAAGCCAAGCATGAAGCAAGAAAAGCTACCCAATTAGATATGAACTTTAAATAAAGCAACGGGAAAAACTTTGGCTGCAGTAATAAGTCACTATCGGTCTCTTTGAATGGTACAGTATATTGGCCGATATGCTTAGTAACAATTTTATTGCTAAGAAGTAAATTGCCCTTCTTCATTGGTCTTTGAAAATTACTTACTAGAATTTTTCTAATAGATGCATCAACAATAAAGTTGTGACCAAATCTGAAAATAGGTAAATTACTTGCTAGACATACCTCTTCAAATATGTTGGGAGAGCATGATGATTGCATATCATGAATAATATTGTGCTTTGCTTCTGGATGACTTCCCAGCACCATGTCACAATTTTCTTTTTGATTTCGTGCATCATAAATTTGAAGATCTTTGTCAATCGAACTTTGTTCGGCTACTTGTTCTTGTCCTTGAAGCTTGTCAATTTGTGACGCCCCCGATTCAATCGTACACTAATCATACACGCAAACATGTATGATAAAGATCAGGGACTCACAGGAAGATATCACAACACAACTATACAAATAAAATAAGTCATACGAGCATCATATTACAAGCCAGGGGCCTCGAGGGCTCGAATACAAGAGCTCGATCATAGACAAGTCAGCGGAAGCAACAATATCTGATTACAGACATAAGTTAAACAAGTTTGCCTTAAGAAGACTAGCAAAAACTGGGATACAGATCGAAACAGGCGCAGGCCTCCTGCCTGGGATCCTCCTAAACTACTCCTGGTCGTCGTCAGCGGGATACACGTAGTAGTAGGCACCTCCCGAGTAGTAGTCATCATCGTCAACGGTGGCGTCTAGCTCCTGGGCTCCAACGTTTGGTCGCAGCAATCGGGTATAGAAAGGGGGAAAAGAGGGAGCAAAGCAATTGTGAGTACTCATCCAAAGTACTCGCAAGCAAGGAGCTATACTACATATGTATGCATTGGTATCAAATGGAATAAGGGTATCATATGTGGACTGAACTACAGAATGCCGGAATAAGAGGGGGATAGCTAGTCCTATCAAAAACTACGCTTCTCGGGTAACCTCCATCTGGCACCAGGAGAAGAGAGTGGATGGTAAGTTCACCAAGTAGCATCCTGTAGCATAATCCTATCCGGTGATCCTCTCCTCATCGCCCTGTGAGAGAGCGAACACCGGTTGTATTTGGCACTTGGAAGGGTGTGTTTTATTAAGTATCCGATTCTAGTTGTCATAAGGTCAAGGTACAACTCCGGGTCGTCCTTTTACCGAGGGACACGGCTATTCGAATAGATCAACTTCCCTGCAGGGGTGCACCACATTTCCCAACACGCTCGATCCCCTTTGTCCGGACACACTTTTCTGGGTCATGCCCGGCCTCGGAAGATCAACACGTCGCAGCCCTACCTAGGCACAACAGAGAGGTCAGCATGCCGGTCTAAATCCTATGGCGCAGGGGTTTGGGCCCATCGCCCATTGCACACCTGCACGTTGCGAGGGCGGCCGGAGAGCAGACCTAGCAACCTCCATTACAAAGGAAGTTGCGTTACGCGGTCCAACCCGGCGCGCGCCGCTCAGTCGCTGACGTCACGAAGGCTTCGGCTAATACCACGATGTCGAGTGCCTATAACTGTCCCCGCGTAGATGGTTAGTGCGTATAGGCCAGTGGCCAGACTCAGATCAAATACCAAGATCTCATTAAGCGTGTTAAGTATCCGCGAACGCCGACCAGGGCCAGGCCCACCTCTCTCCTAGGTGGTCTCAACCTGCCCTATCGCTCCGCCACAAAGTAACAGTCGGGGGCCGTCGAGAACCCAGGCCCACCACTACCTGGGTGGAACCACCTGCCCTTCAGCCCCCATCTCCGAACAGTATCACAACTAATGTAACAGTGTAAAGTATATAGTATATGCCCGTGATCACCTCCCGAAGTGATCACGGCCCAGTAGTATAGCATGGCAGACGGACAAGAGTGTAGGGCCACTAATGATAATCTAGCATCCTATACTAAGCATTTAGGATTGCAGGTAAGGTATCAACAGTTGTAGCAACAATGAGAGGCTATGCATTAGAATAGGATTAACGGAAAGCAGTAACATGCTACACTACTCTAATGCAAGCAGTATAGAGAAGAATAGGCGATATCTGGTGATCAAGGGGGGGGGGCTTGCCTGGTTGCTCTGGCAAGAGAGGGGGTCGTCAACACCGTAGTTGTACTGAGTAACAGCGGCGTCGGTCTCGGTGTCTAGCGAGAGAAGAGGGGGAAGAAAGAATACATATTAAGCAAACAGATGCATAGCGATGCATGACATGACAAGTATCGGCGCTAGGGGTGCCCTAACGCGGTACGAGGTGGTACCGGTGAAGGGGGAAAACATCCGGGAAAGTATTCCCGGTGTTTCGCATTTTCGGACAGATGGACCGAAGGGGGAAAGTTGCGTGTTTGCTATGCTAGGGATGTGTGGCGGACGAACGGGCTGCGTATCCGGATTTGTCTCATCGTTCTGAGCAACTTTCATGTACAAAGTTTTTCTCATCCGAGTTACGGTTAATTTTATATGAATTTCCAAAGTTTAAATGATTTTCTGGTTTTAATATTAATTCGAAATAAAAGAATAAAATGCTATGGGTACACAGAGAGTGTACCCAGAGAGGTGCATATGTGGCTGACAGCGGGACCAGTTGACTGGGTCAACTGCCCAGTCAGCAGAGGCTGACTGGTGGGCCAGTCAAAGTCAACCGCCCAGTCAGCATTGACCATTGACCTGGTCAACCTAACAAGTGGGTCCCGCATGTCATAGGCGGACATTTAATTAACCGCCTAACAGTTGATTAGCAGGTTAATTAAGTTTAATTATCCTAGATTAATCCAGTTAATTAAATTAATTAAACAGTGTTAATTAATTAATTATTATTTTAATTCTTTTAATTAATTAATTTTATACTTTTTTAAATTTTAATTTTAATTTTCTTTTTAACAAACGTTCTAGGCACGGGGCCTACTTGTCATAGGCCCATGGCCTTAACGGGTGCGTGGGTTCGGACGGAACCGGGCGAAGGGCGCCCGATTGGGGGAAAACCCGGGCGCTGGCCTCGGGCACGGCTCGCCGGCGAGACAAAGCGCCACCGCGGCGGGGGCGGCGGACGGCACAGGGAAACAGAGCAGCGAGGCGCGGGAGGGGCCGGAGGAGCGCTGGGCGGCGATGCAGCGAGGAGCAGCGGGGCAACGGCGAGGCATGTGGGGCCGTGGCGGGCGCGCGAGCGAGTGAGGCGGAGGCGCGCGAGCGAGCGGGGCCTAGGCGCTCGGTAGGGCGCGCGTGCGAGCAAGCGACAGCAGCGGCGAGCACGGGGCGGCCGCCATGCTCGAGGCGTGGCAGATGCAGGGAGGGAAGGTGTGTGCGGCAGATGCAGGGAGGGAAGGTGTGTGCGGCAGCGGGGGGAACGGTGCAGGGCTCGGGGCGAAGGGCACGGGGCCTCCGAGCGGCGCCGCAGTGTAGTGGCCGGAGCCGGGCGGGGGCGGCACAGCCTGCGCGCAGCAGAAGCAGCGTAGGACGGGGCGTGTCGAGGTCGCAACGACAAGCAGAGGCGGGCAGCAACGCGTAGAGGCTCGGCGGCAAGGCGAGAGCAGCGGCAGACGGTCGTCGCTGTTGCGGGCGAGGGGGACGGCGGTGAGCGCGCGGAGCGGGAACGACGCAGCAGGGGAAGAAGCCGGGGCGCGCTGAGCGCGGCCAGATGCGGCTTCGGGCGGGCGGTGTGCGGCACGGGGGTTCGAGTGTGTGCGCGGGGAGGAAGAGAGGGGACGCTCACGGGGGGTTGTAGGGTTCGAGGTAGTAGGGCACGGGGAGGAAGGACGGAGCCGACGTGCGTAGGGGTAGCGGCCGGTGGGGAGGTCCGGCGAGGTGGAGGCGGCGACGCAGCTTCGGGCGGCGGGGATCGGCGGTCTCCTCCCGATCCAATTGAGAGAGAGAGGGGGGATATTTTGCGAGGGGAGGAGTGGGGGTGTCGGTGGCGGTTAGGGCTTCGGGGGAGGGGGTTATGGAGAGAGTGGGGGGTGGCCGGCTGGGCCGGTCGGTTGCGGCCTGGTGGGCCGAAGCCCAAGGGGCCGGGGGGGGCTTTCTCCTTCTTTTTTTTAGTTTTAGTTTTAGTTTTTCCTTTTTTGTATTTTCTTTCTTTTACTTATTTTCTATTCTGTTTTATTTCATTTTAAATCATTTAGGCGTTTTCTAATAATATGTTTTCTTTACTATAATTATCTTTGTAATATTCGGCAACCACCGAACATTTTTGTTTCAACTTTTAAAAACTTTTGTTGTTTGCCATTTTTTCTTTCTTTTTTTTGAATTGGTTTGAACTAACGAAAGTTTAGCAACAGTAATCAAAGATGACATGGCATCATTAAGAGAGTTTTACTGTAGCCTAATTATCCGGGCGTCACAATTCTCCTCCACTACAAGAAATCTCGTCCCGAGATTTAAGAGGTGAAGTAAGGGGGAAGTTCTAGTTACGAAAATCTATCGAGTCTTCTCGGTCTTGGTTGCTCTTCCCGAAGTAGTTGATCCCTTTTGGTGATGTCTTCATTTCTCTGCTCCAGGTCATCATGGTGAAGTCGTCCTTTTCTTCGGGAACTCCAACGTACTTACGAATAGGTAAGGGGCAGCTCGGCTACGGCAGAATGCTTATGAGGGAAACAATCTGGGGTTAACCCATGAGTGAGCATAAGATTATCTCTCGAGTTGAACATATAAAATACATCGAGAGTAAGGTACAAAGGTAAAATGAGAGGGTCCAAGCGGATAGATAGCTACTCAAAGTCTGAACCGGAGTGAGAAAGGGGTTCAGAGCTGCGAGAGTAAGTATTGCGTCCGATACCAGAATGGAGCACTAGGTGGGTGGCTCGCGAATTACCTACAAAACCAAGAGCAAGGAATAACTTTGTCAACAAGGTGTACAGGAGAGTCAGGTTTCGATCCTGTGGAACTGTGGGTTATGGGCCCACCATGCGGGTTAAAAGTAGGAGGAGCGGTGACATCTTGCTCGTTCATGACAGCAAGGCATGTCAAAGGGTAGCCTGTCAATTATGTCGGCAGCAACGTCGGTACCAAGGGCAAGGGGCGAAGAGAACTATCTTCCTGCTCGTTGAACGAGGCAGACCTATAGGCAAAGTTCTCGTCCATCGGTGGTTACCAGAATGTCAACAACAATAGTAACAGGGTCTTACTGACAGAGTTGTACACTGAGGTACTTATAAAAGCAGTGACGTATTACTTCTTAGATCATATAAACCTCAAGAAGGTTAAACAGAACAATGGAAAGGAAAATGTGATTATTAGATTAAACAGAACAATGGAAAGGAAAATGTGTTTAAACACATATTTCAGGGGTATATCCTTCCCAAGAACAAGCAGAGTATGATATCCAAGACCGGATAGAAGGTAGAAAACCACTTAAGTAAGGGGGAGAAAGCTCATGATATTACCCATACAATGGTGTTTGGATAATTGAGCAGGAAACATTTAGCATTAGCTTCAATGTTCTTGTTGAAAATCGGAATACCATAGACATGCTTCGAGATAGCATTGACATGGTCAACAGGTGAAGATCAGACTCTGGAGACACAAAGGATCCATCAGGAATAATCTTGAAGAATAGGTCTTACAATTCCCTCATGGAATAAGGGATAACCTTGCTGAAAAGGAATCTATAACAACAAGTCCTCCGGCCAGGTGTGATAGGCATGACCTCACCTTACCAATATATAAGGACCAATGTAATAACTCTTGGAAATATGTTCCAACCATCATATCTGACAGAGATTCACATCTGATTGGTGCCAGGATGCCTCAGACTCAGGATGCCTGAGAAGAAAAGGTGCAACACAATTGACGATACGACATTGTAAGATTCTCGGGAAATGTACTATGGAAGCGAGTTCCAAAACAAGAGTTCATTAAAACCAAGGGGAGGATGAAGAGGTGGCTGATGAACTCAGCGACAATTCATTGAGATTTTCAAAAGATGGATTTCCACGCTTATGTGAACAAGGAGATAACATTTGTCGGATGAAATGATATAAGGATGTATGCTCGAGAAAAACATACACAATTAGCATTGGTTGAAAAGTGCACCCAAAATATGGTTTTAGGTAGCATGATCAATGTTAGGAAGGTGATTGAACAACCAATAGTCTAAGAATGAAATGTCGACCATTAACTTGAAAGAAATAGGATGCTAGAGACATGAACAAGTTTGTGTTGAACAAAAGGCAATAAAGTGGTCGATGATAACACAAATCATCGAGGTCAAGGAGGGTACTTCTCATCATAAATTCAATTGATATCTTGGAAGGGGTCAAAATGTTGATGATGATCACGACACACTTGTCGAGAGGTTTCAAGAAGATGTAACCGATCGGCGATGACATCAAGGCAACAGAATGATGAAGCAAAAGTTTATTGAAACCATGGGTACGACACAAACTCCAAAGCAAGCTTGCTTTCCAAAGCGAAATGATATGATGAGGAAGATCGACGTAAGCTTAACTCATCGTCAAAAATTTGTGCTCTGGGAAGAAGGACCAGGTAGCACAGTTAAAATCGGCACGACAAGGATATAGCCAAACAGGCTAGGAATGACGTGATTGAGTTCAAACTCGTAAGTAATGAAGGTTACCAAGAGTTGTTTAATCGCGATGCGGGCTCGAGTCAGTTATCGATGTCTTTGAGTGTTAAATAAATCAGAGTCCATGAAAAATTGGAATCAATGAGAATGTAGCAGTTGATGAAGAACTCATAAGAAGTTATGCAGTTCCGTGATAATCTTGAGATACCAGGGGGTAATACTCGATGACAAATCAAAGTAGAGGTTGGACTGGGGTATTACTCCGCAGAAGACAAGTGCTTAAACTTGCACGAGAGATGATATTTAAAGGAGAACATGGTCGGAACCACTATTGCAAAAGGATCAATTCATAGATACCAAATGATATAATATCAACGAAATAGTTATTATTACCAGAAGCTTCTATGGTAGGCTTTACATTGTGTCCATGGGCATGAACACAAAGTTCAAGGTCAACTCCCACTTCTTCAATGTATAACCTTCCATTCACCTCTCGTATTTCAAAGATGACATTAGTTGTTGGAAGTTTTTTTTACCTGGTGCAATACCAGATAAGTATGACCCGTGAAATCTTTCGAGTTCACACGGATTAGGGAAGGCGTAGGTTCAACCCATCAGGGCATCTTAGGAACATATAACACAAACTTCGGAGTGAACAATACAAGTTCGAAAGTAGAGCATGGTTCACAAAGACGAGGATACAATTTACCAAAGGCATTATGTATCCGAAGAAAAGCTCATAATGTTTAATGAATATGAAGGACGGTGTCGGATAAAATCCAGCAAAGGATCTGGTGGTCCACAAGGGATCTGATGTGAGCATCGGTACTCAACCAGAAGAAGGAAAAAGGTAAGAAGATCAGACCATAGAAACAACTGACTAATTTAATCTCAAATGCAACAGAATTAAGATTTTCAAATCAAGGGATCAGAAGCAACACTCTGATTAGGGTTGGAAAATTGAATAGCCGTAGGGGTACAATCGACAACTATTTGAATGGTCAAGAACCAGCTCATGTTTGGGAGGACATCCGAGCCGGAAAGATAATTTATAAGGATCAACTGATGATTGCGTGCATTCGCACACATGCTGAATCAATATGGTCAGAATGTTCACCACAAGGATTTTAATGAATATTGCTTGACATATGGAATTAACCATTATGCAAGCAGGTAAAGAAGATCAAGAGCAAATAGGCTACTGCGGATTTCAGAAGATCGAATGGCATTTCAAAGAATTTTGCGAAACACCTGAACAACTGGGGATGAACGAATCCCCGGTAAATGCGAGGAATTATTCATACATGTATTCATGAGGAAAAGGAGCCGCAAGACAGTAGACACAAAGAATCTTCGGAATATCCGAAGTATTTCAGGGTATCTTGTAATAACAACAACAATTGGAAATGAAGTTATGGACGACAAGTGTATGTGGCTTTCCATAGGGATTTAACGGTGGTATGGAACTGCAACGGCGAAGGGCACAAGGGTCTCGGGGAAACATCGGAGAGTATCTTCAAAATATTCTGGTGCAGCTAGCGATCATCTGGACTGAAGGGGCTCTCCGGCAGAAAGTATTTATGAGAACCTAATGTTAGAGTTTTAGTAAATTCATTTAACCCGAATAGAAGAGATGTTAGAGTCCCAGAGTATAGGTCAAGGAGTAAAAAAGATCCTACTACCACCCAATGGCGATGTGGGCCCGTATGGCGCACAACCATGTTAGTAAAAGTTTTGCAATGACTAGACTCAACTTCGGCCAAGGAGTTTGGAAGGGGAATTCCTACAGGCAGTCGGCTCTGATACCAACTTGTGACGCCCCCGATTCAATCATACACTAATCATACACGCAAACGTGTATGATCAAGATCAGGGACTCACGGGAAGATATCACAACACAACTATACAAATAAAATAAGTCATACAAGCATCATATTACAAGCCAGGGCCCTCGAGGGCTCGAATACAAGAGCTCTATCATAGACAAGTCAGCGGAAGCAACAATATCTGAGTAGAGACATAAGTTAAACAAGTTTGCCTTAAGAAGACTAGCACAAACTGGGATACAGATCGAAAGAGGCGCATGCCTCCTGCCTGGGATCCTCCTAAACTACTCCTGGTCGTCGTCAGCGGGCTGCACGTAGTAGTAGGCACCTCCCGAGTAGTAGTAGTCGTCGTCGATGGTGGCATCTGGCTCTTGGGCTCCAACGTCTGGTCGCAGCAATCGGGTATAGAAATGGGGAAAAGAGGGAGCAAAGCAACTGTGAGTACTCATCCAAAGTACTCGCAAGCAAGGAGCTATACTACATATGTATGCATTGGTATCAATTGGAATAAGGGTATCATATGTGGACTGAACTGCAGAATGCCGGAATAAGAGGGGGATAGCTAGTCCTATCGAAGACTACACTTCTCTGGTAACCTCCATCTTGCAGCAGGAGAAGAGAGTAGATGGTAAGTTCACCAAGTAGCATCGTGTAGCACAATCCTATCCAGCGATCCTCTCCTCGTCGCCCTGTGAGAGAGCGATCACCGGTTGTATCTGGCACTTGGAAGGGTGTGTTTTATTAAGTATCCGGTTCTAGTTGTCATAAGGTCAAGGTACAACTCCGGGTCGTCCTTTTACCGAGGGACACGGCTATTCGAATAGATCAACTTCCCTGCAGGGGTGCACCACATTTCCCAACACGCTCGATCCCCTTTGTCCGGACACACTTTTCTGGGTCATGCCCGGCCTCGAAAGATCAACATGTCGCAGCCCTACCTAGGCACAACAGAGAGGTCAGCACGCCGGTCTAAATCCTATGGCACAGGGGTCTGGGCCCATCGCCCATTGCACACCTGCACGTTGCGAGGGCGGCCGGAGAGCAGACCTAGCAACCTCCATTACAAAGGAAGTTGCGTTACGCGGTCCAACCCGGCGCGCGCCGCTCAGTCGCTGACGTCACGAAGGCTTCGGCTGATACCACGACGTCGAGTGCCCATAACTGTCCCGCATAGATGGTTAGTGCGTATAGGCCAGTGGCTAGACTCAGATCAAATACCAAGATCTCGTTAAGCGTGTTAAGTATCAGCGAACGCCGACCAGGGCCAGGCCCACCTCTCTCCTAGGTGGCCTCAACCTGCCCTGTCGCTCCGCCACAAAGTAACAGTCGAGGGCCGTCGGGAACCCAGGCCCACCACTACCTGCGTGGAACCACCTGCCCCTTCAGCCCCCATCTCCGAACAGTATCACGGGTAATGTAACAGTGTAAAGTATATAGTATATTCCCGTGATCACCTCCCGAAGTGATCACGGCCCAGTAGTATAGCATGGCAGACGGACAAGACTGTAGGGCCACTTATGATAATCTAGCATCCTATACTAAGCATTTAGGATTGCAGGTAAGGTATCAACAGTTGTAGCAACAATGACAGGCTATGCATCAGAATAGGATTAACGGAAAGCAGTAACATGCTACACTACTCTAATGCAAGCAGTATAGAGAAGAATAGGAGATATCTAGTGATCAAGGGGGGGGGGCTTGCCTGGTTGCTCTGGCAAGAGAGGGGGGTCGTCAACACCGTAGTCGTACTGGGTAACAGCGGCGTCGGTCTCGGTGTCTAGCGAGAGAAGAGGGGGAAGAAGCAATACATATTAAGCAAACAGATGCATAGTGATGCATGACATGACAAGTATCGGCGCTAGGGGTGCCCTAACGCGGTACGAGGTGGTACCGGCGAAGGGGGAAAACATCCGGGAAAGTATTCTCGGTGGTTCGCGTTTTCGGACAGATGGACCGGATGGGGAAAGTTGCGTGTTTGCTATGCTAGGGATGCGTGGCGGACGAACGGGTTGCGTATTCGGATTTGTCTCGTCGTTCTGAGCAACTTTCATGTACAAAGTTTTTTCATCCGAGTTATGGTTAATTTTATATGAATTTCCAAAGTTTAAATGATTTTCTGGTTTTAATATTAATTCGAAATAAAAGAATAAAATGCTATGGGTACACAGAGAGTGTACCCAGAGAGGCGCATATGTGGCTTACAGCGGGACCAGTTGACTGGGTCAACTGCCCAGTCAGCAGAGGCTGATTGGTGGGCCAGTCAAAGTCAACCGCCCAGTCAGCGTTGACCGTTAACCTGGTCAACCTGACAAGTGGGTCCCACATGTCATAGGTGGACATTTGATTAACCGCCTAATAGTTGATTAGCAGGTTAATTAAGTTTAATTATCCTAGATTAATTCAGTTAATTAAATCAATTAAACAGTGTTAATTAAGTTAATTAATTAATTATTATTTTAATTCTTTTGATTAATTAATTTTATACTTTTTAAAATTTTAATTTTAATTTTCTTTTTAACAAACGTTCTGGGCACGGGGCCTACTTGTCATAGGCCCATGGCCTTAACGGGCACGTGGGTTCGGGCGGAACCGGGCGAAGGGCGCCCGATTGGGGGAAAACCCGGCCGCTAGCCTCGGGCATGGCTCGCCGGCGAGACAGAGCGCCGCCGCAGCGGGGGCGGCGGATGGCGTAGGGAAACAGAGCAGCGCAGCGCGGGAGGGGCCGGAGGAGTGCTGGGCGGCGATCCAGCAAGGAGCAGCGGGGCAACGGCGAGGCAAGCGGGGCCGTGGTGGGCGCGCGAGCGAGTGAGGCGGAGGCACGCGGGTGAGCACGGCCTAGGCGCTTGGTAGGGCACGCGTGCGAGCAAGCGACAACAGCTGCGAGCACGGGGCGGCCGCCATGCTCGAGGCGCGGTAGATGCAGGGAGGGAAGGTGCGTGCGGCGGCGGGGGGAATGGTGCAGGGCTCGGGGCGAAGGGCGTGGGGCCTCCAAGCGGCGCCGTAGTGCAGTGGCTGGAGCCGGGCGGGGGCGGCACAGCCCGCGCGCAGCAGAAGCAGCGTAGGACGGGGCGCGTCGAGGTCGCAACGACAAGCAGAGGCGGGCAGCAACGCGCAGAGGCGCGGCGGCTCGGCGAGAGGAGCAGCGGACGGTCATCGCTGTTGCGGGCGAGGGGGACGGCGGTGAGCGCGCGGAGCGGGAGCGGCGCAGCAGGGGAAGAAGCCGGGGCGCGCAGTGCGCGGCCAGACGCGGCTTCGGGCGTGCGGCGTGCGGAACGGGGGTTCGAGTGTGTGCGCGGGGAGGAAGAGAGGGGACGCTCACGGGGGGTTGTAGGGTTCGAGGCAGTAGGGCACGGGGAGGAAGGACGGAGATGACGTGCATAGGGGTAGCGGCCGGTGGGGAGGTCCGGCGAGGTGGAGGCAGCGGGGATGGGCGGTCTCCTCCCGATCCAATCGGGAGAGAGGGGGGGATATTTTGCGAGGGGAGGAGTGGGGGTGTCGGTGGCGGTTCGGGCTTCGGGGGGAGGGGGTTATGGAGAGAGTGGGGGTGGCCGGCTGGGCCGGTCGGTTGCGGCCTGGTGGGCTGAAGCCCAAGGGGCCGGGGGGGCTTTCTCCTTCTTTTTTTAGTTTTAGTTTTAGT
Source organism: Triticum urartu (assembly GCF_056163025.1). Classification (NCBI taxonomy): domain Eukaryota; kingdom Viridiplantae; phylum Streptophyta; class Magnoliopsida; order Poales; family Poaceae; genus Triticum; species Triticum urartu. Next base: position 429,173,925 of record NC_141874.1, read on the forward strand.
TTTTCCTTTTTTGTATTTTCTTTCTTTTACTTATTTTCTATTCTGTTTTATTTCATTTTAAATCATTTAGGCGTTTTCTAATAATATGTTTTCTTTACTATAATTATCTTTGTAATATTCGGCAACCACCGAACATTTTTGTTTCAACTTTTAAAAACTTTTGTTGTTTGCCATTTTTTCTTTCTTTTTTTGAATCGGTTTGAACTAATGAAAGTTTAGCAATAGTAATCAAAGGTGACATGGCATCATTAAGAGAGTTTTACTGTAGCCTAATTATCCGGGCGTCACAGAATTTCTATGGCACGAAACTCATAGGGCAGGAAGTAGGTTCGATTAACTTCAGAAAAATCAAGCATTGTTGTTTTGCTATGCTTGCCATGCCCTTTCTCAATAATGTTTGCCTCTTTGTATTTGATGGATTCAGAATCTTTACTACTTGATTCGACTTTTTCAACCGAAGCACTTTTAGTTTCCGAATCATCACTGCATTCACCGGCTATATCAATTGGCAACACTTATTTTCTTTGAGCTAATTCCCTATCAATTCTCTCTTGGCGAAGTACTTGCACCCTATCGCGCAAAGCTTTAACTCCCCTCTCAATCTCAGCCCGCTCTATATTAGTTTGCCCCCAATGCTTTTAGAATCTTTCGGCAATGAAGTGTCAGTGTTGCCGAAATTTTGCAATTGTGTAGGGGGTGTATAATGTGTTGCGGTACTAGGTGGAGGTGTATGCACTGCTGTATAACCATATGCTCTCTCGCCAATTCTATCAATTGATGAAGTTTCATCTTGTTGCAAAACTCTAGCCTTTATTGCAGCATAATCAGGATACAACCCCTTTTTATATTGTTCAAGGCAAAGAGCACTAATCCTCTTATTTTGTGTCAAGCTCTTTTTAACGCAGCCACAACCACTTCTGGAAGAGATTGCTCCGCAATACTTATAGATTCTTTCGGCAATGATTCGTGAGTGTTGCCGAAATTCTTGAATTGCGTGGAGTATGCATTATATGCTACAATATTTGATGATGGCACATGTGTTCCTGTAAAATTTTCACTTATTCGGCTATGACCATGAATATGCGGGGCCGAATTATGAACATCTACAGTTGCATACGGTGCTGACAAATTACTAACATGAGGTGTAGCATATGATGGTTGAGAGTAACTGGCCAATTATCCCATCCATCGGCAAGGTTGGATTCACATATTGCAAATTAGTTGCCGATGAATAAAAACGAGAAACACTTTCTTGTATGCTATTGGAAATTTTAACATGAGGTGTTTCAAACTGATTAACCAAACCCATCATGTTGTTCATCGGCATATGGATTTGTGGGGTTGCCGATGCATGAGAGTTTGGATAGATATGTTGCACGTTGCTAAAATCATAAGAATTTGAAGCCTGAAGATTGCTTTGCATCGGCCATTGCGCATAATTAGATGCATGATTGATAAAACTAGGGTTAGCCGATACATTATGCTCATTAGGTGATCCAGCAACAACATATGGATTTTTTGCATCTACAAAGGGGAATTGGGTATTCATATTACCTTCGTAGATTGCAGCAACTTGATGACGACCTCTTCGTAGCAAGAACAGACTGGAGACCGTTCAAAGCTTCTTCCCCAACGGAGTCGCCAAAAAGTGTGTTCGCACACAAACACGTCACCGTGTACCCTCAACCTGGGGGTGATGCATCGCAGCTCATGTCAAAGGAGACCCGCCCGGAAGCGCGGTACGCAAGACAATCCGGCGGGCTCTTTTGTACACCCGAAACCCCACACGTCCGGGAAGGACCCCATCTAGGCGCGCGGCGGCTATGGGCTGCCCTAGGTCGACCTGATCGCCCCTAGGGCCTCGAGGTTCGCCGCCCTGCAAACGAAGAATGAACGAAGAACGCGGAAGAAGAAGAACAAGGGAGAGATAAAGCTAAAGGTAAAAGGATGATATATTGATAGTTCGATTGTCTGTTGTTCAATCGGCCTTCACCCCTTACATATATATGAGGCGGATGGACTTCCCGTACAAGAAAAAGACTCAAATCACGTCCAAATCATCAAAAGTTACCCTAACTCGGACTATGAGGGCCGGAACTGAATTTGCAGGCCGCATACTACTACGGATGACGATGGTCCCAAAAGCAAAGTTGTAGATCTTGCAATGGAGAAAAACTCTTCAGTTGATCACTTTTTCATCCGAGGTCATCTTGATGTCGAAATCGGACCCGCAATTCTGCAAATAATGTTAGAATTCCAGTTTTCGGGGCGCACCGCGTGCAAACTTTCGATTTAGCCCGGAACCTCCCCGAAAGTTTTGCCCGGAACTTCCAGGGCAAAATTATGCAGCACACTATTTTGGCTCTAACTTTTGTATACAAACTTCGATTTAGATGTTTTTTATATCGAAATCGAATTCGTGTAGAAACATTACTCATATGAGTCCATCTTGGGGGCATAATCAGTCGAATAGTGTTCTGAATGCAAAATCTCAGTACTTCAAACACAACTTCGGCCTTGGAGATTAGATCGGATGACTACGGCCCAAATATCAAAGTTTCTCCTTTTGACGATACGGAACTTTCTCACTTCAAGCACTTTTCCATTTGAAGCCTTCTTAATTATCTTTTTGACCATGCCAAAATCTGGTGTCAACAGGATTCCCTGGAAGGCATCCCCTCTTTCGTCTTCTTCTATCGGTAATTTTACTTGAGGCTATATTTTTATTCACCACATGATATTTGTTTTGCTTGGAGCATCTTGTATGATTTGAGTCTTTGCTTTTTAGTTTACCACAATCATCCTTGTTGTACACACCTTTTGGGAGACACACACTTGAATTGGAATTTATTAGAATACTCTATGTGCTACACTTATATCTTTTGAGCTAGATAATTTTGCTCTAGTGCTTCACTTATATCTTTTAGAGCATGGTGGTAGTTTTATTTTATAGAAATTATTGATCTCTCATGATTCACTTATATTATTTTGAGAATCCTTTAGAACAACATGGTAATTTGCTTTGGTTATGAAATTAGTCCTAATATGATAGGCATCCAAGATGGGTATAATAAAAACTATCATAGAAAGTGCATTGAATACTATGAGAAGTTTGATACTTGATAATTGTTTTGAGATATAAAGATGGTGATATTAGGGTGTGCTAGTTGAGTAGTTGTGAATTTGAGAACTACTTTTGTTGAAGATTGCAAGTCCCGTAGCATGCATGTATGGTAACCGTTATGTAACAAATTTGAAACATGAGGTGTTATTTGATTATCCTCCTTATGAGTGGCGGTCAGGGACGAGCGATGGTCTTTTCCTACCAATCTATCACCCTGGGAGCATGCGCATAATGCTTGGTTTTTGATGACTTGTAGATTTTTGCAATAAGTATGTGAGTTCTTTATGACTAATGTTGAGTCCATGGATTATACGCACTCTCACCTTCCATCATTGCTAGCCTCTTCGGTACCATGCATTGGCCTTTCTCACCTTGAGAGTTGGTGCAAACTTTGCGTGCATCCAAACCCCGTGATATGATACGCTCTGTCACACATAATCCTCCTTATATCTTCCTGAAAACAGCCACCATACCTACCTATTATGGCATTTCCATAGCCATTCCGAGATATATTGCCATGCAACTTTCCACCATTTCATTTATGACATGCTTCATCATTGTCATATTGCTTTGCATGATCATGTAGTTGACATCGTATTTGTGGCAAAGCCAGCATGCATAATTTATCATCCATGTCACTCTTGATTCATTTCCCTTCCCAATACACCGCCGGAGGCATTCATATAGAGTCATATTTTGTTCTAGTATCGAGTTGTAATCACTGAGTTGTAAATAAATAAAGTTTGATGATCATCATTAATAGAGCATTGTCCCAAAAAAAGAGAAAAGAGAAAGGCCCAAAAAAGAAAAAAAGAAATAAAAAGGGACAATGCTACTATCCTCTTTTTCCACACTTGTGCTTCAAAGTAGCACCATGATCTTTATGATACAGAGTCTCTTGTTTTGTCACTTTCATATACTAGTGGGAATTTTTCATTATAGAACTTGGCTTGTATATTCCAACAATGGGCTTCCTCAAATGCCCTAGGTCTTCGTGAGCAAGCAAGTTAGATGCACACCCACTTAGTTTATTTTGTTGAGCTTTCATACATTTATAGCTCTAGTGCATCCGTTGCATGGCAATCCCTACTCCTTGCATTGACATCAATTGATGGGCATCTCCCTAGCCCGTTGATTAGCCGCGTCGATGTGAGACTTTCTCCTTTTTTGTCTTCTCCACATAACCTCCATCATCGTATTCTATTCCACACATAGTGCTATATACATGGCTCACGCTCATGTATTGCATGAAAGTTGAAAAAAGTTTGAGATTACTAAAGTATGAAACAATTGTTTGGCTTGTCATCGGGGTTGTGCATGATGAGAGCATTCTTGTGTGACGAAAATGGAGCATGACCAAACTATATCATTTTGTAGGGATGAACTTTCTTTTGCCATGTTATTTTGAGAAGACATGATTGCTTAGTTAGTATGCTTGAAGTATTATTATTTTTATGTCAATATTAAACTTTTGTCTTGAATGTTTCAAATCTGAACATTCATGCCACAATAAATAAAATTACATTGAGAATTATGCTAGGTAGCATTCCACATCAAAAATTCTGTTTTTATCATTTACCTACTCGAGGACGAGCAGGAATTAAGCTTGGGGATGCTTGATACGTCTCCAACGTATCTATAATTTTTGATTGTTCCATGCTATTATATTATCTATTTTGGATGTTAATGGGCTTATTTATACACTTTTATATTATTTTTGGGACTAACCTACTAACCCAAGGCCAAGTGCAAATTGTTGTTTTTTTGCCTATTTCAGTGTTTCGCGGAAAAGGAATATCAAACGGAATCCAAACAGAATGAAACCTTCGGTAGAGTTATTTTTGGAACAAATGTGATCCAGGGGACTTGGAGTAGACGTCAAGAAAGAAACGAGGGAGCCACGAGGCAGGGAGGCACACCTGCCCCCTGGGCGCGCCCCCACCCTCATGGGCCCCTCGCAGCTCCATCGATCTACTTATTCCTCCTATATATATCCATATACCCCGAAAACATCCAGGAGAACCATGAAACCCTATTTCCACCGCTGCAACCTTCTGTACCCAAGAGATCCCATCTTGGGGCCTTTTCCGGAGCTCCGCCGGAGGGGGAATCAATCACGGAGGGCTTCTACATCAACACCATAGCCTCTCCGATGATGTGTGAGTAGTTTACCTCAGACCTTTGGGTCCATAGTTATTAGCTAGATGGCTTCTTCTCTCTCTTTGGATCTCAATACAAAGTTCTCCTCGATCTTCTTGGAGATCTATTCGATGTAACTCTTTTTGCGGTGTGTTTGTCGAGATCCGATGAATTGTGGTTTATGATCAAGATTATCGATGAACAATATTTGGTTCTTCTCTGAATTCTTATATGTATGATTTAATTATCTTTGCAAGTCTCTTCGAATTATTAGTTTGGTTTGGCCTACTAGATTGATCTTTCTTGCAATGGGAGAAGTTCTTAGCTTTGGGTTCAATCTTGCGGTGTCCTTTCCCAGTGACAGCAGGCGCAGCAAGGCACGTATTGGATTGTTGCCATCGAGGATAAAAAGATGGGGTTTATATCATATTGCTTGAGTTTATCCCTCTACATCATGTCATCTTGCTTAATGTGTTACTCTGTTCTTATGAACTTAATACTCTAGATGCACGCTGGATGGCGGTCGATGTGTGGAGTAATAGTAGTAGATGCAGAATCATTTTGGTCTACTTGTCACGGACGTGATGCCTATATACATGATCATGCCTAGATATTCTCATAATTATGCACTTTTCTATCAATTGCTCTACAGTGATTTGTTCACCCATCGTAATACTTATGCTATCTTGAGAGAAGCCACTAGTGAAACCTATGGCCCCGGGGTCTATCTTTTATCATATAAGTTTCCAATCTATTTTATTTCGCAATCTTTACTTTCAATCTATATCATAAAAATACCAAAAATATTTATCTTATTATTATTATCTCTATCAGATCCCACTTTCGTAAGTGACTGTGAAGGGATTGACAACCCCTTTATCGCGTTGGTTGCGAGGTTCTTATTTGTTTGTGTAGGTATGAGGGACTTGCTGATACGTCTCCGTCGTATCTATAATTTTTTATTGTTCCATGCCAATATTCTACAACTTTCATATACTTTTCGCAACTTTTTATACTATTTTTGGGACTAACATATTGATCCAGTGCCCAGTGCCAGTTCTTGTTTGTTGCATGTTTTTTATTTCGCAGAATATCCATATCAAACGGAGTCCAAACGGAATAAAAACTTACGGAGATTTTTTGTGGAATATATATGTTTTTTGGGAAGAAAAATCCACGCGAGACGGTGCCCAAGGGGGCCACGAGGCAGGGGGCGTGCCCCTGACCCTCGTGGCCATCTCGTAAGGCAGTTGATGCCCTTCTTTCGCCGCAAGAAAGCTAATATCCGGACAGAGATAGTGTTAAACTTTCAGCCCAATTGGAGTTACTGATCTCCGGGAATATAAGAAACGGTGAAAGGGAAGAATCTGAGAACGCAGAAACAGAGAGAGACAGAGAGATAGATCCAATCTCGGAGGGGCTCTCGCCCCTCCCACGCAAAGGAGGCCAAGGACCAGAGGGGAAACCCTTCTCCCATCTAGGGAGGAGGTCAAGGAAGAAGAAGGAGGGGGGCTCTCTCCCCCTCGCTTCCTGTGGCACCGGAGTGCCACCAGGGGCCATCATCATCACTGCAATCTTCACCAACAACTTCACCGCCATCATCACCAACTCTTCCCCCCTCTATGCAACGGTGTAACCTCTCTCTTACCCGCTGTAATCTCTACTTAAACATGGTGCTCAACGCTATATATTATTTCCCAATGATGTATGGCTATCCTATGATGTTTGAGTAGATCCGTTTTGTCCTATGGGCTATTTGATGATCAAGAGTGGTTTGAGTTGCATGTTTTATTATTGGTGGTGTCCTATGGTGCTCTCCGTGTCGCACCAGCGTGAGGGATCCCCGTTGTAGGGTGTTGCAATACGTTCATGATTCGCTTATAATGGGTTGCGTGAGTGACTGAAACACAAACCCGAGTAAGGGGGTTGTTGCGTATGGGATAAAGAGGACTTGATGCTTTAATGCTATGGTTGGGTTTTACCTTAATGATCTTTAGTAGTTGCGGATGCTTGCTAGAGTTCCAATCATAAGTGCATATGATCCAAGTAGAGAAAGTATGTTAGCTTATGCCTCTCCCTCATATAAAATTGCAAGAATGATTACCGGTCTAGTTATCGATTGCCTAGGGACAAATAACTTTCTCGTAACAAAACACTCTTTACTAAAACTAATTTAGTTGTGTCCTTATCTAAACAGCCCCTACTTTTTATTTACATATCAATGGGAAATGCCCTACCTTTGAGTGTGGTTTGAACTATTGATTTACGTAATTGGAAGTAACCAATTAGGTTTACGACGAAACCTAGAAATCGATCACTGATCCAATTTGACTACCTCTACGGGATAGACGTCAACAGAAAACGGTTGAGTAACGGCAGCAAGTGATTGAGTTCAGTAGTTCCTCATAGAAAATTATTGGCTCTAGAGATATGGTAATATGGAGAAGACAAAAGTGTTTGAAGCACGCACAGAACCGGAAGCGCCCCTTGTTTCAAAGAAAAGAGGACGGGTTATTCACATTAAATTGATGGTCAGGATCTATATTATCTTACAAACCTATCCAACAACACCTACAAAGTACTTCTAGTTTCATACTTGTTCTAGGTAAAGTGAACGTCAAGCGTGCGTAGAGTTGTATCGGAGGTCGATAGAACTTGAGGGAATATTTGTTCTACCTTTAGCTCCTCGTTGGGTTCGACACTCTTACTTATCAAAAGAGGCTACAATTGATCCCCTATACTTGTGGGTTATCAAGACCTTTTTCTGGCGCCGTTGCCGGGGAGCAATAGCGTGGGGTGAATATTCTCGTATGTGCTTGTTTTCTTTATCACTAAGTAATTTTTATTTGCTGTTCTTAGTTGTTCTCTATCTTTAGTTATGGATATGGAACACGAAATACCAAAAAAATTAGGTGTACCTGCTACTCATGGAGATGGGGAACCTCCTAAAACCCTCGATGCTCAATATGTGAAAATTATTATGTACCACTTTGATAATCCTGAGAAAACCTCATTCAATCTGGTAATGGGAGTAACGTTGGATCAACGTGAATACTTTAGGTATTATCGCTTGACACAAAAAGGGAAACTATTATGGGATCAAATTTATATATTGTATTGGTATGCTAGGCAACTATGCTTGAGATATGATTATACTTGTTGCTCTAGGATGAAGGCTCCACACCTTCCCTTTTCATGTGAATTTAATGATAATGAAACCTTAGCTTCTTATGCTAATGGTATATATGATTACTATGATGTGGAACAAATAGAAGAATTTGTTGCTTTTAAGGGTGCTTATGAAATTGAATCTTTGTTTGAAAAGTATGAAGCTTTTGATGATGATGTTTATAGGCCTGAAAATTTAGCTATTCTAAAATATTTCTATGATAATTATGAATATAATTCCTATATTAATGCGCTTATCAAGAAAGTCTCCGCTGTGCAAGAAGAGACTAATATTTTGCAGGAATCTATGGAAGAAGAAATTGATGAAACTGTGAGCTCATTGGATGAAAAAGATGAGGAGGAGAGCGAAGAACAAAAGGAGGAAGAGCGGATTGATCACCCGTGCCTACCTTCTAATGAGAGTAACTATTCAACTCATGCATTGTTTAATTCCCATTCATGCTTACCGAAGGATGAATGCAATGATAATTATTATGGTCCCTTTGATTCTCTTGAAATATCCCTTTTTGATGATGCTTGCTATGCTTGTGGCCAACATGCCAATATGAATTATGCTTATGGAGATGAACTTGCTATAGTTCCTTATGTTAAACATGAGATTGTTGCTATTGCACCCACGCATGATAGTCCTATTATCTTTTTGAACTCTCTCGACTACTCTATATCGGAGAATTTTGCCTTTATTAAAGATTATATTGATGGGTTGCCTTTTACCGTTACACATGATGATTTTGATGAATATAATATGCATGTGCTTGCTGCTCCTACTTGCAATTATTATGAAAGAGGAACTATATCTCCACCTCTCTATGTTTCCAATACGATAAAATTGCAACAAACTGTTTATACTATGCATTGGCCTTTACTATGTGTGCATGAATTGTTCTTTTATGACATGCCAATGCATAGGAAGATAGTTATACTTTGTTTTTGCATGATATATGTTACTTTGTGCTCACTACTAAATTACAAATCATTGTTAATTAAAATTGGCTTTCATATACCTTGGGATCCGGGTGGATTCACTACTTGAGCACTATATGCCTAGCTTAATGGCTTTAAAGAAAGCGCTGCCAGGGAGACAGCCTGGAAGTTTTAGATAGTCATTTATTTCTGTTGAGTGCTTTCATATAGTTTAAAAACAAAATAAAATAAAGAGGGGAACCCAAAACTTTTTCAAAAAGGAAAGTGAAAGTGAGAAAGACAAGCATTGTTGAAGTGGGAGAGCTCCTTGAACTTTGTTCATGCTCACGGCAACTTTGTGAATCTTGATTACAGAAACTTTTCAACAAAAATAATTATCCCCTTGTACAATTCCATTGTATTATAAAAATAATGTGCCAAGGTTTGCCTTTAGGATGTTTTAGATGCTTGTTGGTTTGTACGGTGCAGGACAGAAACTTTGGATGTAGTGCGCGATTTTACGTTTTTGTATCGAACATCAAATGGCTCTGTTTCTTTTTGCACTGTATTTCTATACAAATTGTTTATTTTTCCAAATTTTGGCAGAATTTTTCAAGTATCAAAAGTATGGTAAATGTTCATATTATTACAGACTGTTCTGTTTTAGATAGATTCTGTTTTTGATGCATAGTTTGCTTGTTTTGATGAAACTATCGATTTATATCAGTGGATTAAGCCATGGAAAAGTTATATTACAGTAGACACAATGCAAAAACAAAATATGAATTGGTTTGCAACAGTACTTAGAGTAGT